>NC_086318.1:299648991-299958991 GCF_036172605.1 Pelobates fuscus
GGGCAATTAGTTTTATACAGTGGGGGATACGTGCTTATGTGCAAAACATATTTACTGTTTTTTAAACAGTCATAGGAAAGGAACGCAAGAAGAATATTTCTAAATGTCAAAAGATAAGCAGTTTGCAGAAGTACTCCAGTTCTACGAAAGAGAACTTAATGTAGACAAAGTTAATTTAAGCATAAAGCATTACATGAGTCCAAGTTAGTCAATTTTAATATAGGCTAGCCATTTATGGCACCTACAAGCTGGAGCCTTGGAATCAAGGTGCATTCCTTCACAATATCCTATTTTATAATCCTACAAATAACTTGTATATTTTCATACAAAACAAATACATGGATTAATTTAATCACAATCAATTAAATATGTTCTAGTACAGCATTCTGAAAATAAGCAACAATTGTGCACGGAACTTGTAATTACGACCCATGTCTGCACTGATATATTTTATAAGCCCCAAAAGCAACATTATAGCAATGTTGCACTCACAAAAATAGAAATTCAAATAGTAACAGAGTTAAAAAATGCATCATAGTAATAAACTTTTATATGGGATTTTATCATTCCCATTGCAATTAAAATGATTTACAGAGTAAATATCTGTAGAAAAAAAAAAAACTGTGCAAAACAGTGAATTTTTTAATGTATCAATTCCAGCTGAAATGAGAGATTTTCTACTGTCAAAGAATGATTAAAGTAGTGAGATAAAGCAAGTTATATAACTGCATACAGAATAGCACTTTGAGTTCTCAAACTGCATTTCAATGAACATTGCACACCTAGGAATTTCATATCTTTTTAGATTGGTTACATCGCAGCATTAATGTTAAAAACGACTAAATGTTATCTTTTTTTTGTTATCCAAATAGAGGTAATTAGCATATTTCTTATATATTGCAACAGCATGGGATATTGAGTATAATGTTGTAGGACAGTGTGTTTCATGCTGATCACTCACATAAAAGATAATTTCTTAATTTCAGTCTTTGTGATTTAATATGTCACGTTCTTGACAGAAGACTTTAGAACACAATAACTGTGACAATATATTGTTTGTGGTTTTATTATTCTCAGAACAGTCACTGTTTGTATATTGATTGGAGTGCAATATTCATATTCTTTCTTTAATTTAATATCATAACAAAGAAAAACACAGTCTAATTGCAGATCTGTTATTGTTATGCATTAAAAATGACTGCTGAGAAGTTATCTTTCGTGCCTCAGTGAGAAAATCTCAGAAAATTGATTTGCTTTGGGTTTGCAATCTGGCATTGTTCATGCTCTAAGCAATAATCAGTTTATCAAAAATGCATAATGCAAACATGTTTTGGCATTTCCCTTTAATTGATATGCATGGTACATTATACACACTGTAGACACAGTGTAAACGTTGCCACCCAACTATATGTCATAGGCAGTTAGTACAGTTTACTAAATAAATATATATATGTGTGTGTGTGTGTATGTGTGTTTGCTGTATTAGATTTTTGTGACATAATATATTTTATGAATCATGTTTAAGACATAAATGCTGTAATATCTCTGTTAATGATGTTAACTGTGCATGAATAAACATGACTTAACTAAGGGACTGTGAATTTCCATTTCTCCAGCATGACCTTTTTTGTAAACAGAGAAAAGAGATTGATTTAAGGACTGCAATTAGAGGTGTTACTTCTCATTCAACATCTTCTTGCAGACCTTTAGAGACTTGGTGCATTTCAGGACTGCCCTCTGGGGCTCCAGCCAAGGTCAGCTCACCCCAGCAAAACCCTGACGATTATTTTTTTAAAATTGAAATACTGTGTAAATTTTCAATTAAGTAAAAACGTGTTTGTGCTAGTATTAGATCTGGAATGTAAGAGCCTCTTCTAAGGGGTGTTGCTCTGGAGGAGCCTGATAGTTAGCCATTCTTTATAAATTGCTGAATATAGGGACACTCAAGTCACCAATCTAAATTAAGTTGTTATGGTGCCAGGAGGCCCCCGGGCACACTCTTATCTTAAGGGGTTAAACAGTTCTCCTATGATGCTCTAAGCCAATCAGTAGCTCCACATTCATAACAAGGTACATTTATTTTCTATCAATGGGGAGCTACAGATTGGTGTAGAGCATCGGCCGATGCTCAACGCCAGTCAGTGATGCCCCCGCCTGGTGGCACTCTGTGCTTTCTGAAACTCTGATTCAGAAGCCAGATTCCGCCTGGTAGACCTGCAGTTTGGCACTGGAATTAAGCCATTCGAGAATGGTTAAACCTATTATGGTAAGAGTGTACATGAGGGGCCTCCTGGCACAATAACAGCTTCATTTAGATTTACATTTTCATATAAGAGAGTCTGTTAGATAGAAAAGTGATGTGCTTAATATAGGCAGCCAAAAACAACTGGAAAAGGATGATTAAAGCAGATATAAATGGATGGCAACTTCACGAATCCAGTGTGTCTATTATATTACCAGTTTTTGTGTAAGTAATTTTATGATACGTAGCATATCTATAATTTGTTACTCAATGCACGTTTGTGTGAATTACCATGTTAGGGTGGGCCCAGGTGATTTGTGGGAGTAGAGAAGTTCAAATTAAAGACACAATAAAAATATGCCATAAATTTTAAGCTAAGTAGTATCCCAAAAATATCAGTCCGGGAAGAATCCAATAACTACATTGTGTTTGACTTTGTCTTTTTTATGTCTACAATTTAACAAACTGTACATGGGCTGGTTGGAAAATATAAAAAAATTTGGGGAATGAAAGAGAAATGATGGACAAATAAAATATTTGTTGTGCTGCTAATTCTTGACTATTTGTCCTAGTAGAATGCATTTCAGCTTTCTTCCAAATTCTTATCGGATTTTTGTATACTGGGGAACGGCAATAATAAATATTATATGCCATGACAATTTACTACTGAATGGACAAATATCACTGATGAATCCACAGCAAGATGCTGGTTGAAGCAGAGCCATGTTGTATATCCTACAAACTTTTAACCTTCACCACAATTTTTTTAAGGGGTTTTATTTATTTTTGGCTTCCATCCTCTATTCTATATGTTTCCTTCTCATTATGATATAATTATTGTTTAATCGATCATTTTCTTAACTTTTGCTGTTTGTATACTGTCAGAAAACTTACCGTTCTCTGTCTAGCCTGCTCTCCTGGGAAGGTTCCAGAGTTATTAGTGCTAGTGTGTACCTGTTCTTTGAGCCTCTGATTTTTTGTGTACTTCTCCTAGCCTGTTTATTTCCCTGTCTGCTTCATGGTCCAGTCTTCTGTCTTGTCAGACTACTAGATGAGTATTCTAGTTCCTGCTTGTTTACCAACATTATTCTTCTCTGTGCTCCTGACCCTTTCCTGTCTCAACTATACCTTGGTTTTGGTAATCCTGTTACCTGTATCTGGTACTGTGTATTTTATATTTTATATTTGTATTTTTCATTTTTTTTTATATTTTGTTCCCCTCTTAGTCTGTGTCCTTCTCTTCATTTAGTACAGTTATTTAATAGTTCCACCTTTGCCCAGATATTCTAAGGTCTGCAAGTACACATCTTCCTATTCTTCTGTCTTTGACTTTGTTAGGTTGCTGCCACTCACATTGCTGAGGATCTTCCAGCCAACCTATGCATATACATATCTGACACATACAGCAAATGTGCATGTTATAATACTGTGAGATATATTGTTGTGGATCTCTTCCCATCATAATAAACCAATTCCAACTCCCTCAGAAGAATAACACCTCATTACAATTAATCACTAACCTGAATACCATACCTCTGTAACATGTTCAGCCTCACCGTGTGGTAATTGTAGTAGTTGCCTTCATCACAAATGCAGAAGTGACCTTCAGCGGTCATGCAGCAATATATCTGACTCTTGCGACATCTTGGTGAATGCCGGCCACTGCAGATCCACACCAATATGTAGCCCCATGCCTGCCCACACTACTGATGACGTCGACATGCGTGTGACATCACGTAAAGAATGCGCATGCACGTTCTGGTGTCAAAGACCAGGTGCGGCCAATCGGATCTGAGGGAGACTTATTTAAACTCATTTTTTCCTTTTACTCATTGCCCTACCGTGGTTTCCCTTAGTGATTGTCCAAGAGTGTGTTCCTGAGCGTTTATTTCTGGTTATTAACTTTGGCTTTGTTTCGACTTCTCTGTATTCTGGTATCCCTGACTTTTGGCATTCCCTCATTGTTGTGTCCCATCCTGTGTCCCTGACCTCGGCAAGTATTCTGACTATTCTTTGGTATGTTTGGTATGTTAAGTCCGGCCATTCTAAGGGCCGGTAAGACATTACCTTCCAGTCCTAGGTGTGATACAGTTATACGTGCGGGATCAATTAGTAATCCTGACAACCTCTAATGTGGAGGTCATATCTTAATTTGGCAAACTTTCTATATTTGTCTTTCACTTGACAATGCTCAAACACATTCCATTATTCAAGACCTTATTCCCTCTCTAGGAGTGTTAACCTTCACACTGTGTGGGTGACTTTGGTAGTATATTTATTCTGTTCTCTAGTTTCTCACTACTTGGATTCTGGAGTAGACATTGGATTTCCTTAGTAAACCTGGACCAGGCTCAGTTGTTTTATAGCCTAGTGTTGAATTAATAGGAATACATATACCACGACATGTGTCAGAGGTATTGTGGAATTGAAATTAAATGTATACTGTCTAGTCACTACTTAGCAGATGTGACTCCATCTTGTAAAAGAAGGTAAAAATACACATTTACATTTCTTTTCTTTATTTACTCCATTCAATGCATGACCAACAGAATGCGGCTAATCTAAACAATGATCAGGTACAAGGCATTTCTTAAACTTAAAACTAAGTGTTAGAAACCAAAGTATTTGAAACAAGGGGGATTTAGAGTCCAAGCCCACACACACTCTATACACAATATATATATTACACAGGATCTAGCGCACTCACCTATCCACCTATTATGAGATTAACCCAGTTACTTGGGGGGGAAAATTCCATCTGGGGTTCTCTGCAGTACAAGGCTAAATAGGGCTCTGGGATGAGGCACCTGTGACAGGTAGGGGTGGAAAACGAAGGAGTTGGCTAGACTCCCAAATATATATATATGAAACCAGAGGGCTGCATTCACCTGAACATGCATAAATGGGGGTGCTGCTGGGGGCCAATTTATACAATACACAAGATCCAGCGCACTCACCTATCCACTTCAGTGTTGACAGATTTTATTCGTGTTTTAAAAAACACCTAATCTAGGCAAAAATGATGGTGATTTAATTACATTACATGATCATACATTGCATAAGCCTGCCACAACGTCACAAAATCTGTCAATATTGAAGTTGCTGTTTAGTGGATAGAGTAGTGCTGAGTGCACTGGATCTTGTGTATTGTATAAATTGGCCCTCAGGAGCACCTCATTTATATATGTTCAGGTGAGTGCAGCCCCCTGGTTTCATATATATGTAGTAAGGCCTTTTGGCCTGTGTTTGTGGGAGGGGCGTATGACACACCCCTTCCTAACTTAAGGGACACCCCTTACCTTGCTCCATACCGCTCGAGGTCAGCGTTGAACGAGAATCCACTTCCGGTTCACGTACGACGCCATCTTGTTTTCGAAAAAAAACCTGCGATTTTGTCTGGTATAGCTGTGTCCAGGATTCCTTGCAGGTTTTCCTCCCGTCCAGCTCCTCACAAATCCGGTCTTCATCGCAGACAACGTCCCAGGGACTTCTAAAATCGTAAGTTCGACGCTAAACGGGCCTTACTTTACGGCCCCACGGTTTACGGCCAGCTCACATGCATATTCGTTCCCCTTTTTCGGCAAACTATCATGATAAATCCTTTCGGTACTTCTAAAACGAATGGTACTCATTGCACCAAAGTACCCACTTCGGTTCATTTCGTTATTTCATAGTAACATACGTACACCATTATGCCGAACGGCGTTCGGTTATTCATTTCGTATACACATATCTTTCATCTATGTCAGTTTCATACAGTATCTTGTTATTCATGCTAAATATGCTTTCGGCAGTTTTGCTCATTCATTTACGCAATTCGTTTCACATCTTTTCAGGCAGCTACTCCATTCGGTATATATAATTAAAATAAAGTTTGGTACATTTATCCTTTTCATGTGCTATCTAAATATAGATATTCATTAACCAACATATTAGGATTTCTATCTCATGATTTTCCTAGGTTTCTTGTCTTAGATGATTGTTTAGTTCACATTATTTATAGATATCATGTATAGTACATAATGTTATTGCTTATCTCTAAAAGGTATTGTGTGAAGATTAAGTTTTTCTTTTTCACAACCATGTACACACGATTACATGGCACGTACAAATTTCTGACCTTTCTTTATGTACTCAAACGACATAATGAGTATACAAGAACACAGTCCCAATTTCACAAAACTTTCGGGTTGAATCACACGTTTTGGTTCAACCACTCATACGTCATACGTTTCTGCATTTGCTTATTTCACATGTTCTCTACCCCAACCACATCTTTCATTTAGTTTACATCACGGCACAGAAAGTCTATACCGGATAAGTCACATAACTCCCTGCACCATGGTATACTACAAACATTAGCATTGTCAGATCATATTCACATATTATTCTTGTCACCATGTAGACATCTCAGCTTCACGTTTATACACCACAACAAGACCAGTCAGGTCACTACCATGCTTATAAATTTTCCCCCTCCAACACATACTGGTAGAAATTTAACTACAGCATATCTAGACTACATTGGTATCACAGGATCCAATTCTCACACTATCATATCTTGTTTCTACCCATTTAGGTTTACCCAGGTTTTCTATACCTGTCGCATCTCAAACTTATACATACTACCAGGTACGTAAGCCTGCTCACGTCATATATCACATACGTTCCATCTCTACCTAGGACATAGAGTACTGGCAATTTCAGGGGTTTAGGCCCAAATAGGTATCTCCCCTCTTGGCATACTGCCTATCGTTTAGCGGTCCGCGAGGCCAACACCCCGCCTCAGCGTTTCGGAGGCAAACGCCCCCGGGAGTTAGCCACCTCGCAAATTACAGAGAGGGCGTCACCTGTCACTCCCTTTCCCTGTTTTTCTTTTATTGTCACCGAGAGGCCTACGAATTCCTGCCACTACATCTGGTGGCCTCAACATCCCCTCGCGCCAACGCATAGACAGAGCCTCTCATAGCCACTTGGCAACTAGCAGGGCCTCACCTGTCACCAAAGAACAAGATACATTTTTCGCCTTTGCCGGCATAGTTAGCCTGCCAGTACATTCCCTGGGGTTCCACACACTAACCATATATTGTCTCATCTAGTATGTCTCAAGAAGGGCTAGAGGATTTCTCCATCCCGAGCACTCCGGCTAGAGCAAATACCCTTGCCTCCCAGGATGTGGTGGGGCATAAAACGTATGCGTATGATGATATTTCTGTGGTGGTCAAGTCTAGGGATGCCTGCCTAAATAGGAAACTCACCATCCCGGAATTTGTGTTGGCCTTTGGCATTTACCGAGATGTCATTTGTGCCGTATACCCACACAGGTGTGAGGAGTTCGATTTGTACATGCACAAGCTGGTGGACCTGGGCAATAAATATGGTGGATCGGCATTCTATGATTACCATAGATCTTTTTCTGCTAAAGTGTCGGGCGCATTCTGCCAGTACGGGACAAGGTCCAACTGGAGCAAGATAGACATGGTTATTTTCTGCAGACACTTTGCAGGTCTAAGGATGCCGGCTTGTGCATACTGCTCCTCCATGTCTCATATGGCAAATTTTTGTCCCACCACTGCTAACGAGCATACCCACTTGCAAGGACCTAGCTCAGTTGGTCCTACAGACAAAATATCCAAAGACAAACTAGGAAGGCCTATAAAGTTTCTGGGAAAGTCCCAGATATGTAATAATTTTAATGTTGGAACATGTAATTACAGCGGATGTCGTTTATTGCATATATGTTCTAAATGTTTCAGGGCACATGCTAAAATCATGTGTCCGAATAAAATGTATCCTAAACAATACTTAACGTCGATAAACATTTCCCTACTTTCGACATTACTGTCACATCATCCATATACACATTTTGTAGATTTCATAATCTCTGGTCTATCAGAAGGATTCCACACTGGTATCATACATATGCCTTCTGGAATCCTGGAATGTCCAAATTTACAATCCGCCCAGCACAACCCTACAGCTATTGACACACTCATAGCTCAAGAAGTCACAGAGGGTTTCTTATTGGGACCTTTTCAGTCGCCTCCTTTCACCACATGGCGGACAAACCCCATCGGGATTGTCACAGGGAAATCCTCCAATAAGCAGATACTTATTATCGATTTATCGGCACCACACACCTCAACCACTCCTAGCCTAAACTCCCTTATACCCTCAGAGGAATTCTCCCTGCAATATTCCACCATAGACCATGCCATTACGGCTATCATGCAGGCAGGAGTTGGTGCATGGCTTAGCAAGACCGACATAACAAATGCCTTCAAACTACTACCGATCCACCCTACACTGTGGCACCTACATGGCATCAAATGGGCAGGAAACTACTACTTTTTCTCATGCCTAACTTTTGGTTCTAAAAGTAGTCCAGCCATATTTGACAAATTCGCCGAAACCCTATGCTGGTTAGTACTCAATATATCCAGATGCCCTACAGTCATACATTATCTGGACGATTTTCTACTGGTCGAGGATAATTCTTTCCCTCCCAGAAGCCTCAAAGCAACCATCAGCCTATTCAACCAGTTGGGGCTCCCAGTCTCCCCTACCAAGACCAAAGGCCCAGATACCATCATTAGATTCCTAGGTATCATGCTAGACTCAGCCAACATGCAAGCTAGCCTGCCATGCACCAAGGTAGAAAACATCCTTACAAACATCAATCTCTACATACAACTCCGCACTTGTAACCGCAAAGAACTACAATCTTTACTGGGGTCACTCAATTTTGCCATGCGCATTATACCTCAAGGCCGTGCTTTCATCTCACGACTCCTCAGCATGTTCCCACTTTTCCTACATGATGCACACAGATTATCCCTAGATACCCAAGCTACAGCAGACCTACTCATGTGGAGAAACTTTTTAACCACCTGGAATGGTAAAAGCATGTTCCTCCCTCAATTGTCTGACACCTCTCCTACTATTTGGTCAGACACGGCGTCTACCACAGGTTTTGCAGCAATATTCGGGAACGAATGGCTTTGGGTTAACTGGCCTTCAGAGGTTCAGGACCTGGAGGGTTTTTCCTCTACCTCAGCTCTTTTTGAGATATATCCCATCGTGATATATATCCCATCGTGAGATATATCCCATCGGACATTTATGGACAGGTGCGTCAGTAAGGTGTTACTGAGACAACCAAGCAACCTGTCACATTATTAACAAAGGTCGCTCCAAATCCCTTACTATTATGAGATTCTGAGGAAACTCACTTGGTTGGCAGCATGTCATAATTTCTTCTTATATTGTGTTCATATTCCAGGTGTATGTAACGAGGCAGCTGACAATTTGTCTCGTTTTAAATTCCAGGCCTTTCATCAACTTCTCCCGTCAGCCGCGCTCACAGCCACTCCACTGTTCCATCATCTAGTAATGGACTAGAAGCTATCATGCAACATAGCAGAACGTTGTCCCAACTAGCACTATCTACAAATACCCGGAAAACTTACGACAGAGCTTTCATTTTATTTAAAAGATTCCTTTCGGAACACAACATATTACAACCTTTCATCATGACATCATTTATAGGTTTTGCCTCTTTTTGCCACATCAAACTTTCTTACAACACAATCAAACTATATCTAACAGGCATCCAACATCACATGCTAATGTTACAACCCAACAACTCAAGTTTTATGTCATCTTACCAAATTAGGAACATCCTTAGGGGTATACAAAGATCTGAACCCTCGCATGCAGCACGGAGGCTACCTATAGATTTTCAGATCTTCAAAGACTTATCATACCTACTAGATCTAAAACCCTTTTGCCAACAGCACAACCTAGTCATCAAAACAGCAATTTATGTAGCTTTTTATGGTTTCTTGAGACCAAGAGAATTTACCGCCATCATATGACACAGTCCACTCACATCCTGCTTCATTCACACTTAATTAAACACATGGACCATTATATCCTGACACTACCCCATTCCAAAACCAATCAACATGCACCACCAGTAGAGGTTAAGTACTATCCTACTCACAACAGGTGGTGCCGCGTACAAATACTGGACTCTTATACACAACAAGGCACCGCCATCACAACCACTTTTTGTTCTACAAGGTTCAGTACTCACTACTACCACCTTCATGACCCACGTCAGGTCGTTACTAACACAGCTGGGACTCAAGCCAGCTAACTATTCAGGCCACTCCTTCCGCATAGGAGCGGCTTCCACAGCCTCTAGTGTAAACATACCGGTTCATGTTATCAAGACACTTGGGCGCTGGAAATCTTCAGCTTACACACGATACATACCTAACCCTGTACAAGAAGTAAGAAATGCTTTTCAGAACATGTCTTGTTAAAAGTATGTATCTTGGCGGTATATAATAAATCTTGAATTTTTTATTTTTGCCCTCTTTATTTACAGGCCTACCTCGTCGTCGGTTCCGGCACACCACAACCGACTTGCTATCTTAATACCATCCTACGCTTATTTATGTTTTATTCCTCTGTACTATCATGAGCCCTTCACACAAGTAGTAAGGCCTTTTGGCCTGTGTTTGTGGGAGGGGCGTATGACACACCCCTTCCCTACTTAAGGGACACCCCTTACCTTGCTCCATACCGCTCGAGGTCAGCGTTGCATCACCCTCCCACCCACTCCTCATTTTCAACTCCTTTTCTCCTACATTTCTTCTGGGTGGGCCCTCCTTATTTACAGGCCTACCTCGTCGTCGGTTCCGGCACACCACAACCAACTTGCTATTTTAATACCATCCTACGCTTATTTATGTTTTATTCCTCTGTACTATCATGAGCCCTTCACACAAATTATATATATATATATATATATATATATATATATATATATATATATATATGTGTATGTGTGTGTGTGTGTGTGTGTGTGTGTGTGTGTGTATATGTATGTATGTATATGTATGTGGGTGTTTCTATATATATATATATATATATATATATATATATAGATAGATAGATAGATAAATAGATATCTATATATACTAATCATATAAGTATTTGTTTATTCTACACAAATAGTACCTACATTAATAATTTGAATATATTCATAGATAAAATGTCATTATTATTGTAATGTTATAACCCAACACGCAGAATGTAAATCCACCAGAAGAAACATAGACAGATGGAAAGGTCCCTAAAACAGTCCTTAGATGGGACGGATAGACAGAATACAATACAAGGAACGTCAGAACAAGCCAAGGTCAAGGGAAGCCAGAATGCACAGATATGTGAAACAAAGCCAAGTCAGGGAAGCCAGAAATATGCCAATACAAGAGACAAAGCTGAGTCAGGGGAAACAGAAAACAGAGTAGTTAAGAGCAATACCAAAAATATTCGAAAAAGAAAAAGAATACGCTATTGGGACACTAGTGAAACTAGGAACAACAACAGATGACTGTGCCTTGGGCAGACTGAGATTTGATATGGTTGGGGGCGTGGTTAGCATAATCACGCCCCTAAAAGGTGCAAGTGTGCTGAGCTCTATTGATTAGAGCTCCTCTGAAATCATGATGCTGGCACGAGTGCGCCGCAACAAAAAAGGGCGCTGGTGCACAGCGACCGGAGTTCATGAGGCTGTCAAATATTAATGATACAGATACATAAGCTCCATACAATAAGATAGTGTAACCAGGGCCGGCCTTAGGGGTGTGCTAGCTGTGCGTCCGCACAGGGTGCCATTGAGCAGGAGGCGGCCTGCGGCCGCACAGCTCACACATGGCTGGCCGGGATTAAAAAAAACAAATTTGTGGCGGGGGCGGTGCTTACTGTGCGGCGGGGCGGAGCTAAAATGCCGTCTAACAGCTGCAGGGGAAGCAGGAAGGAGTCCCTGCTTCCCCCAAAAAACAGAATCCAGGAGTTGCACTGCCTGTCTGCCTCCACAAGGAACAGAGGTAACTATGTGATTGTCTGCTTGTGTGTGTGTATGTGTGTCTGTGTGTTTGTCTGCCTGTGTGTGTGGCTGTCTGCCTGTGTGTGTGTGACTGTGTGTTTGACTCTCTGTGTGTATGACTGTCTGTGTGTGGCTGTCTGCCTGTGTGTGTGGCTGTCTGTGTGTGTGTGGCTGTCTGTGTGTGTGTGGCTGTCTGCCGGTGTGTGTGACTGTGTGTGTGTGTGTGTGTGGCTGTCTGCCTGTGTGTGTGACTGTGTGTTTGACTCTCTCTGTGTGTGTGTGTGTGTGTGTGTGTGTGTGTGTGTGTGTGTGGCTGTCTGCCTGTGTTTGACTCTCTGTGTGTGTGACTGCCTGTGTGTGTGTGTGTGTGACTGTCTGTGTATTTGACTGTCTCTGTGTGTGACTGTCTGCCTCTGTGTGTGTGTGTGTGACAGTCTGCCTGTGTGTGTGTGTATGTGTGTGTGTGACTGTCTGCCTGTGTGTGTGTGGCTGTCTGTGTGTGTGACTGTCTGTCTGTGTGTGTGTGTGTGTGTGTGTGACTGTATGCGTGTGTGTGTGACTGTCTGCCTGTGTGTGTGTGTGTGAGTGTGACTGTCTGCCTGTGTGTGTGTGGCTGTCTGTGTGTGTGTGACTGTCTGTGTGTGTGTGTGACTGTCTGCCTGTGTGTGTGTGTGTGGCTGTCTGCCTGTGTGTGTGACTGTGTGTGTGTGTGTGGCTGTCTGCCTGTGTGTTTGACTCTGTGTGTGTGACTGTGTGTGTGTGTGGCTGTCTGCCTGTGTGTGACTGTGTGTTTGACTCTCTGTGTGTGACTTTCTGTGTATTTGACTGTCTGTGTGTGTGGCTGTCTGTGTGTGTGACTGACTGTGTATGTGTGGCTGTCTGCCTGTGTGTGACTGTCTGCCTGTGTGTGTGTGTGGCTGTCTGCCTGTGTGTGACTGTGTGTGTGTGTGTCTGTCTGTCTGTGTGTGTGACTGTCTGTGTGTGGCTGTCTGCCTGTGTGTGTGTGTGGCTGTCTGCCAGTGTATGTGTCACTGTGTGTGTTTGACTGTGTGTGTGTGTGACTGTGACTGTGTGCGTGTGACTGTGACTGTGTGTGTGTGTGTGTGTGGCTGTTTGCCTCTGTGTGTCTGTGTGGCTGTCTGTGTGTGACTGCCTGCCTGTTTGTGTGGCTGTCTGCCTGTGTGTGTTTGTGTGTGGCTGTCTGCCTGTGTGGTAGTTGGAATTAGTGATGATACTTTTTTGTGCTGCAACAATGCCATCTACTGATCTACTGACAATCATTAGAATAAGGTACCCCCACCTAATCCAATTGGGCACTTTAAATTTGTGATGTAAAGAAATTCAAGATAAGGAATTCTTTATAAATGAGAACATAACACTAGAAATAAAAAATAAAATAAAAAAATCCAGGGTCGGATCCAGAAGGTGGGAGGCAACATGTAAATGATTTTCATATACTTACCTGTGTGCCTTCGGTTATATCATTTCCCTGCTGTTTAAATGCTTTTAACCGGTTTGTGTTTTTTCTATGTGTTTGAGAAATGTATTTGTTCTACCAAACGGAGACCACCCTGGGTAGCAATCAGAATGTGAGAGAAAAACCACAACTTAATTGAGTGTTCCTAGGTGGCCGCCATTCGGAATACGAACACGTGGCGAGAACGGATGACGGCCATCTTAAATCTCCTGAATGCGGTCAGCGGGACTTACGCATGAATTGCCTGGAACTGTTTTCAGCATGGCAACCATGCGAACGTCCGGTCATTATGGAAGTCCCGGCTGACTACTTTCCATTCAACGAATCAAACCGGTGTTCGGGAGTTTCAATCTACCAAACAAGGGGAGCATTTTCATATAACAAGCTGTTATGGTAGTTTTCGTGTAATTAGGCGTGAACGGAGACCGGCTCTTGCTGCTGATTTCATGGAACTCTAAATCGGATACCACCACATGGCGAGCCGGTTAAACTTCCACACGATGCGACACGGAAACTACCAAACGGATTTTCGTGAGATTTGGATATGTGACTCCCAGTATCCCCAGCTACCCAGGGATGTAATTGTTATATTTGTGTGTTATGCAGAAAGTACTTTTCAAAAAATGTTAAAACTTGTAATATTTCTGGCCAGCAGATAATTGAGTTTAGTATGTTGCTGAAACTCAATTATCTAGCATGGCCCAGAGGATGAGTCTGCTATTGTATAAATTGAATTCCTGTTGCTTCCAGTAAATCAGTCTTGTTCCAGCATTAAGCTTTGGCTCATGTGTGGATTATTTGGCGATACCAGCGATATTTATTCCTGTGGATTATTGGGAATGTTCTACTATTGGGAAAAGGGGAATATTGGACGGTGATATAGATGACTACCGTCACACAACATTCAGAAGATCATCAAAGCGTCCGATCAGACCAGACAAAGGAACACACTCTGAGCACACCTAACACTCTGTCTTTCCAACTGAATTCTGGGACTTTGTTAAATTTCTTTGTTAGTAGGAACAGAACCATTCTATATTTCTACTTAAATTCTCTCTCTAAACATTCTTGCATTCACCATTTATTGGATTATATCTACAATCTACAAAATAATATTCTACAAGCTGGTTTAAAATTTTTAAAATATGCTGGTTTAATTTAATTTAAAGTAATTCATTTTTACTAAAAGCAGAAATATACCTGGATAATGCTGATCAGATTTCAAACTATTGAAATCATATTTAGCTGAGGGATTTATATCATTCGAAATTCAGGCTGCAGCTGAATAAGACAATCCTATAAAATCACTGGTAAATTGCCATGTTAAGCATATCGTATATACTCGAGTATAAGTCGACCCTAATATAAGTCGAGACCCCTAATTTTAAAAAACTGGGAAAATGTATTGACTCGAGTATAAGACTAGGGTGAGAAATGCAGCAGCTACTGGTAAATTTCTAAATAAAATTAGATTAAATTATATTAATTAAATATGTATTTACAGTGTGTGTATGTTATGAATGCAGTGTGTGTGTGTGTATGAATGCAGTGTGTGTGTGTGTGTGTGTGTGTATATGAGTGCAGTCTGTGTATGTATGAATGCAGTGTGTGTATGAGGCAGTGTGTGTGTGTATGAGTGCAGTGTGTGTGTGTATGAGTTCAGTGTGTGTATGTGTATGTGATGCAGAGCCTTGGTGGGGGGTGGGCATTTTTATTATGTTTTTTATATTATTATTATAACTTTAATATTTTTTTATATTATTATTATTATTATTTTTTATATTATTTACATTTTTATGTTTTTTTTCATCCCCCCCTCCCTGCTTGTTAGCTGGCCAGGGGGGGGGCGCTCATTCCCTGGTGGCTCAGTGGATGGGCTGTGTAGGAGGGGGACTGGCAGCGAGCTGTAACTTACCTTTCCTGCAGCTCCTGTCAGCTCCATTCTCTCTCCTCCGGTCCGGGTGAGCTCCCCTGTCAGCTCCCTCTGCAAGTCTTGCGGTGTGAGTGCCGCGCGGAGCTATGACCCAGCGGCTCTCGCGAGACTTGAAGTGGGAGCTGACAGGGGAGCTGACCGGAACGCAGGAGAGAGAAGGGAGCTGACAGGAGCTGCAGGAAAGATAAGTTACAGCTCACTGCCAGCCCCCAACAGCCCCTTGTCTGTATTATGGCAATGTAAGTTGCCATAATACAGACACTCACTCGAGTATAAGACGAGTGGGGGGTTTTCAGCACAAAAAATGTGCTGAAAAACTCGTCTTATACTCGAGTATATACGGTATCTAAATTTAGGAATAGTTCATCTTTAATCAAGAAAAAGTTAATTATCTGCAGCAAAGTTAGAAATGTTATTTTGGTTATGGGATGGAAGAAAATCATAAATTGACATACATTTGTGTGAGAAACATTTGTATATTTTGATTTGCAATGTTTAAGGGTTTAGCCTGTGAGAATTGTAACCAGCAGTGAATGAGTTAATTCACTATGTACTGATTCTAGCATACTGTCAGTATCTAGTTTTTACGAATTTGTGTTTAGATTTTCTCTGTGTGATTCTGCCTGTCAGCATCCTGTTTTACAACTTTAAGCTGTGCTCCATGTTACTTTCTTGGTGTAAAGGAATTCTAAAGTTGAGCTGAAAGTTACCTGTAGAATTGTTGAAATGCATCTATGTTGAAATAACTGTTAATTAAATTCGAGAGGAATTATTTGTAAAGTTTGCATTTAACTCTTTTAGAAATTAATCTAACTCATGTTACTGGATACTATTACTAATAAGCTATTCAAGTCTTGAAAACTTGTACTAATACTCAGTATCCTGATTCTACTGGTGGATAGTTTCTGCGTAGACTAACAATCTCATTATCCTTAACTGATTTAGAAATTATCTTTACTGTGCCATTATTGTTGCCATATTTATACTATGTTATATTTGTATACCTAAATATTCACAGATTATTGTCATGCATGCTACATATTATTATACGTTTTATCACATGACAGGAGGCTTCCTATTTTGCATAACTTTCTTTACTTATGCCTCTAGCAGCACAAGACAATCAATCAAAACTTTTTAACCAATCATAGGCCAACATAGCCTGTATATCTTGATGGGCGAGTCTATTCCTCTTTCTTTGCTGCTTCCAGACAGGCACAGGTCAGAGTAATGCTTTCACCTATTACTGTTTATATTCTAACATTGTTTTTAAGTGTATTCATTGTAATTTCACCCTCTACCCTCTCTACCTCTCAACCCTGTACTGCTCTCCCCTTTATACTATCTATCTTTCCTACCCGCGATCGCGGCATTTTTTACAGTGACCGTGCGCACTTTTGTGGTACTTTATGAGCACTGGGGTTCTCTGGGAGGTGGGGTCGGTGGAGGGAGGGTTTGCTTGACCGCCGGTAGCCTCACTGAGCGGCCCTTACCCATGACAGCGGCCGTGATCGCTTTCGCGGACCGCACAGTCATTTTGGCACGAACAGCGGCCATCTTGGATCTCACGACGGCCATTTGCGCCCCTAGCGGTCGTGAATCACACGATCCGCCCAACACTCCCTGACACAGCCTCATCGGTTTTTACATCCTCCAATACTGTGCAACTAATTTATATATGATACTTTACACTACCACTGCTAGTGTTTATAATTAAGTGGCACCCTTCATCCAGAGGTGACCCCCACTACTGTCATTGTTGTTATAGGGGTGACCCCCCAAGCAGAGCCATTTTACACAGACTCAGGTGTCACAGTGCTAGCAGGCTCATCCCCTGCTATACAATTAAAGTCACAGTACAAGCAAGCTTATCCCCTGCTATCTCATTAAAGAGTCACAGTGCAAGCAGGCTCATCCCCTGCTATATTATTAAGAGTCTCAGTGCAAGCAGGCTCATCCCCTGCTATATCATTTAAAGTCACAGTACAAGCAGGCTCATCCCCTGCTATATCATTTAAAGTCACAGTACAAGCAGGCTCATCCCCTGCTATATCACTAGGTATTGCTCAATCATCATAGCTATATATATGACTCTGTATATGGTACCCACAATACGACTGGGGTGATCCATACCCCTCACTGAGGGAAGGAAAAAATCTGACAATCAGGCTCCACTAATCAAGCAGTATTGGGTGACCCCCAAGACTCCACAGGCCCTCCACCCGGACGGGTGCAGGCCACTTTTACGACCGCTCATCCCGGCCGCACAGAGGGTGACCTCTCCTGATACCACTTGACCCGAATATTACAGGCCCTCCACTCTGACGGGTGTGGCCCAATTATACGACCGCTCATCCCGGTCGCACAGGGGGCAATCTCCTCTCCAAACCACTCGGGGCAATAACGCTGGGTGACCCACAGTCGTAAGTGGAAGCCAAATTATACTGCAGTGCACGTACTTCGGTACCTAACACTCTCCTGTCTTCCGCAGACAGAACTCCCAACTGCATCAAGATGAGTGATTCACCACAATCACCACCATCAGACTTACAGTCGCTAATTAACTCGGAGGTGGCCGCCTCCGTGGAAAAGGCTATCGCCAAACTACTGGTGCAGAACCCAAAAACGGATACTGCCACAGAACCGGCCATGGAAACGAAAGAACCTGCCCTCGCCGGAGACTTCCCTGCCATAAAACGGCAATGGAAGGGCACCGGCTCAGGCACCCAGAAGCCTAAAGGCAAAGCTCTGTTGAAGAGGAGCCGCCAAACAGTAAGGAGGGAACCATCCCCTCCATACTCTCCGTCCTTGGAGGACGATGATCACAACCCTCCGCCATCGCTCGAAATGATGGACAAATGGAAAGTGGAGGCTTTGCGTTCGGAAGACGAAGAGTGGCAAGACATCTCAAGGGATGATACAGAGTATAACCAGGACACGTACTTTGGACAGGAGGGCTCTCACCATTCACAGGACAGACGTGAGGAGGGCACCTTTATAGACCCCCAAGGGGTTGTCATGTTCGATCCCCGCACGATCAGACATCCAAGATCGACAGAATGGGGCTTGCCAGAGCATCTGGCCCAGTTCATCCATTTCTGGCTAAGAAAACCAATGGAGAAAGAAGTGAGGGTGAGATTAAGGGCAGAATGCCCAAGACCCATACTTCCAGACAAAATCGCACAGACCCCAGAATTTGACACTACCGTATCCCTGTTCATGTCCCGCGCGGGCCGAGACCCATGGAAAGGGATAGAGTAGGGCCTCAAGGAATCCCAGGACAAACTCCAGGACATACTAGGCCCTCTGGCAAAAATACTATACCTGGCCGACCTGGCCCTCTCCTAGGGCAACGCGTTTTGGACGCCCACGTGATACGCGAATGGGTACGATGGGCCATCTGTATCCTGGGCCACACTAACGCGGCAATGTGTGCAGAATGCCGCAGGGCAGCGTTACTGAAGATGGACCCCAAATTAATGGAGCTGTGGAAGAAAGAAATGGGACCACTGGCGAGTGGCCAGCTCTTCGGGGATTTATTTATAAGAGAACTGAAAAAGCAAGTGAACCTCTTCACTACGCTTAATAAGGCACAGACGTCCATCAAACAAGTGGTTCGCAACACCACGCCACGACGTGGAGTTTTTGGCATGGCTGGTCGCCAAAGGGGCCAAGCCACCAGCCGTTTCTGGCCTACAGGCCCCAGAACTCAAACATCTCAAGCATTCTTCCCATCTTCAAGAACCAACTTCCCACGAGGATCATTCCGTTCCAGAGGCACCCACACCCGCGGACGCGGACGCTTCAATGCAGGTGAGCACCCCCAACACGACCTCTCTGTACTCTCATATGACTGCAGGCAGACTGTCTCTTTTTTCACAGGAATGGGGAAAGATATCTTCGGACAACTGGATCCTACGTACGGTGGCTGGCTACGTGATCGAGTTCTCAGACACCCCGGTGCAGAACCGTATAAGAGCGTCGGCACTACACACCGAAATCATAGACAAAGAAATCCAAGCCCTGTTCGACAAAGGGGCGGTGGAGATCACCCCGGACGATACGGGCTTCTTCAGTAACATCTTCGTAGTCCAAAAGAAAACAGGAGACTACAGACTGGTCATCAACCTACGTCAACTGAACGGATTCGTCACCTACAGACATTTCAAAATGGAAGGGATCCATCTGCTCAGAGACCTACTACTAAAACACGACTGGTTCACTCGGCTAGACTTAAAAGACGCCTATCTATCAGTACCGATAGCTCACGTCAGCCGACCTTTCCTCCGATTCACCTGGAAAAGCCTCACCTACCAATTTACTTGTCTCCCATTCGGCCTCAGCTCAGCACCATGGTGCTTTACGAAACTCATGAAGCCGGTAATGGCATAACTAAGGGAGAAGAGCATCCGCTGCCTAATATATTTGAACGACATCCTGATATTCTGCGAGACTGCATCCAGATTTCGATCTCAAACGAGATTCATAGTGCACTTACTGGAAACATTAGGCTTCATCATAAACAGAGAGAAGTCATCACACCAACCAAAGAAAGTAGTACAATTCCTGGGATTCAAAATAGATTCAAGAACCTGTACCCTTCGGCTACCCACGACAAAAATTGCGATAATACGGAAAGAAATACGCCGGGTACTCCGAAAAGACTCAATACCACTCCGCCTACTGGCCAGAATGGTAGGCCTATTGTCATCTTCAATACAAGCGATCTTCCCGGGACCACTACATTATCGGGCCATGCAACGGGCGAAGGCCCACCACTTGAGACAAGGGCGTACATACGACCACTGTATTCCGATGTCAGCAGAAGTACGTACGGAACTTCGATGGTGGCTCCTCCACATGGAAGCATGGAACGGCAGGGCCATATTCGGACCAAACCCAGACTTCATCCTGGAATCGGATGCCAGCCTATGGGGCTGGGGAGCCCACTGTGCACAGGCATCCACCGGAGGCCCGTGGTCAGAGGAAGAGAAGCTCCTACACATCCACTGCCTGGAGTTGATAGCGGGATTCTTTGTGATACACAGTTTGGCCAAACACATGTCCAACTGCTGCATACTCTTACGCATGGACAACATATCAGCAGTCCAGTACATAAACCATCTGGGCGGAGCCAGATCGCAAGCCTTAACAGAAGCAACGAGGGACATGTATCGATTTTGCCTGCCCCGCAACATCACGATCAGGGCAGAATACCTACCCAGAGTCAACAACCTCACGGCGGACTGTTTCTCTCGACATTGGAGAGACAGCAGCGATTGGCGCCTAGACACCACCATCTTCCACAGGATAAGAACGGTACGAGGTCCCCTACACATAGACCTCTTCGCATCGCGAACGAACACACAACTACCGAGATACTACAGCTGGCTCCCGGATCCACAGAGCGAAGCGGTGGATGCATTCCTACAACAATGGCCACCGACAGGAGCGTACGTGTTCCCACCGTTCTCAATGCTAGCAAGAGTCCTCCATAACTTACGCGGATCGGGGACATCACTGATACTGATCGCTCCAAGCATGGTTCCCGGACCTACTAGCGCTGTCACAGGAACATCCACAAGTCCTACCAGGGTTCCCACTCCTCCTAACGAACCCGGAAGGGGAACCTCACCCATTAGTAACACAGGAACGGCTGGAGCTAGTGGCCTGGAGTCTTTCAGGGGATCCTGGAACATCTCAGGCCTATCGCAGACGACTAGGGACCTACTATGGGACTCATGGGCACCTGGCACTAGATGCAGCTACTTATCAGCATGGAACACATGGAATCACTGGTGCATGGAAAGGGACCTTTCTGCACCTATTCCCTACATTCTAAACTTTCTATCAAGTTTATTCTCCGAAGCAAGAGCATACCATTCGATTAATATCACCAGATCCGCGATCTCGGCTGCCCACATTCCGATAAACGGAACACCAGTGGGTCAGGATGCTTTGATATGCCATCTACTTCGGGGCATCAAACTGTCCAGGCCTCCGGACCCGAAGTATAACAGTCTATGGGATGTAGATCTGGTTATCCAATTTCTGAAAAATTGGCCTGACAACGAGATCTTATCACTGAGACAACTGACAGCTAAGCTGACTCTCCTGCTATGTTTAATTTAGTTTTGAAGAGTCTCGGACGTTAGAGCTTTCGACGTGGACGGTTTTACGGTAACACCAGAAGGAGTTCACGGTGTCTCGCAGGACCAAGACGGACTCTACGTCCGTGTCTTACCCCTTTTTTCCGACAGTTCCTCGTCTATGCATCATGAACACGCTTCTACGGTACGTTGAAGTAACCGAGCCTCTCCGCTTTTCCCGATCGGGTCAACTACTGGTATCGTACACCAAACCATACGAGCCCGTAAGGCATAAGTAAAGAAAGTTATGCAAAATACTCGCCTCCTGTCATTATTAAAATTAAGATTATAGGCACACTACGTTAGCATAATCTACAATTATTTTTCACAACAAATTCTATTTTTATAATCAGCTGTGATTAATGTGTGAAATACTTTATTAAACATACTCCAGGAGTTAAAATAGTGGGTAACTCTCCGCTTTAAATCAATTAAGGGGAAACCATGCCAAAATATCACATTTTAATATTAATAAAAGTGATTAAATACATTTTTGATAATTTAAAAAAATGTTATTTTTAATATTTTTACCCCATAAATATCCTCACACATGCATGGGTTTGACATTCACTTGTAGCCAGGTTGGTAAGTGTGTTATGGACAGTTAGGAAGTGTTTATAGATCTGCACTCTCCTACAAACCACCAATTCCAATAATATCTCTTGTAGCAAACAATTCTATGGTTGCTGACATGGTTAGATCCTAAAGTTGGTCTTGGCTTCTTCAACCACTGGAATCAAGTTAGTAATTTTCAACAGTATGGTCATATAGTATGCTGAGATGGGTGATTTTAAGCATCCTTATAAAATGTAAAACTGTATTTTTTTATATGTACTTTGTTACTTAATGTGTATATTGTGTTATCAACTGACTAAAGCATTTTTACCTGCAGCAGAATAATCCAATAGATACCTATTGTGACAAAATAATACTTACTGGTTGGCTTGAGTTTCTTTGCAAATTCCTTTGCAAATTTTACAGAAACCCAACTCATTGGTAATATATATATATATTTTATTTTTATTTTTTTTACACGTCTATTACTTTTCTACCAGGGTAGATACATTTCTAATCTTGTACTTACATCCCTTGTACTTTTTTTGCATCTACACTGGTTTATACTGTCATCTGAATATAAGTGAGAAGGAGTGAAAATACTGCACTGGAGAAATCCAGTAATCTTTAACTTTCATTTTCTTAGAACAGGTACAGTACATTAAATCTTTTTTTTTCCCAAGGCTGCAATGTTCTGCCTATTAGAAGCGTACTTCAGAGCAAAACCTTAGTAAGATCAGAGTGGGGTCAGAATACAAAATTTCACCATTTTAAATGAAAAACTGTGATTGCTAGTTTAAAAGCTTACGAATAAATGTAAAACTTTTATTAAATAAATAGGTTGGATTGAAACTAAACTTTCTATCTTTTGGAAATAAGAAAATGTCTTGCTTTTCTGTAAGAATATCATTTTTCAGTTAAATTGCATATTTTATGTGTTCTAAACCAAAGAAAAAAATATATATATATTTAATCTAGTATGATATTGCATAAGGCTTGCATTTTCACTTTCCGCATTAACTCTTTCTGCTACTGATATCTTTGCAAATCAAATAAAGTCTATTTATTTGAAGCATGGGATATGTAGCTTACATATAGAACTAGCATAAATAGTTTCTTGTATAAAATGCTGTTCAAGATTAATTCCAGTTATGTCTTTTTACAAAACTGTTTCCATGTGTTCATTCTATGCAGAGATATTGGGAGATATAAATGTATTAAAGGTTATATTTTATCCCCCAATAGGTTCAGAATAAATACCGGGGGAACATACAATAGATGTAACTTAGCTGCTATGTGTGGATTCTAGAACACTGATCTTTGCAAGATCCTGTATATGTGGGTGGAGGAGGATGGAATCTGGAGCAATGACAGGCAAATAGAATTTTCTGACAGATTGGGAGAATTAGGGCAATTCATTAAACACTAAATTTTATTGAGACATCTGTATGTCAAAAATATCTATGGTGTGACTATAGCAGAGTTGTAGAACTTTTTTCAAACCAGCTTTTTAAGTCTTAATTGTGCTTACGTTCAGTGTTTAATGAATAAACTTGCATATGTTACATTGAGTGTCCTTGTTCAACAGTATTATTATTATTATTATTATTGCAATTTATATAGCGCCAACAGATTCCGTAGCGCTTTACAATATTAAGAAGGGGATTTAACTATAAATAGGACAATTACAAATAAACTTACAGGAACAATAGGTTGAAGAGGACCCTGCTCGATCGAGCTTACATTCTATAGGAGGTGGGGTGTAAAACACATTAGGACAGGAATTTGCAATCAAATACGGTGGACTGCCCTTTAGGAGAGGGCAAGAGACAGGTATGTGAGGTATTGGTTAGTCTTGGAGGCCATAAGCTTTCCTAAAGAGATGGGTTTTAAGGCACTTCTTAAAAGATGCAAGACTAGGGGAGAGTCTGATGGCGGTAGGCAGGCTATTCCATAGGAAGGGAGCCGCCCGCGAGAAGTCCTGCAAGCGCGAGTTGGCCGTACGAGTGCGGACAACGGACAGGAGGTGGTCACGGGCAGAGCGGAGAGACCGAGAAGGGACATACCTATGGATCTGTGAGGAGATATAAGAGGGGCTAGAGTTGTTCAGTGCTTTATAGGTGTGAGTAAGTACCTTGAATTGACTCCTATAGCATACAGGAAGCCAATGTAAGGACTGGCAGAGGGGTGAGGTGTGAGAGAAACGACTAGAGAGGAAAATCAGTCTAGCAGCAGCGTTCATTACGGACTGTAGGGGTGCAGTACAGCTTTTGGGAAGACCAATCAGGAGAGGGTTACAGTAATCCATGCGGGAAATTACTAGAGCATGGACAAGCTCCTTGGTAGTATCTGGTGCAAGAAAGGGGCGGATGCGGGCTATGTTTTTAAGCTGAAATCTACAGGATTTGGCAACATGCTGGATGTGAGGCTCAAAGGTGAGACCAGAGTCAAGTATGACGCCAAGACAGCGCGCTTGCAAGGATGGACTGATGTTGGTACCACAAACTTGAAGGGAGAGCGAAAGAGGAGGATCAGTATTAAGAGGAGGAAAGATAAGGAGCTCAGTTTTTGAGAGATTGAGTTTCAGAAAGCGGGAGGACATCCAGTCAGAGATGGAAGAAAGGCAAGCAGTGACACGTTGCAGGACGGCAGGGGAGAGGTCCGGGGAGGAGAGATATAGCTGGGTGTCATCAGCGTACAGGTGGTAGTGGAATCCAAAAGAGGTAATAAGTTTGCCAAGAGAGGCAGTATAAAGAGAAAATAGAAGGGGACCAAGGACGGAGCCTTGGGGGACTCCAACCGAGACAGGACGAGGGGAGGAGGTATCATTAGAGAAGGAGACACTGAATGAGCGTTGGGAGAGATAAGAGGAAAACCACGAGAGGACAGAGTCACAGAGACCAAGCGATTGAAGAGTTTGAAGAAGGAGAGCATGATCAACGGTGTCAAAGGCCGCTGAGAGGTCAAGAAGAATTAGTATGGAGTAGTGGCCTTTGGATTTAGCTGTGATTAGGTCGTTAGTGACTTTGATAAGGGCAGTCTCTGTAGAGTGGAGAGGGCGGAAGCCAGATTGAAGGGGGTCAAGGAGAGAGTTGGAATTGAGGAAATGAGACACACGGGTAAAGACAAGTCTTTCCAGAAGCTTTGAGGAAAAAGGGAGCAGGGATATGGGATGGTAGTTAGAGAGGGTGGATGGGTCGAGGGATGTTTTTTTTAGTATAGGCACTACAGTGGCATGTTTAAGGTCAGCAGGGACGATGCCAGAAGAGAGCGAGCAGTTGAAGATGTGTGTTAGAGAAGGCACGAGACAAGTGGAGAGAGATCTGATAAGGTGAGATGGGACAGGATCGAGCGGGCAAGTGGTGGGGTGAGAGGAGCAAAGAAGAGCAGCCACCTCTTGGTCAGTAGCTGGGGAGAATGTCTGAAGGGTAGGAAAGGCATGATCTATGTGTGATTGAGAAACAGAAAGGCAAGGAGGGGAGAATTCTTTCCTTAGCTGTTCAATCATGTCAGTGAAGTAACATGCAAAGTTATCAGAAGTAAGGTTAGTTTTGGGGGTGGCCACAGCAGGGCGAAGAAGAGAATTAAAGGTGTCAAAGAGACGCCTGGGGTTGCGGGAACATGAACTAATGAGAGAGGAAAAATAGGACTGTTTGGCAAGGGCAAGGGCTGCACTGTATGAACACAATATGAATCTATAATGGAGAAAGTCTGATTGGGTACGAGACTTCCTCCAGGAGCGTTCAGCACAACGGGAGCATCTTTGCAGGTAGCGTGTTAATTTAGTATGCCATGGTTGGGGGCGGGTCCTCTTCGAGGTGCTTGTTTGTAGTGGCGCTGCAGTGTTCAAGGCAGATGTAAGAGTAGAGTTATATATGGAGATGGCCAGTGAAGGACAGGAGAGGGAAGGGATGGACAGCAATCCATCACTTCCCTCTCTCCAATCCAAGGATCTTCCAACCTCCTTTACTAATTTGAATAATTTTCATGTTTTCTATAGTGTCATGTTTACCTACTTCTCCTGCAACAAGTATTAGAGGATCAGGATGAATTATTGTAGCATTTCAGTATTGCTAACCTGTGCACCACTTGCTATTAATGTCTGTTATGTGTATAAATAAATTGATCATATAAGAGATTGCTGTGAAGAAGGTGAAAAGAAAAAGTCACTGGCTTATGAAAAAGAGTGCTCCTATGTCTGGTCCCTTTAGGTACATACATACTAGGTTATAAACTAGAGTGAGAATTATTGGTAATTCAATTGAATTTTAAATAAAAGGCCAGAGAACTAAAAGGAAAAAAACAATACCGAAAAAAATAATGCTAAAACACCAGAAAAAGGTTTCTCCAACACAAAGTAAGAAAAAATATAACAAGGATTCTGATGGTTGTTACCTTTAGCCCAACTCTAGAAGAAGTACATAATATTATTAAAGGCCTACAGTTGTTGATCTCAGAGGACTCCACCTTCAAATAAATATTTCTTCAGCCCACTATACTAGCATTTGAACAACCATCTAACCTGAGACAAAGATTTGTCCTAAGCAAAGTGATTCTAGAGCAGGAGATTACCCAGAATGCACTGTATGATGCATCAAATCCCTCTACAAACTGTGCCAACATATATGCGCCAATACTGTTGGTTCAGGCCACCCACGACTCCCTTTATCAAGCCATTCAGTTTTGGTGAGCCCTTTTTTTATAGGCCTACCTGAAAGTCGGTTTCAGCCCACCACAACTACTATAAGTCCACCAATTACCAGTGTGGTTCATGCAGTGGTGTTAATATTTACTACAGAGTATTGAGCAATAGTATTATGATACAAAAAGCTAATCTGGAATAGGTTGCAGCATTGTGATGACTCGAGGTGATCATATTTAATATTACTAATTAAAGATTAAGTTGTAACCTGGACAAAAAGGCAGGAGGCTTTATATTTGCTTAAACCTTCTTTGCCGACACCTCCAGCAGCAAAGAAACAGTTAACATAGTCAAAAGAAAACAATCAATCAGCATGAGGTTAGACATATAAGATCATTAACTGGACCCTCCTAATTCCTCTTTCTTTGCTGCTGCCTCCAAGTTCCATAATATAAGTTTCTCTGCTCTGATCGTTTTTTTGTTTTCTTTTACTAGTGTTCAGCTGCATATTGACTAAATTTCTTGTGGTATAAACATTTAGCTGGGTTTTTTGTTGGGCCTTTGAATTCTGCAATCACAAGCACTGTATTTCCTTTATATCCTTGTTTTTTTTCCCCTTGTTTCTAGGCTAGTGATCTTACCTGTGAGCTGGCTGTTTTACTGGCTCCCCTTCCCTGTCTCTCATTTTCCCCACAGGTGTAGGATACTGTTCTGTTATGAAGGGTTTATCTTGCTGGTCCCAGGGTTGGGCCTCTGGCATATGCTCCACTGAGGACTGCTCCTTCTTGCCCTCTTGGTGACTGACCCAGTACTATAATTTTTAGTTCTGCTGTCTGGGTGGCCTATATTGAGTGACCCCCTTCATGGTCGAGATGTATTTTCGATCTATTCTGTACCACCTTGACCTAGGTGTTTTGGGTGAGGGTAACCCCCTTAATGTGTTCCTATTGAACAAGCCCATACATTGGCTATTTTCCTTGACCATGCATTGGCTATTGTCCTTGAGCATGCTGGATGACCCCTGGTTCCTTCCTCCTTATTGATAATGACAGGCTATTAGTCCTTCTGTTGGGCTTGAGATGAATGGCTGACGATGAAGAATTTGCTGTATCCGCTGGTAACAGGCATGGTTATGTATGGTTTTAGATGTCTCTCTGTCTATGGCATAAGTCGTGCTCCAATCTGATGGGCCTCTTTAGGCACGCTCACTGAATGCTTCCCTTCATATGGAAGATTTAACTCTGGGGGATTTCATCACTCTGTTGATGTGGGTTTCTCCCTCTAGCATCCATTGAATGGTCACAGTGCATCTCTCGAACATAGGCAAGGATCCCACCAAATCGGCAAGCACATTGCGCAGTTCAGGCGATACTGGCTCCACTGCTCATTGGAAAAGGACATCATAAATATGCTTTGGGTGGAATTCCCTACACCTACATTGTCTAAGAAGGTGTCTCTTACTCAGGAATTTGACCAGGTCATTGTCATGTTAATCACAAAGTCTGGCAAAGACCCCATAAGGGTTTGGAGCATTGTCTTTGCTCTACAAAGCGCTTGCTGCTGGATGTTAGTCGTCCACTGAAACAGATTTTCTTGATGATGAGGCACTGCATAACTGCGCACCTGTGGATCCTCGTCTGCTTTGGGAATGGCCCAGTGAGCCTTGTGCCTTCTGGGCAATACCAATACAGCTTTTTTCACTGAACGCTGCTAAGTCACTCTCTACAAGCTGGATGCCAAGCTGGTGGACCTAACATCCAAGGAATTGGATCCTGAGGCCAAAGGATTTCCTGGTTGGGGATAAGTTCCTGAAAGAACCAAACCCAGACTAGACCTGTCTCTGGTAAGAGTCACACATTTTTCCCACACATTTCTATTGTGGGCAAATTGTTTCACATTTACCCACAATGGGCAGATCTCTCACATGATCTCTTGATCCTTCAGACTGTTTTGGGGTTCCAGATAGATTTTGTTTACCCCAACAACAACTGCTTTCTATCAGGTCTCACCGTGTCCTTTTTGTCATTGGTTGGTTCCACAATCTTGGTGCCTGGGCCTCTCTCCACTACACCACTGAAAGTGCTAAAAATGATTTATGTAGAGCCACAGATTGTGCATTATGCATTTTATCCATAACTCTAAGTCTACCAGACCCTACAGTAATCCATCTGGATCTCTACTAGTATTGTCTGGACAGGCATCTCTTGAGCAACAAGAACAAAAGAAAAGGGAAGGGCTGTGCCACAGGTTAACACTAATAGTACAACTTATTTGGCACAAAAGCTGAAATAGAACTTGTGCAAAAGTCTCACAAAAAACTTTTTATAATCCAAAGATGAAAAAGTCAGGTTTAACAGGCTTTATCAAATGGAGTAAAAACAATCAACCTGGCTTTAGGAGTTTATATAGGGATAAAATGGCACCAAAATTAGCATTATCCAATCAGAATTTGACATATTAAAAAACATTTTAAAAGTACATAAAAGGTAATAAATTGTATTCTTAGTGTAGTACAGAGGTTAAATATCATAAATTTTATACAAAACATTAAGTGAAAATAGCTTTGGGAAGTTGATCACGTGACGTGGGTTTGTAATTGGTCGCAATGTTACATGGGATATGTAGTAAATGATTACATAGCCGATGTGGATGCCGTCAGCCATATTGTGAAGGGCAAGAGGCAAATTGCGGTGGCCTTATTGTGAAGGTCAGATAGTGACCGAAAATAGTGGCGGCCATGTTGGGGAGCTCATTTTAACAAGGTTCCTTTTAAGTGGAAGATAAAGTAGCCGCAAATGACGGCGGCCATATTGGGGAGAGCAAGGGGAGATTACAGCTCCACTGGGAGAGTGGTGCAGATAGAGACAATGAATATATTAATACAGGAAATAATTTACATACATACAAATAATAAACAGGAATAAGTAATAATATAAAAGTAGAGTATTCGGATATTAAAATGGATAGATATAAAATATGAAACTACTGATATTTATATAAAATTAAACAGATCAAATTCTGCATTTAGACCACAAGGGGTTAGAGTTTGTAAATTATATACTCATTCCATTTCTGTTTTACCTAAAATACTTTTAATATTTCCTCCTCTCCATGGAATTATACACTATTTAATACCTATACATTTTAAATATTTTGAGTCACTGTTATGTTTAATAAAATGTTTAGACACTGAATGGTTTAAGTATCCTTTTTTGATACTTCTACAGTGTTCACTTAGACGTATTTTAAGACTTCTAGTAGTCATTCCTACATATTGGAGGCCACAAGGGCACTCCGATAGCTAGATTACATATTTTGAATTACATCCATTAAAGTAATTTATTTTTTATGTTTTTTTTTTTTTTTTGTTCTGTTGGATGCAAATTGAGTTACTTTAGAAGGGACAGAGGGGTCAGTACTTTTACACACTATACATTGTTTACACTTTTAAAAATCTTTGGCTTCAGATAAAGAAATATGTTAGTGCATTTTTTGTCTTTATTTCTCTAGTGAAATTGGAGGTTAAAATAGATTTGAAGTTAAGAGCTCCTCTGAATATTATGTTTGGTTTTTCAGGTACAATTTGCATAAGGGTCTCATCTTGTCTTAATAGGTGTCAATGTTTTTTAGAATTTTTTTGACATATCCGTTTTTTATTATTGAAATTAAAAATGACTAGAAGGGGTAAAGTGTCTTTAGTGCATTTGGTTTTGTATGGTAAAAGTTAATTTCTTTCTATTTTCTTCATGGTATCAATTGTTTTGTTTAAGTCAGAAGATGAGTAGTTTTTTCAATTAATTTGTGCTTTTAAAAGTCAGCTTGTTGATTAAAATCTTCTAATTGAGAGCAATTCCTACGTATGCATTCAAATTGACTTTTTGGTGCGCTTTCGAGCCAAGATTTATAGTGCCAGTTTGATTGTTCTATTGCCCGGTTAACACAGACTTTAAAAAAAAAAAAAAATTAGTGTATAGGGTCCCTTCTTTAATAAAAATATTAATATCTAAAAAGTTATTAGTTTTGTTACTGTATTCATGGGTTAAGATGATACCTCTGTTATTAATATTTAGATTGTCAATAAAAGAGATAAGATTATCTTCAGAATCATGCCAAATAAAAAAGAGATCATCTATATATCTAAAATAGGTGACCAGGTTTGTCCACTAGCTATGCTCACCCCATATGGACGTAGTTTCCCAATCTGCGATAAACAAGTTGGCTTAACTAGGGGCACACCTGGTCCCCATGGCTGTGCCTCTCTTCTGAAGATAAAAGGAGTTAACAAACCAAAAGTAGTTGTTAGTTAAAAATAAGTTTATGTCTTCCAATATAAAATCGATTTGTTTTTTAGGGATTCTTCATTCTGTTTTTAAGGTTACTCTAGTAGCCTGACATCCTATATGATGGGGGATTATTGTGTAGAGAGATTGTATGTCACAGGTGACTAGAATATAGTTAGGTTGCCATTTAAAGTTGTTTAAAAAATTTAGAAGTGACATTGAGTCTGTTAAATACGATTTCATAAGTTTGACAGAAGGTTAGAGGAGTATGTCTATATATTGTGACAGATTACATAAAAGGGAACCAATTCTAGATACAATTGGTCTACCTGGAGGTGTTTTATCATTTTTATGTATTTTTGGAAGGAAATATATTACAGGAATTTTGGGGTAATGTATGTTTAAAAAAGTTGAATTCTTGTTAATTAAAAATGTCTGAGTTTAATCCTTTCTTTAAAAACTGTAATAAAATTGGTTGTATGTTTGTTGTGGGGTCAGATGGTAATTTATCATATACTTCTGTCATTAAGCTGTCTGTGGGCTTTTTTATGTACATAGTGCTTGACTGGATGACTTACCCACCTCCCTTGTCTGCTGGTTTAATAACTGTATACATACACAAAAGGTGGAGTATCTTTGGTTCTTGGGTACAAGGTATAAGGCAATGTCCAAGGGTACAGTAATGTTACTGTAAAGACAAAAGGTATAGACAAGCACCTAGTGCAACATCAGACCGTACATCCAAATCGAAATATTGGTTATGTAGTTCGGTACTCACAAGGACAGAGCCAGATGAATATGGCTCAGTTTGAACGCCTGTGGGATAATTTGGAGGGATCCCACTCCCTGCACCTGAAGTGGCTGATGTTATTTAATTTAGCAGCTCCAAGAAGAGATCCGCATTAAAATGTATGGAAAAAACAATATATACGTTAATCTTCAAGCGTTATAGCAAATACAATTCAAGTAGAAATATAAAAAAAAAAAAAAAACTAATAATAATAAAAAGTTAATAGCATGTCAAACCACTCTGGATGACTAAGTGAAAAGTCCACTGTGGGTAGCAAAACGTGTTTCGCCTATAAAATAGGCTTCCTCAGTTGCTAAAGTTGTTACCTTTTCGTTGGTAGTCTTTTATATCTCCTTTTAGATTGTTCGTTTAATCCCCCTGTGTTTTCCCCGGGTTATTTCCGTCTCTTTTTCGTGACGTTTTCATCTGCTACTTCCTGTTGGTGACGTATTTCTGGTTTCGGCAGTGGTTGGAACGCATATGCGTTCCATTCCAAGTCCAAACTTTATTGTTCATGTATTCTAACGACCAACCCATACCTGACCTCGTATTGTGCCAGAGGACATATACAAAGGAGAGAAACAAAAGAGTCATTTCAACATGTACAGAATATGTAGAAAATGTTATTACAAATGTTTATATTACGATCTATTTCTGATATGTTGTACATATATAATGTACAGACCCCAGAATAGTTTCCCTACATATACAAATGGAGTACAGACTCCAAGAAATAGTTGTAACAGAACTAAATATAGATTATTATTATAACCCTGTATGGACACAAACCTGTTTATCCAAACAGCAACAGATACTTTAAATTGTGTGTTGGTGTGGATAGAGAGGTAACCACACAGGTGTTTAGAGTTATTTGGCTAGCATTTGGGTTTCATACTTAGACTATGTACTTGTATTTGGTTTAATAACTATGTCTTTGTCGTCTTGGAGTTGTTTAAGTGCTATTTTTTTCAATATGAGTCAGATTATGTGTGGTGTCATGATATAGCGGTGATCATGGAATGTGTCAGGCCAAAAACCAGCAGCTTGGTACTTGCTCTGGAACGTTTCGAAAGGGGTTGGATTGGTTGATCACATTGTGGAAATAGTCAGACCTCCCCAACCATGCTTTTCCTTTTTTTGGGGATGTTTCTACAGTTCTTAAAATTCTTGTGGCCAGACAATGACCTGCTGTCTTTGTGTCAGTTGTCAACAATATTGGCCTTACTCCTTTGTCTAGTTTTGTTTTGCAAAGTGTCTGATAGAGCTTTCAATGCTTATTCTATTTCCTTTTAGCCTGATGGCGGGTCGCTCATTATTTCTCGTAGGACAAGCCTAATTCATCGTATGTTTCTTATTTGTTTTTTTCCAGATAGAATTCAACTTTGTACGGAGGTTTATTAACTAAATGTTCATCTAAGTAAGTGGTCAAAGGACCAAAAAAAAAAAAGAGATTATATCAGTAGTTCCCAACCGAGTCCTCAAGTAACCCTAACAGTCCAGGATTTAGGGGTTACCCAGTTGTGTCTAATGTTATTTTAGAAAGAAAAAAAAAACACTTTAGATACAACAGGGTAATCCCTAAATCCTGGACTGGTAAGCGGTGCTTGAGGACTGGGTTGGGAACCCCTGGATTAGATGATACAAGCTCAAATAATTAGCATCCATCCTCTTAAAGTAACACACACAATCAAGTCCTGGAGTATAAGGAGTCTATAGGAGAGTGTAGTATAAAAAAATGGAAATATCACTAAATTATAAACATTTAGTTAATAAACCCCTGCAACTTGATTATTTGGCAGCCTGAAGTGCATGAATTTACATCTACTCAAGCTGCTTGAGGTAATAAGGGTATGCTCTATAACCCTGTTTAAGGGTTTCACATTTTGGACAGAGGACTTTAGAGTATTTACTTTTTTACTTATTTACTTGTAAGTTAACTTACACTTGTGCACTTTAGGAGAGGAACTTCCTATCTTTTGTATATATTTTGGGTTTTTAAGAGTTCATTATTACTTAACGATAATAAATATTTTTTCAGCCTTATTCTTGTAACCATCCAGGTTTTTTGTTTGCTATAGATACTATTTCTTGCTTTTGCATTTGGTCTTTAACCTGTATTCAATTTTCTATAAAAATCAGGCATATTGGAAAACTATGCATCTCTCAGTTAAGTTAAATGATACTTCTTCAGTAGTAGAGTAGTCATATGTAAAAATAAATCATATGGAACGTTGGTGAAACTTAAAATATTGTAGATGAAACATTAGTTACATTATTACCCTACAATAGAATATTTAGTTTACAAGAATAAGAAAGATAGTGGATTATTAGGTTATTCCAATAAACATGTGGCTTAAAGCCGTTTACTCCATGGGAAACACAACAACTATTGTACATGGTTAATGGTTATAATTTATCTCATTTGTTCAAATGACAAAAATACACGACATGAAACTTTGTAATCAGAGGCATAATTTTTCAATGCAAGACATTTCATGAGTCTCATTAATCATATTGCAAAGGAAAACACCTATTTTAGCAATATCAGACAGTTTTTCATTGTGAATGTTACATTCTTCAGAACTATCAAATCTTCCCACTGTTTATGAAATCCATTCTCTTGCATGCTCTATAAATTATAGGGAATAATTCAAACACTTTATTCCCATAACAATATGATAATTTTCCTATAATATACATGCTCTACAACTAGCACTGCATCTACATATATTATATTGACCATATGTTTTGCAGCACATTTCTTTGGGAGATTGCTTAAACAATGATTTCAAAGTGTTAATTTTAAGTGTCAGTCTGTGATATACATTTGTTTCAGGCATTTTCTTGCTCTAGGCTCAGTACAGTTTATAATCCCCTTCTGTATATACACCTAATGGTGCCTCACTTGAACTTTTTAAAAATTGCTGGTGTTTCACATAATCAAATGTGTAATTTATTCATAAGACTAAATGGTTTTACAACCTACCAGGGGTCTCCTGAGCACAAATCACTTCCTCCAGGAAGAGCTCTCCTGAGCTAAGCCATGCTGTGCATTGGCTTCAAGTATTGACTGAGGGCTTGCAGCCAAAGAGAGCAGCCCTGCACCGCTGGGCTTAGCTCAGTATAGACAGGCTCCAGATTTCCTGGACCCAAGGTAAGTTTGCAAAACATTTAATATGTTTTGACATCTTACCCTGGGAGGGCACCATGACACTGCTGGCACTATAACCACTACCACATGCTCTTGTGGGTATGGTGTTTGGAATATTCCTTTAAAGTTACCAAATATTCTATTCGTGATTGCGAGTGAAAACCAGTTTTCCTGGCATTTCTTAGAAGTGAGGAATTTACTTTCTTATAACTTTTTTTTTTTTCACTTCACTTGACCTGGTACACCCATAATTTAATTCCCAAGGTTGATACAGTTGCTGCAATTTTCAATGTCAACTTTTTTAAACCATTTCTCAAGGTATAGCAAGTTAAATTATTTTTAGGTGGCACTCAAGGTACTTTATATTTCTGTACAAATAAATAAAAGAATATTTGATTTGTAAATGCCATGACATTAAATATTTAACTCTGTTGAAATCTATTACATCAAATAGGTCAGGAATTAAAAATGTAATGTGACATTCCTGCTATACCCTGCAGGTAATAGAATGTAAAGGTGGAATCCATCCAGGATCATCATACTTCCTTTGGCAGGCAGGTAATCATGGGACTTGACATGTAGAGCAACGTGCCAGTAGTTATCTATTCCTTATCATTTTAAGCAACACAAATCCTTTGTAAAAAATGATTTCATGATAAACATCCAAGAAGACATAAGCAAACAAAAAGATAAACAATAAATCACAAAATCGTTTAAATTGTTTGAATTCTAATAGCACATTTTAAATGGTTAGCATTTGTAGCACAGTATAGAACACTGCTCAAAAAAAAAATAAAGGGAACATAAAACTAACACATCCTAGATCTGAATTAATTAAATATTCTTCTGAAATACTTTGTTCTTTACATAGTTGAATGTGCTGACAACAGAATCACGCAAAAATAAAAAAACGGAAATCAAATTTTTCAACCCATGGAGGTCTGGATTTGGAGTCACAATCAAATTTAAAGTTGAAAAACACACTACAGGCAGATCCAACCTTGATGTAATGTCCTTAAAACAAGTCAAAATGAGGCTCAGTAGTGTGTGGCCTACATGTGCCTGTATGACCTCCCTACAATGCCTGTGCATGCTCCTGATGAGGTGGTGGATGGTCTCTTGAGGGATCTCCTCCCAGACCTGGACTAAAGCATCTGCCAATTCCTGGACAGTCTGTGGTGCAACGTGACATTGGTGGATGGAGCGAGACATGATGTCCCAGATGTGCTCAATTGGATTCAGGTCTGGGTAATGTGCGGGCCAGTCCACAGCATCAATGCCTTCGTCTTGCAGGAACTGCTGACACACTCAAGCCATATGAGGTCTAGCATTGTCTTGCATTAGGAGGAACCCAGGGCCAACCGCGCCAGCATAGGGTCTGAGGATCTCCTCTTGGTACCTAATGGCAGTCAGGCTACCTCTGGCGAGCACATGGAGGGCTGTGCGGCCCCCCAAAGAAATGCCACCCCACACCATTACAGACCCACTTCCAAACCGGTAATGCTGGGGGATGTTGCAGGCAGCAGAACGTTCTCCACGGCGTCTCCAGACTTTGTCACGTCTGTCACATGTGCTCAGTGTGAACCTGCTTTCATCTGTGAAAAGCACAGGGCACCAGTGTCAAATTTGCCAATCTTGGTGTTCTCTGGCAAATGCCAAACATCTTGCACGGTGTTGGGCTGTAAGCACAACCCCCACCTGTGAACGTCGGGCCCTCATTCCACCCTCATAGAGTCTGTTTCTGACCATTTGAGCAGACACTTGAACATTTGTGGCCTGCTGGAGGTCATTTTGCAGGGCTCTGGCAGTGCTCCTCCTGTTCCTCCTTGCACAAAGGCGGAGGTAGCGGTGCTGCTGCTGGGTTGTTGCTCTCCAACGGCCTCCTCCATGTCTCTTGATGTACTGGCCTGTCTCCTGGTAGCGCCTCCATGCTCTGGACACTGCGCTGACCGACACAGCAAACCTTCTTGCCACAGCTCGCATTGATGTGCCATCCTGGATGAGCTGCACTACCTGAGCCACTTGTGTGGGTTGTAGACTCTGTCTCATGCAACCGCTAGAGTGAAAGCATTCAAATGTGACCAACACATCAGCCAGGAAGCATAGGAACTGAGAAGTGGTCTGTGGTCACAACCTGCAGAACCACTCCTTTATTTGGGGTTTCTTGCTAATTTCATATAATTTCCACCTGTTGTCTATCCCATTTGCACAACAGCATGTGAAATTGATTGGAAGTGTTGCTTCCTAAGTGGACAGTTTGATTTCACAGAAGTGTGATTGACTTGGAGTTACATTGTGTTGTTTAAGTGTTCCTTTTTTTTTTTTTTTTTTTTTTTTGAGCAGTGTATATTTTTACCCCAGAATATCACTTCGAAAAGAACAACTCCATTACAAATGCAAAAGGAGCACTAATTAGACTTGTGCAAGGTGAAACATTTTTGCTTCTTCCTAACCACTTTGGAAGAAAATAATGCATTCTGTTCAGCATTAATTGGTTAATTAATTAGTTCACTACAAATGCAAAAGGAGCACTCATTAGGCTTTTGGAGGTTGAAAAATGTTGCTTATTCATAACCACTTCAGCAGAAAAAAAAATTCTGGTCAGCATTAATTAGTTCATGCCACTGCTGCCCAAATTTCAGTACCGGCAGCCAGAAGAGCTGGACAACTATGCCTGTGATTGTGCTGACATTGGCCATTGACAATGCCAATTCTCAGTTGGATGAAGAAAAAACGGTAGTTAAAGAACTCTTTAGAATGATTGATAGTAGTATATTTCTTATTTTTTCTTATGCTAATTTGTATTATTGAAAAATTGTGAAAAGGGGTCATTTCAAGTTCCAAATTGGGTATTTATCCAAAATTGAAAGGAAAAGTCAGTGGACAATGGAACACAGACTTGTTTATTCCTCCGTGACAAGAACTAAGCTATCCCACTCACCATCCTATAGGGTCAGTGGCCATTCTTCAGTGTGGGAAAAACACAGTACCCTATGAACTTAACCCAACTGTATTTGCGGTGGTTGCAAAACAACTACAATGAAAATATAGATCTTGAAATTAAAACAATAGAAGAAGACATCTTACTAACAGAATTAAGAATGTATTGACCACATATGGGGTTAGCAACTAAGCATTTATTTATGTCATGTTCTGAAACTGAACAAGAATAGAAACTAGTTGCTCTATTATTGTCCATTCCTCAGATCTTAGTGGGGAGTCAATGCCAATAGATTGGTTGGAAGATAGACTATTGGTTGCCCTCTGCTTTTCCAAAAGTTTTTCCACCAACTACAGTGGAGTTCCAACTAGGGATGTGTATGGTCAAAACATTTTGTTCGGTTCGGTTCGTCACTTCCGAAATTCGTGATATTGGCAATTCGGGATTTTGGAACTTTGGCACTTCGGACATTGGTAAGCATCTTTCTCTTTCCACCACAACCACTTACACATCTGTAGTGCTCCCTAACCCTACCTCTAAACCTACCCCTAACCCTAACCCTACCCCAAAACCTATCCCTTCACCTAACCCTATCTAGCACAACCACTTATGCATCTAGGGGTAGGGTTAGTGTTAGGGGTACGAGTAGGGTAGGTGCCTGGACTGCAACCACAACCACTTACACATCTATATGGCTCCCAGTGCCAGGAATTAGCTTATTGGTCTTGATTCCTGTAATCATTCACTTAATTTTTCCTCCCTCTCTTGTTTTGCCACTTTTCAGAAATCCAAAGCACTTCGGCACTTCCGGAATTCGGCACTTCGGCAATTCGGTTTGTTTCGGCACTTCTGCAATTCGGTAATTCAGAAATTTGGTAATTCGGTTCGGCACTTTAGAAATTCTGCACTTCTGAAATTTGGCAGTTTGGCAGAAGCATTTGAATGTCGGAATTGCTGAAATTTGGCCGAATTTACATTTGGAATTAAATAAATTGCACCTGCTTAGTTCCAACATGTGCAGACATCCAGTCATAAAAGGAAGCCTTTTTTACTCTTGTTTCTGCCTCAAGAATTGACTAGCCCTCAAACTATAATTGAAATTTCTGGCAATCCTCCTGCAATTATCAAGTTTGGTTTGCAGTAAATTTGGACCTCCTCCCCAACCGCCATCATACCCAGGCACCATGTGCTGCCACCAGTGCACATCAAGGAAAGAAAGGCATGCTGGCAATCAAGTTGGTGATTTTGTTAGGATGCTGTTGTGACATAGCCCTAAAATGAAATCCAACAAAATGTTCAGGAGTGAGCTACCCTGGGATGATGAGGAGTCCAAATGTCCTGCCCAACCTGCCTCTGTTGATGACTGGAAATGTCCCTAAATGCCCCTTGCTCTGCCTAAGAGTAGTAGTGGTCAATTACCCATGCGCTGCCTAAAAGTAATAGTGGAAAAGGTATTGCTGCTGCTGCTGCTGGTGCTCCCTTTTTTGAAAATGCTTGGCATTGTAGTGGTTTTACCCTGCCTTATGATTGTGCAGAAAAATGGGTTGCTGCTTGGTGGATTAACTCATGCTGTAATCTTATTGTGTTTGACTACACTGCACACAGCAGTCAGTGCACTTCAGTCTCCAATGCTTCAACACTTGCACATCACAGAGTTAAAAAGGCTTTACAATCTAATTATTTTTCTTCAATGTACCCTGCTTGCAACACTAATCTGTCACATTTTGCAAAGCACAAGCAAATAAATGACTCAATCTCTTACTTGGAATAAAAAAAAACACTCAATAAAACAATTCTAAGATAGATAATCAAAGTGGGCTTGGTGCGCTGGCACTTTTTATTTTGTATCACATTATTTTATTTTTTTATTCACTGGATGATGAGAAATGTTATTGTTCTGGTCCACTATTACTCTGTTGATTACTGGCACTATACTAACCATATATTCTGCTCTGCCTAAGGATAGTGGCAGCAGTAGTGGGGAAAGTAGCACTTGTGGTAAGTTGTGAAAACTGCACAGAATCATATACAGTGCACATGCTGCCTGACCTAGTACCTTCTTGTTCTGCTTCTTCCCTAAGTACTGAGGTATTTTTACAAATGTTACTTCATACTAGCACTAGTGAGATGACACTTCACTCACCCTCTACCTACTTCCTTTTCACACAATTTTCACTGTGAAAGTGAGTCTTTTTCAAGGTACTCAAAGTGATCCCTTAGTTTGCTTCACTGCTGCAGTACAGTACTCTCAATACTTTGCCTTGCGTCTGTTGAAGGAAGGTGCAAGTAGATTTGAATTATATAGCATATACAGATTAACTAGGAGATGGTGGACAAGATATGGGAGGTGATTGCACACTAGCTGTCAAAGAAAATACTAGTCTGCAGCCTGTCCTCTTCACACTCTCCTCTTCTAATTAATTGTGAAACTCAGTCGAGTAGCTACCAGGCCAGAGGTAAAGTACTAGGTCTTCAGTGGTGGGGGAAACAAAAATAATCATCACTTGATTCCTCAGTGCCACCACCACCAACACTAGACATTGGGGACACTACTTTGGTGTTCTGTGAAAAGTCCTACCTAAAGAGTGTATCTGAGGACCCACACAAAGTAGATTTTTATGCACTCTCAATTAGTTGCTTCTTTAGGGGCACCATAAAGTTATAACATTTGAACTAGTTGTAATCAATATCGCAGTGAGGGAACACAAATGTACATGTTGTACATTAAAAAAAAAAAAGACCATAGGGTAATACAGTAATATATTTTTTTTTAAACTCAAATTGGTCCCACTCACATGGCACTGAGCCACCCAGAATAGCTGGCTCAGACTTTAAAGCTTTTCAACAAAACAATGAAGTGGATGTTCTCTGGAAATCTGTTAAGTGCAGCCTCCAACCCGGTTTCCAATACCTTTTAAGCTTTATGAACTCCAGCATGCAAGGTAAGTCAGGGATAATAATTGTATTTAAGCTCTTAAAATACACTTATTCCAAGTATAAAAAACATAGTCCACCTCACTTAACGTGTTTCGGCTAAACCCAGCCTTTCTCAAAAGTGTCTAGTGTCCTTCTGTTGCTTCATTCTTCCGGATTTTTATTCAAAATTTGGCACCTTTTTTCTCTTCTCCGTGTATATTTCTGGGTATTCCTTTCCAGCGTCATGATGTCATGGCGTCCTCTTGCGGTCCCTCCTTCTTTGCGCCCCGACGTCACTGGCTGAATATCAGCATGTACGTCTCTCGTGCACAGCCAGTGATGTCAAGATGCATGTCCTGAAATCACAACACCTCGTAAATGTTTGTTATGGTGAGGGAATATATACTGTGGATGTCTCTTCTCTTGTTCTAAACACCAAAGACCTAATGCTTTACTAGCATACGGAGAAAAAAAGGGGCCAAATATAAACTCCACCAGATTTCTGAAGTCCTTACTGGTATTATAAGTTGGAAATAAAAATAACATACTTTAAAAAAAATCTTACAATAATATCACACTTAAACAATCAAATTTTTAAATATATTTAAGCATATAATTAAAATCAGTTAAAGGGACTCTCCAGTACCAGGAAAACAATCGGTTTTCCTGGCACTGCAGGTCCTCTCTTCCTCCCACCTCCGATCCCCGGTTGCTGAAAGGGTGAAAACCCCTTCAGTCACTTACCAGAGGCAGCGACATGTCCCATGTCGCTGCTTCGTCCTCCGCTGCCACTCCTCCCCTTCATTACGTCAGCCGGCGGGGGAGACTGATCCCGCCCGCCGGCTGGGGAGACCTAATGCGCATGCATGGCAATGCCGCGCATGCGCATTATACCCCTCCATAGGAAAGCATTGAGGATGTCTAGCGACGCTATAACACAGAAAACATGTGCTATGGACCAGGAAGTGCCCTCTAGTGGCTGTCTAGTAGACAGCCACTAGGGGAGGACTTAACCCTGCAAGGTAATTATTGCAGTTTATGAAAACTGCAATAATTACAGTTGCAGGGTTAAGGGTAGTGGGAGTTGGCACCCAGACCACTCCAATGGGCAGAAGTGGTCTGGGTGCCTGGAGTGTCCCTTTAAGGGAATTTTAAAAAAGGGAGAAACACTCTAAAAATATAACTTAATATATTTACAAGATTGACATCAAACTTAGATGACAACTAATGTTCTCATTGATCTTTTAAAAAGAAAGCAATACATTAGATAAATTAATTTATTTCAAAGTCAGCATTTAGGCCCTGAGGTAGCAAAATATTTACATTAAAAAATCCACTTAATTTCACATTTACTAAGGAGGTTATCTTTATCCCCTCCTCTCTAGTGGACCTTTATTTTATCTATTCCTGTAAAGTCTAGGCCACTGGGATCACCATTGTGTTCTTCTGAAAAATAATTTGATACACTGTGATTTTCATATTTCCTCTTAATATTATACATATGCTCTCTAATGCGTATTTTTTTTTTTTTTTAACAATCTCAATGTCTTCCCTATGTACTGTAACCCACAGGGGCAAGAGAGCACATTAATTACATCTTACATATTCCTCCTTAGTACTGAACGAAGTGAATCTTTCTATATTCCTACTCTTATTATCCCTTATTTTACAGCCTGCACAATCCGACATAATTAAAACCTTTTGTTTGTTTTAAAAAGTTTCCGTTCTGTTGTTTGCCGCTCTATCTAAAAAACGAATCCTGGTATTGCACCTAAAAATGCTTCCAAAGGGCGGAGCCTGACCGCTGAACAGATCAGACGTGCTTTGTCTGGGCTCCCGCTTCTGAGCCAGAAAATCAGAGCCAACTGCGAGCCACAAGCAGACATTGACTCAAATCGTTATTCATACTACCCATCAAATGGCGATGTACTCGGGGATACCTCACACGACCCAAACGGCATCAAAGTAACCTGATTGAGACTTGAGGCCTACTAGAGCCTGAGCTGGAGAGAGACATCCGCTCTCCCAGTTCTCCGATAGGCGTCTAGCTGCCCCCCCCCCCCACTCTGGACCGGTGGGGGTTATCCCGGTCCCCACGGGCGACCACCACTGCAAACAGCAGTGACCAAATGCTTGTCCCAACGGAGTTACGAACCGGGTGACATATCCCAAGATGGCTGCCAACTAACAGCCCCACGCTCAGGACACCGCCGAGACCAAGCAGCGCATGAGAGAGCTCATACACCAGCACCTGGTTAAGAGGTACACCGGGTTATCAGTTCGCCCCAATAAACCAGAAGAACTGGATGCTGAGAATAAGTGGAGAGAGTGGGGGCAGGAGAGGAGAGGAGAGGACCCCCCCCCCGGGCACTTATTTCACAGACACGCTACCGCCTCACATACAGGGCCTACCTGGGCTGAAGGCCACCAGGGATATATTCCCGGAGCATCATCCACCAACGCGGTGTGATGTGGTGACTTGATTAGTGTACATATACACAAGCTGTCACTAGGTGCCTTATGATGCAGAGACACACAAGGCACACACCTGGCACTGACACACATCCAACGCACTCAAACTTGACGTATTCATCGACACACTCATCTTGGGACGGTAAGACCAGACTAGTCCCAAACGTAAAATTGCACGAGGCAGTGGAACCTGTGGCTATCTAAGCAGGGAAATCATACGAGACGCTAATGCAACTACAAAGCACCCACATAAGTTTAAACTGCAACGCACACATTTACAAGCCAGCCTTATATAAGCCTGACTTATAGTGCTCTATAAACACTCAGTATAGACATAACTGACCTATGTGCAACTGTTACCATTTATGATAAACCTGTTATAATTGAGCTTGTTTATATTGATGTGCTTAGGTCTTACCTGCCAGACGCAACTATCTAGCTTGCAATTATTCTACTTGTTAAACAACATAAAAACAAACAAAAAAATGCTTCCAAATCTTGATCTTCTTTTAAGATATGCCAGTTTTTCTCAATCATTTTCTTCAATTGCACGCTATTCAAACTAAAATCAAAAACTAAGTTTCCTTGCTTGCTTCTTTCTGCGTTCCCAATTTGTCCTTATTTCCCAATAGTTTTTTTCCTCTCTTTCTCTATTTTACTACAAATTATCTCCAAACTACACAAACTATATCCCTTTTCTAAAAATTGTTGTTTTAAAAAAAGATATATTTTGTTATCTATATTTGTCAATTTCTGTGCAATTCCACCTAAATCGTAAAAAACTGGCCTTTCGGGATATTGGCTAACCATGGTTTAAAATAACAACTCTTAATATTGATAAAACTATTAACATCGACCTGTTTAAAAAAGGTTTTGGTAACATTATTCTCTACATAAATCCAAAACATTGATCTGGTTAGGGCTTATTTCATAAGTAAGCTTAATGTCCCATTGATTGTTATTTAGAAATCCTATAAAGCTTTTTAGTGAATCTTCACTCCCTCTCCAAATAATAAAAATATTATCTATGTACCATCTATAGAGGACCAGATTTGCCCCAATATCCATACCAGAAAAAACTAAAAAATCTTCACAATATAACATAAATAAATTGGCATAATTAGGGGCAATCCTGGTCCCTATAGTAATACCTTTAGTTTGTAGATAAAATTTGTTATAAAACCAAAAAAATTATTCATTAAAATCATTTGAATACCCTTAATTAAAATGTTGATTTTGTCTAGTAGCCTCACATCGTTTGTCGTGTCGAATATTGGTGTAGACGTCAGGCAATTTTATTGAACCGACTCCATCGCAACGTTTCGACCTACACGGTCTTTGTCAAGCTACTAAGTGCATGTATACATTCATTTTTATAGGAATACAAGTGATTAACAATTAACAAGATCCCATCAAACAATTAGTTAAAATTACATCCATATACAACCCCCAGTATGTCCACATTGATAGTAAAGGCTAACAGCTGTGTCACGAGTGCAAATTAACTCAATTGGAAGCTTTCTCAACAAGTACCATCCCTGGGATATGGAGACAAAATTGGAAAAAAATAAAAATTAAAAGGTAAATATCACAGTAATCAACAATAAAATGAATCAAAGCCAGATCGAGTCCAATTTCTCTTCAAGCATTACTATTAATAACTTTAGTATGATAATATTTGATTCTCTGACATATATAATATAGAACATATACGTATGTAAAAAAGGAGAAAAGAACATATATAAAAGTGATAAAGATAAACAATCAGTATATGTGTTCCAAAAGTTATATATACACACATAAAGAAACGTGTTGTATATAAGAAAGGTCTACAGAATTTGGATAGTCAGTGTACATGTTAATAGACAGATTCCAAAGCTGTGAATAGTTCTAGTTCATAATTATATTTTAAGTGTTGAAGTGTATTATATGAAATTTCACAATAAAAACTAACTATATAACCAAACATAAAAAGCAGGTGTGAAACCCATTATTCTAAGATAAAGTGCATGAAGTGAAAAAATGATCATATTATAGAATTTATTCAATAAATCTATCAGAGATCTATATTAAGTAATCAAAGTCATTACATTTTCTATGATTAAATTATTAGAATATAAGAGATAAAGACCTGACTGGTCCAGAATTCATTTATGTGCATTTAGTAGATATGTTCCCAGCACCAATATCACAGATTAAGAATAATCTGCAAAAACAAAAAAATTGTTAAAATCCAAAAGTTAAAACCAATATGATAATGTCTATAATAACGGATTGAGATCATCATAATTAGGGCCTATTGAAGTCAGGGTTTTAAACTCCCTAATTTCCATTGAGCTTCTCTGAATAATAGCCTTATGTGTGTCCCCATTAATTGACTGTTTAACTCTATGATGTAATCAATCCTGTCCAGCATCACTATAACACCACCCCTATCAGCTGGTTTTAAGACCAAATCCTGCTTTAGTTGAAATATTTTTAAAGCTTTATATTGTGCTTTTATTAAATTATTAGGGTGTGTATACAGTGGACAGGGTTACTTACATCATGACTCACCAAGTTAATACAAGTTTCAACAGCATGATTAGCAATAGATGGATTAAAGGAACTTTTATACCACTTAATCTTAATATTAAGTTACATGAGGTATTCAGATCAGTAGAAAGCAGCGGTTTACTAAAGAACACTTTTAACTTAACATTACAGAAGAACCTACACAACACCAAATTATCTATAGCATTTGGAATATAATTAAGACAAAAAGTCAAATCTTTTCTTAAAGCTGTAGTATCGTCTTTAGACAAAATCTCAGATAAACTGATTATTGTGTCTTCTTCATCTTCTGGGGGACTTTGTTTTTCCATATTGCTGGTAAAGTCCTGCTTCTTATGGCCACCCCTTCGGATTCTTCCAATGTTTCTCCGCTGAACAATCCCCCTGTAAGGGGGAGTTTTTTTTAAACAAATACACTGAACGGTTACTGGATTGATTTTCTTGTGAAGGTGCAAAATTCGAAACGTTGCGATGGAGTGGGTTCAATAAAATTACCTGATTTGTACCTTGGAGTGCCTCGACTTTTCTATTTTGTTATTCAGCGTTTTGGTCTCTGGTACTGTCTCTGAGACTGTCTGAGTTTCACCCAGCTACATACTGCTTAAAGGGATAGAGTGCAGTTCCACACCCTACCATAACTACTTCTGAATTGTGAGTACCATTGGAATTTTGCACCTCCCTAACAATTTTTGAATTGGCTACAAGTCTATAATCTGATTAAGTTTCTTTTTTTTTGGCAAAATGGAACCCATGATCCAACCCAGCACAAGCTTTTATGTCTATTTGGATGAAGGAATGAGGCGGATTTTATCTGCTGCAGAAAATAATCTTGAACTTTTTAATACACCAAATTGGGCAAACTAAGTAAAGAGTTGGTAAAAGCCTTAAAGAAAAAATAAGAGTTTTACATTGTACAGTGTCACATTGGTGGAGTACGATTAAATGAAATGTATTCCAAGGGGGACGTGTATGTATGCACAACCTATTTCATTGATGGATAATACTGAATATTGTACAAAGCTTGAAGGAATTTTGAATAAATGTTCCATGGTCTGGATATTATTAAATCAGGAATTTCTACAAAGCTCTACTGTTAAGAAAAAAGAGCAAATCTAAATAGAAAAGGTATATTCAATTCAACATTAGGTTAATCCTTCACAAGAAAATCAATCCAGTAACCGTTCAGTGTATTTGTTTAGAAGAAACTCCCCCTTACAGGGGGATTGTTCAGCGGAGAAACATTGGAAGAATCCGAAGGGGTGGCCATAAGAAGCAGGACTTTACCAGCAATATGGAGAAACAAAGTCCCCCAGAAGATGAAGAAGACACAATAATCAGTTTATCTGAGATTTTGTCTAAAGACGATACTACAGCTTTAAGAAAAGATTTGACTTTTTGTCTTAATTATATTCCAAATGCTATAGATAATTTGGTGTTGTGTAGGTTCTTCTGTAATGTTAAGTTAAAAGTGTTCTTTAGTAAACCGCTGCTTTCTACTGATCTGAATACCCCATGTAACTTAATATTAAGATTAAGTGGTATAAAAGTTCCTTTAATCCATCTATTGCTAATCATGCTGTTGAAACTTTTATTAACTTGGTGAGTCATGATGTAAGTAACCCTGTCCACTGTATACACACCCTAATAATTTAATAAAAGCACAATATAAAGCTTTAAAAATATTTCAACTAAAGCAGGATTTGGTCTTAAAACCAGCTGATAGGGGTGGTGTTATAGTGATGCTGGACAGGATTGATTACATCATAGAGTTAAACAGTCAATTAATGGGGACACACATAAGGCTATTATTCAGAGAAGCTCAATGGAAATTAGGGAGTTTAAAACCCTGACTTCAATAGGCCCTAATTATTATGATCTCAATCCGTTATTATAGACATTATCATATTGGTTTTAACTTTTGGATTTTAACAATTTTTTTGTTTTTGCAGATTATTCTTAATCTGTGATATTGGTGCTGGGAACATATCTACTAAATGCACATAAATGAATTCTGGACCAGTCAGGTCTTTATCTCTTATATTCTAATAATTTAATCATAGAAAATGTAATGACTTTGATTACTTAATATAGATCTCTGATAGATTTATTGAATAAATTCTATAATATGATCATTTTTTCACTTTATGCACTTTATCTTAGAATAATGGGTTTCACACCTGCTTTTTATGTTTGGTTATATAGTTAGTTTTTATTGTGAAATTTCATATAATACACTTCAACACTTAAAATATAATTATGAACTAGAACTATTCACAGCTTTGGAATCTGTCTATTAACATGTACACTGACTATCCAAATTCTGTAGACCTTTCTTATATACAACACGTTTCTTTATGTGTGTATATATAACTTTTGGAACACATATACTGATTGTTTATCTTTATCACTTTTATATATGTTCTTTTCTCCTTTTTTACATACGTATATGTTCTATATTATATATGTCAGAGAATCAAATATTATCATACTAAAGTTATTAATAGTAATGCTTGAAGAGAAATTGGACTCGATCTGGCTTTGATTCATTTTATTGTTGATTACTGTGATATTTACCTTTTAATTCTTATTTTTTTCCAATTTTGTCTCCATATCCCAGGGATGGTACTTGTTGAGAAAGCTTCCAATTGAGTTAATTTGCACTCGTGACACAGCTGTTAGCCTTTACTATCAATGTGGACATAAAGGGGGTTGTATATGGATGTAATTTTAACTAATTGTTTGATGGGATCTTATTAATTGTTAATCACTTGTATTCCTATAAAAAATGAATGTATACATGCACTTAGTAGCTTGACAAAGACCGTGTAGGTCGAAACGTTGCGATGGAGTGGGTTCAATAAAATTGCCTGATTTGTACCTTGGAGTGCCTCGACTTTTCTATTTTGTTATTCAGCATTTTGGTCTCTGGTACTGAGACTGTCTGAGTTGCACCCAGCTACATACTGCTTAAAGGGATAGAGTGCAGTTCCACACCCTACCATAACTACTTCTGAATATTGGTGTAGAGGCTACTGACATCACAGGTAGCCATTAAAAAGTTATTTTTTGGGCCGGGGTGTGGCCAACCAGCAAACAGATCAGACATGCACGTGTGGAGCTCCGCAAAGAAAGTAGAACAAACTAACACGAATAGGGCAAACAGACTCCATTCCAGCGGACCGAACCACGTTCCCACCCCAGAGACCGTTATGGAGCGCTAACAAAAGAAAACCCGCCCACCAGAAATGCGCAAACAAACTGAACCAGGACCACACCAGGACTCAGAATCTGACGAAGACTTGTCTCCGGTAACTAAGGGAGACATCAAGGATAGAGATGTCCCGAATAGTTCGCTGGCGAATAGTTCCTGGTGAACATAGCTTGTTCGCGTTCGCCAGGGCGGGCAAACTTATGCAATGTTCGGTCCGACCCCTATTCGTCATCATTGAGTAAACTTTGACCCTGTACCTCACAGTCAGCAGACACATTCCAGCCAATCAGCAGCAGACCCTCCCTCCCAGACCCTCCCACCTCCTGGACAGCATCCATTTTAGATTCATCCTGAAGCTGCATTCTTAGTGAGAGGAGGGACAGTGTAGCTGCTGCTGATTTAATAGGGAAATCGATAGCTAGGCTAGAGTATTCAGTGTCCACTACAGTCCTGAAGGACTCATCTGATCTCTGCTGTAAGGACAGCACCCCAAAAAGCCCTTTTTAGGGCTAGAACATCAGTCTGCTTTTTTTTTTTCTGTGTAAGCTAATTGCAGTTGCCTGCCTGCCAGCGTGTGTGTCAGGCTCACAGCGTATACTGTGCCCACTTGCCCAGTGCCACCACTCATATCTGTTGTCACAATAGCTTGCATTTACAAAAAAACTAACTTTTGACTGTAATATAATAGCAGTCAGTTTCCTTCACACGTGTGCGTTTCAGGGCCTGCCAGGGCACAGTGTCACACCAGTGCAACTCATATCTGGTGTAACACTAGTGTACATTTAAAAAAAAGCAACACTTTTTTGACTGTGAAATAATAGCAGTCAGTTTCCTTCATGCCTGTGCGTTTCATGGCCTGCCAGAGCACAGTGTCACACCAGTGCAACTCATATCTGGTGTAACAGTAGAGTACATTTAAAAAAAAAAAAAAAACTAGAAATTTGACTGTGAAATAATAGCAGTCAGTTTCCTTCACACATGTGCGTTTCAGGGCCTGCCAGGGCACAGTGTCACACCAGTGCAACTCATATCTGGTGTAACAGTAGTGTACATTTAAAAAAAAAGCGTGTGTGTCAGTCCTACAGCGTCTACTCTGCCAACTTCTGCCAGTGCACAGTGCCACTCATATCTGTTGTCACAGTAGCTTGCACGCATAGTACCACTAATCGGAAAAAAAATGACAGGCAGAGGCAGGCCACCCCGCAGGGGCCGTCGTGGTCGTGGTGCTGTGATTCCCTTTGGCCCTAGAATAATGCCCAGTGTTCATAGGCCACGTACCCTGAACTCAAAAAGTTCTGAGGACATAGTTGACTGGCTAACACAGGACACCCAATCTTCTACAGCTTCCGCTATGAACCTTGACGCACCATCCTCCTCCAGCTTAGCTTCGGGCACCTCTCAAGTTACCACTCGCCCGCCTGCCGCCACCACCAAAACTAGCACCACAGCCACTCCACTTGATCTGCCAGAGGAGTTATTTACACATCAGTTGGAAGAAATTAGTGATGCGCAACCATTATTGCCAGAGGATGTAGATAACAGGGATATGTCTCAGTCAGGCAGCATTGCACACATGGACGTATGGTGTGATGATGATGATGTTGTACTCGCTGCTGCTTCCTTTGCTGAGTTGTCAGATACAAGTGAAGCGGTTCATGATGACGATGCGTCCGTGGATGTCATGTGGGTGCCCGCTAGAAGAGAAGAAGAACAGGGGGAAAGTTCAGATGGGGAGACAGAGAGGAGGAGACAAGTTGGAAGCAGGGGGAGGTCGTCGCAAGGAGCTAGTTGCACAGTCAGACAGCATGCATCGGCACCCGGGGTCAGCCAGACAGCACGCCAATCAACGCATGCTGTTGCCACCATCAGTATGCCGTCATTGCAGAGCTCAGCAGTGTGGCATTTTTTTTTGTGTGTCTGCCTCTGACAACAGCGATGCCATTTGCAACCTGTGCCAAAAGAAACTGAGTCGTGGGAAGTCCAACACCCACCTAGGTACAACTGCTTTTCGTAGGCACATGATCTCACATCACAAACGCCTATGGGATCAACACATGAGTACAAGCAGCACACAAACTCAAAGCTGCCATCCTCCTCCTGGTCCAGCAGCTTTTACCATCTAAGCTGGTGGAGTCTGAGGCGTTCCACAAATGTTTAGCTATTGGGACACCGCAGTGGAAGGTACCCGGCCGAAATGTCTTTTCACAAAAGGCAATCCCCAACCTGTACTCGATTGTGCAAAAGGAAGTAATGGCATGTCTGGCACACAGTGTTGGGGCAAGGGTCCATCTGACCACTGATACCTGGTCTGCAAAGCATTGTCAGGGCAGGTATATCACCTACACTGTGCATTTGGTAAACCTGCTGATGGCTGCCAAGCATGGAATGTGTGGCTCTGCAGAGGAGATGGTGACACCGCCATGACTTGCAGGCAGGCCTGCTGCCACCTCCTCTACTCCTCCTACTCCATCCTCTTCCATAACCTCCTTGGCTTAGTCCTCTTCTGCTGCTGCGTCTTGCTCCACATTAACGGCACCCCCCCATCTCCCCAGGTACTATTCCACATCCCGGATACGGCAGTGTCACGCCGTCTTAGGATTGACTTGCCTGAAAGCAGAGAGTCACACCAGACCAGCACTCCTGTCCGCCCTGAATGCACAGGTGGATCAGTGACTGACTCCGCACCAACTGGAGATCGGCAAAGTGGTTTGTGACAAGGGAAGAAATTTGTTGGCGCATTGAATTTGGGCAAGTTGACACATGTGCCGTGCATGGCATATGTGTGTAATCTGATCGTACAACGCTTTGTGCATAAGTACTGAAGCAGGCCAGGAAGGTGTGTGGCCATTTCAGGCTTTCCTACACGGCCATGGTGCAGTTTTCAGATATTCAGCAGTGAAACAACATGCCAGTGAGGCGCTTGATTTGCGACAGCCCGATACATTGGAATTCAACTCTCCTAATGTTCGACCGCCAGCTCCAACAAGAAAAAGCTGTTAACGACTATTTGTATGACCGGGGTGCTAGGACAGCCTCTGCGGAACTGGGAATTGTTTTGCCACGTTACTGGACGCTCATGCGCAATGCCTGTAGGCTCATGCGTCCTGTGGAGGAGGTGACAAACCTAGTCAGTCGCACCGAAGGCACCATCAGCGACATCATACCATTTGTTTTCTTCCTGGAATGTGCCCTGCGAAGTGTGCTGGATCAGGCCGTAGATGAGCGTGAAGAGGAAGAGGAAGAGTTGTGGTCACCATCACCACCAGAAACAGCCTTATCAGCATCGCTTGCTGGACCTGCGGCAACGCTGGAAGAGGATTGTGAGGAAGAGGAGTCAGAGGAGGAATGTGGCTTTGAGGAGGAGGAGGAAGACCAACCACAACAGGCATCCCAGGGTGCTCATTGTCACCTATCTGGTACCCATGGTGTTGTACGTGGCTGGGGGGAAGAACATACCTTCAGTGAGATCACTGAGGACGAGGAACGGGACATGAGTAGCTCGGCATCGAACCTTGTGCAAATGGGGTCTTTCATGTTGTCGTGCCTGTTGAGGGACCCTCGTATAAAAAGGCTGAAGGAGAATGACCTGTACTGGGTGTCCACGCTACTAGACCCCCAGTATAAGCAGAAAGTGCCTGAAATGTTTCTGAATTACCGCAAGTCGGAAAGGATGCAGCAGTTCCAAAATAAATTAAAAAGTATGCTTTACACAGCGTATAAGGGTGATGTCACAGCACAACGGGAAGCTAACAGGAGGTGAAAGTAATCCTCCTCCTCCCATGACCATGCCGGCAAGGACAGGACGCTTTACAGACGTGTTGTTTATGGAGGACATGCGGAGCTTTTTAAGTCCTACGCATCGCCACAGCCCTTCGGGGTCCACCCTCAGAGAACAACTTGACCGACAGGTAGCAGACTACCTCGCCTTAACTGCAGATATCGACACTCTGAGGAGCAATGAACCCCTTGACTACTGGGTGTGCAGGCTTGACCTGTGGCCTAAGTTATCCCAATTTACGATAGAACTTCTGGCCTGCCCAGAAAGTCAGAAAGGACCTTCAGTGTAGCAGGAGGTATTGTCACTGAGAAGAGAAGTCGCCTAGGTCAAAAAAGGCTAGATTACCTCACCTTTATTAAGATGAATGAGGGATGGATCCCGAAGGGACTGACAGTGGGCGATACATTCGACTAAAAAAGGCCTGATGAGGGGGACGTAACTGGGATTAAACTGATAAGAATAGTATGCAACTACAAAGCACCCACATAAGTTTAAACTGCAACGCACACATTTGCAAGCCAGCCTTATATAAGCCTGACTTATAGTGCTCTATAAACACCACTCCTATCTGGTGGCACATTAGATTACACGCGCAGTGCCCCAAATTTGAAGTAGGAGGACCAACCAAGCATCTTTTTCCATCTCCTGGTTCCTAAAATCGATGCCATATACACGTCCCATGATAGGGGACGTAACAGGGATTAAACTGATAAGAATAGTACTACTTAACACAGCACTCCTATCTGGTGGCACATTAGATTACACGCGCAGTGCCCCAAATTTGAAGTAGGAGGACCAACCAAGCATCTTTTTCCATCTCCCGGTTCCTAAAATCGATGCCATATAAATGTCTCCTGATAGGGGAGGTAACAGGGATTAAACTGATAAGAATAGTACTACTTAACACACCACTCCTATCTGGTGGCACATTAGATTGCACACGCAGTGCCCCAAATTTGAAGTAGGAGGACGGACCAAGCATCTTTTTCCACCTCCCAGTTCCTAAAATCGATGCCATATACACGTCCCCTGATAGGGGATGCAACAGAGATTAAACTGATAGAAATAGTACTACTTAACACACCTTATAATAACGCAGAGAGAGGCAATGCAGAGAGAGTCAGAGGAGGAAGGTGGCTTTGAGGAGGTGGAAGACCAAACACAGCCGGCGTCCCAGGGGGCTTGTTGTCACCTTTCGGGGACACTTGGTGTTGTACGTGGCTGGGTGGAGGAAGAGACCTTCAATGACATCAGTGAGGACAAGGAACGGGACATGGCTAGCTTGGTATCTAACCTTGTGCAAATGGGGAGTTTGCGGTTGTGCAAATGGACTGTTTGCGGTTGTTTGCGGTGCGTTAAACGGGGAGTTTGGTCTGTCACTGTGAAGCGGGCGTAACCCTTACACTACCTGATTGATACAACATCATACCTGATGTTTTAAAGCACGTTATTCCAAACAATTTAGGAATGTTAGGTGATTTATGCCCTTTATGGATTAAAACCAGACTCTGCATCAACTGTGTAATTTTCCATGTCCCTGTGGGTTTTAAAATTAGCCTATGTCTATGGCGGAAGTCTATGGCGGTTCGCCCGGTTCGCCCGTTCGCGAACATTTGCGGAAATGCGTGTTTGCCGTTCGCGAACGGAAAAATTTAGGTTCGCGACAACTCTAATCAGAGACCTTCTGCAAGAAATGAGGGAGGTTTGGAAGGCGGATATCAAGGAAACACGAAGGGAGATGGGGGCCCTCCAGACAAGAATTAAAGAGGTAGAAGGCAGAGAGGGAGATAGGGATCGCACCCTCCAGGCCACCCAAGACCAAATGCAAGACCTCTCACAACAGGTCCAACACCTAACAAGAACAGTCATAGTGATAGAAGCAAGGCACAGGAAGCGGAATGTCTGCCTGCAGGGCATACCAGAAAGCATCAATGGGGATGACCTGCTGCTATTTGTGTGGAAACTAATAGCCACAATTGGCATCAAAGGAGACGCCGATCCAAGCGCACTGCTTACAGCATTCCGAATCTGGAAAGCGGCAGCTGCCCTGGACCACGCACCCAGAGACACGATAGTTGTGACCAGGGATGTGGCGGTGCGAACCGCAATACTCTCCCACTCAAGAGAAATGCATACAATAAGATTTGAGCGGCACATAGTGCCATATACGGGGACATTCCCTTTATAGCACTGACAATGCGGAGGCAACTAGCACTGATCGCTAAACAGCTCCGAGAGGAAAAAAATCCGCTACAGATAGGGAACTGACGGCTCACTACAGGTTCAGAAGGGGGACCAGACCCTCATCCTTATCCCAGCGGATAGCCAAGATGCTTTCCTCCAACAACTGAACCTTACCACCAGAGATGCTACCCAGAACAGAAGCAAAGGCTAAACAAGCACGCAGAAGTAGTCCAACACAGACAAAGCTGAAACAAAACACTACCTGATACCCCCCACGTACTAACGGCCACCCTCATAGGTTACACTTTACGCCCACACTTAAAAGATAATCACTTCCTCCCCCCACTACCCTATAGTCGTCCCTTCAAGAGGAGACCATATATCTCACGCCCCATAAGCTCGCACCTCCAAGGCAACCCGATAGTTATAGTATGAAGTTTGCTAGGGAGTTATTAGGTTTTACCACTGTTGGACATATATATCCACACTAGCAGCAGATAGCCAACCTTGTGTCAAACCCCAGATAGATGGTGTCACAGTGAGCAACGGACATACTTGGAAACCGAAAGCTCTGTCATGCTTAAATGTATACTAAGAACCAGATGTAATTTTGTTGAGTTGTAAAACTCTAATAAAATACAAATTCATTTTTTTTCATTTAAAATTTGCAATAGACTAATGGTGTCTTTTAAATATGATGGACATTTCTTGACAACATCTTGTAATTGTATTTCTCAAAGTTAATAGTTTCATCGATCTTAAGAGTTGTCATTTTAAACCATGGTTAGCCAATATCCTGAAAGGACAGTTTTTAAGATTTTGGCGAAATTGCACAGAAATTAACAAATATAGAGAACAAACTAATTTTTTAAAACAGCATTTAAAAAAAAATGGATATAGTTTGAGTAGTTTTGAGATAATATGTAGTAAAATAGAGAAAGAGGAAATAAAAAACATATTGGAATATAAGGACAAATTGGGAACGCAGAAAGTAGAAAGCAAGGAAATCCCTTTGATTTTTTTATTTTAGTTCGAAGAGCGTGCAATTGAAGAAAATTATTCTGAAAAACTGGTATATCTTAGATCAGGATCTGGAAGCATGTTTAGGTGTAAAACCAAGATTAATTTTTAGGGGTGCGAAAATCATAAAACAGATTTCAACTAGTTTTTTTAGATAAAGAGGCAAAAAACAGAACGGAAACTTTTTAACACAAACAAAATGTTTTTATTATTGTCAGGATTGTGCAGGCTGTAAAATAAAGCATAATAAGAGTAGGAATATAGAAAGATTCACTTGTTTCAGTACTGAGGAGGAATATGTAAGATGTAATTTATGTGCTCTCTTGCCCCTGTGGGTTACAGTACATAGGGAAGACATTGAGATTGTTAAAAAAAAAAAAAATACGCATTAGAGAGCATATGTATAATTATTAAGAGGAAATATGAAAATCACAGTGTATCAAAATTTTTTTCAGAAAAACACAATGGTGATCCCAGTGGCCTAGACTTTACAGGAATAGATAAAATAAAGGTCCACTAGAGAGGAGGGGATAAAGATAACCTCCTTAGTAAATGTGAAATTAAGTGGATTTTTTTTTCTAGATCAATTAGAACATTTGTTGTCATCTAAGTTTGATTTTAATCATATATATATGTATTAAGTAATATTTTTAGTGTTTCTACCTTTTTCACATTCTCTAAACCAGGGGTAGGCAACCTTTTAGCAGCACTGTGCCGATACAGGATTGTGATGTCCTGTAGCGTGCCGGTCTCCCTGTTGCACGGGTGATTAAAAGGTAGATCCCCATCTGTCGTGCAACTCCAGAAATGCATTGACAGCTCTAGGGGCTCTACCATTTACCCATGTTTGCAGGTCTGTATTCAGCACTAAGCAGTTTTTGTGTGTTTGAATGTAAACAGGCTTTTCTATGGAATATGTTTGTATGTGGTGTTGGCGTAATTGCAAGCATGTATTTGTGTAGTGTTGGTTTTTGAATGCAGGGGTGTATTTACATATAATTTTGGTGTGTAACACAGACATGTGTTTGTACGTAGTGTTGACATTTGAATGCAGGGGTGTATTTGTGTGTAGTGTTAGTGTGTGAATGCTGAGATGTATGCACATACACACACACACACACACACACACAGATCTATACACACTGAAATGCGCACACACACACATATACACACACAGACATACTGACACACACACAGACATGCTGACATACAAACATACTGACACACACACAGATATACTGACACACACAGACTTACTGACACACACAAAGACATACTGACACACAGACATGCTGACACACACAGATATACTGACACACAAAGCCATACTGACACACACAGATGACACACACACACACACACAGACATACTAACAGACACACACACACACACTGACAGACATACTGACACAGACATACACTTTAAAACCCACCCTCCAGCTTCCTACCTTTCCTGCTGGTGGCTGAAGGTGTTGGGAGTTGGAGTCTAGAGCTCTCGGCCAGCCCCCCTCCAATCAGCCTACTCTTCTTTCCCGCGCGCTCCTCTCTTTGTGGGAGGAAATGATGCGCGGTCGTCACTTCCTCCCAGCCTGCTACCGAAAAGCAAGGGTCCCGCTCGCGCTGTTAAAGCGCCTCAGCGTGCGACAGGGCCCCTGTTGACAGAAGCCCACCGGGTGGTCCTTTGCGCATGGGCAACGCGGTGGGCCTCCTTAGTGTGCGGATTACCGGCCAGAGGGTAAGAAATAGTTGAGGCCTGCAGGGCTCACGGTGCAGCTGGCCAGTTTGCCCCACGTTAAAGACGGCCCTGCGTATACGAGCTATTATATTGTATATGTTCATGAGTAGTTTATGGTATTGTGTATGATACATATGAATGTGGGCTGTTTATGGGGGCTGCTTGTGGAATTGTGTATATGTGTGGATGGATATGTCACAGTGTGTGTTTGGTATTGTGTGGGGGCTGTTTGGAGTATTGCATGTGGGGTTGTGTGCATGTATATGGATTGTTAGTGGTGTTTTGTTGGTGCGGATTGTGTGCATGTTTGTGTGTGGGCTGTCCGTATTATTTGTTTGAGGGGAGGGTTATTCTGCATTTCTGTGTATATCTAGCAGTGTGGGTGGCTTCCAGTGGGGACTAGGCCGGCCACGGGAATGTCAAGGATAGGAGCTGCAACAGCAACTGCTCTAAAACAGTGTGGATTCCTATTCAGAAGTGCTGGGAGGAAGTGATCTGAGATTACTTCCTCTACGTGCTGCAATGCATAAATTGAGGATTGTCCTTCACTACCTTTTCGGATTAGCAGATATCTGAAATTTTACTGGGACTCCTGTTAGGTCAGAGCCTGTTTGGCTCTAGCAGCCTTGAGTGCCGTGCAAAGACACCTCGAGTGCCGTGCATGGCACTAGTGCCGTAGGTTGCCTACCCCTGCTCTAAACTGATTTTAATTATATGCTTAAATATATTTTAACATTTGATTGTTTAAGTGTGATATTATTGTAAGATTTGTTTTTAAAGTATGTTATTTTTATTTCCACCTTATTATACCAGTAAGGACTTCAGAAATACGGTGGAGTTTATATTTGACCCCTTCTTTTCTCAGTATGCTAGTAAATCATTAGACCTCTTGTCTTTAGAACAAGAGAAGAGACATCCACTGTAAATATTCCCTCCCTATGAGGAACATTTGCAAAGTGTTGTGAGTTCGGAACATGCGTCTGCATATTTTTCCCACTCAAAAAAATTACTTATTTTTCATTTCATTTCATTTTGTGCATTTTATTATTGTGCCAGGTACAGTGCTCAGAATCAAGAAAGAAAACAAATGTGTCCAGGCTTGTGTGTCAATTCTCACTTTGTGAGAATCCTTACACTCAATAAACCATACTACTAATTAGTATTAGATGCACTGACAGACAGACAAGTGATCAGACAAATAGACAGACACTCTTGTTCAACAAGGAATTGGAAGGTTTTCTTCTGGATTAATGAAACACACAGAAGTGAGGACTATTATGACAGGTTAAGGATAGGTAATATTTGGATTTTTTTCTGTTACTTATTGGAGACTTATAGATATATGCATTATGCATAAACACACTTACATGTCCATCAATGTTTACATTTTTTTTTTTTTATTGCAGTGAAAAATGCTAGAAATCTTATGTCACAATCTTAGACATGGCAAATGTCATGATGTTTTCAAACTTTTCACTTTAGATGCCCTAGTGAAGAAACTAAATGAAATAAGAAAATGTAGTAAAAATTAATCTGACTGGGGAAGTTGTGTTGTCAAATTTCTTATGACATTATTCTTATGTAAACAGGGCAGGTTATGTTATAGTACAATTTGCAGTGTCCACTGGCAATAAAATGTCATACCCGATTCTATCTTTTACACAGATTTCCAAATCCCTTTGTTGCTAGCATTTCAGAACAGGTTATTTGTTTGCTGTAATCTCTCCAAATCTTTGCTAAGTAGTTTAGACATTGTCCTTCTTAACTATGTGATGCTTACAAAACGAACTTGTTGCCAAATGAAACATGCATAGTGTGGATTTTTATATTATAGGATATCCTAAAATAAAATATGCAGGGACATTTAAAATTAAGAAAAAAAACTATGCATGAAGTATGCAGTAAAAATTGAAAACACCAGTTAATATAAACACACTGTGAATGGTATTTAACTTATTAAGGACTGCATGGTGTTCTGTGCCATCATGCTGTGCAGGGCTTTATTACCCCCCACTGATGGTGTAGGCTACCATGATTTTACAGTACCAGCAGGACTAGATCATGGGAGCCCCATGTTTACTTTGATATAATGATATGATAAAGGTAGGGCCTCCTTCCCTTCTTTCATTGGCCATCCTCCTGCTTAGGACCCCTTATACCCTAAGGGTTACTTTTAGTAGAAATATTTGGACCTTATTGAGGGTTATCCCCTCCTCTTTAGGAGGTCGGCCTAGGCATAACTTAGAGAGACAACCCATCAGCTCTTGATGCTTATCCAGGCTCCTGGTTTGTTCTCCTATATCTTTCTTCACATTGTGTGCTACTATGTTGTGATTTGTGGAGACCACATAATTAAAAGGAAACAATGTTGCCATATGTCAAAAACATTGGCAGGCAGGAGGAACAGGGATGCCTATAATCAAAACTTACATGTAGACAGTGGCAGTGAAATATTTACTTGGCAGGATTAAGTGCAGAAAAAACCTCCAGTCTGATATTCCCGTGAGCTACAGTTTACATGTATTAAATGTGTATAATGGGTAGCAGAGAAGTGCTGATGTTGACAGTGTGCTGCCATATGTGATTATAGCACCTTGGCATAATGAAAAAAAGGTAATGGATACAATATGTAGAGTATCATACGGAACTGGCTCTATATGCACAACATATGGGCGAATGATGACTAATGGTCTGTATCCTCGTGTATAAGCGGTGGTAGTGATACCATTATTTAGCAGTGGAGCAAGATAGGTACATAATAATAACAAAATATGTATCAATATAGACCAAAAAATCCAATACACAGAATATACAAATACAGCATATATATAATTAAACATGGAGCGTGTTGGTCCACCAAGTAACACAATACAAAATTATACATTAGTCACTGGTATGAATACCAAGGGACAGACTGATAACCTGATTCCAACTAAAGAAATTGTGTATGACCATATAATGCATAATCTGTACTAGTAATGGCTCTTATCCATATGTCATTTATACTAAACATAATGATAAAAAAGAAATAGAGGATTAAAAATAGAGAATCATGGTAAGAAATAAAAGGCACTGTGTATAAAATCCTGAATTATAGCTACTGATCCATACTAGTGGCTATGATAATATTACCACAAAGCAACCCCGTGCATTCCAACTATCACCATAAGTACCAGTTGGAATACAAACAAATGTGAGGAGTTCCCCAGTATAAGGAACATTGGGTTTGGGTCATGTGCCAATTTTCCGATCACTGATAGCACACAATGGAGTTCTTTGTTTTATTTTATTTTCAATAGAATAAATATACTCTATGTTATCTGCAATGCTTTGCCCCGATGAAAGGTTTGTATTGAAACTGAAACGTTGACTTTTTAAGAAGCTCCAATGAAAGCTAAATTGTGTTTTTCAAAACTTTAACAAGACCCTGGTGTGCAATCATTGTTTGCTATACTATCTCTTTTGTGAACCAGCACCAGGGACCGTAATTGGGGACTCAGGAGTGCCGACTCTTAAAAATATTTTATATAGGAATATATATAATTATTCTACTTGAGTCTAGATTGGCTCTTTAATTTGGCCTATATTTCGGCATCACTTGTCAATTCAGAATTCCCTCACTGTCTAGTGAATAAACCTCTATATCATCAGCATACATCACGGCTTGACACTGCATAATTTTCTAAGACAGAGACAACAGTTTAAATCTGTACATGCCAAATGAACATGTATTTATTCATATTGCTCTTTCACGCTTCTCTCACATTATACTTTTTGTGCATATAATTACGTATCTATTTATATGTTTACAAATTACAGATCTCCAAAGAGATTTCTACTATGAACAAACTATAATCATGATGAGGTTCCTGTGTGTCAGTTTATTTGTAGTAAGTGGTCGTTTTTTTCCATCTGCTCTCCAGATCTTGAACAATTACTTAGCTTCTGTATAACTTGAGATTAATCTGCACATTAATTAATTCATTTAGAGAATGTATTATTGCTTGCTTTAACAAGAAATTGATAACAATACATACTTTAAGTGCACACATAAGGAATTATATGTAAGTTAAATGATTGTTGAGGATTTGTTTTTCAAAATATTATGCATGAAAATTGTACATGACTAAGTTAGAGATAGCTGAGATAAGCATAACTTACATGTTTAAATATGGCAATATGGCTTTAACTGTAATAAAATACATGAAGGTTTACACAAGGTTACTGCATTAATTGTAGTAACTCCTTGGGGGATATTTCTGAAGAGGTAAAGTTATCAAAGTGTTCTAAGAAGTTACAGTTAAGTTCCATCATAATTTTGATTGTATTTAATAGACATGTGCACCAGTGACATTTTTGTTTTGTACGAATGATTTCGTCATAAATACAAATTTCATTTTTCCATCCTGAACTTCGTCTGTAAACCATTCGTTTTTCGGACAAAATATGGTAAAAAATTATTTGTTTTCATCCATTAGGATGGAAAGAACACTGCGCATGTGCAAACAAACAAAAAAGCAAGGAGGGAGCCGGCAGCGCTACCCGCTCCCTCCGTGTAATAAATATAATGAACAGTGATCAGGCAGTGGCTGATCGCTGTCATTTAAAACTACTAGTGACTGGGCAGCTATTGCTGCCCAGTCGCTAGTGGAATGAGGTGGGGACTGGCAGAGGTCCCCCCGTTCCCCCATGGTGGGGATCCCAATTAACTAAAATGGGGGGGGGGCATAGTGCCAGGTCTGTGCCAGGTCCCCCCTTATGGCACTAGTGACTGGGCACCAATAGCTGCCCCATCAATAGTAGTTTTAAATGACAGCGAGCAGCCAGTGGCTGCTTGCTGTTTAGGCATGCCGCAGGTAGGGGCATGCAGGAGGATTTAACCTCCCTTGTATTAATATGGGGGTCATAGTGACCCCCATACTGATTGATATCCAGTTGTAAATGCCAGTGGCTGCTTGCTGTTTAGGCGAAATTCCGCAAATAGATTTAACCTTTCTTTTTATCCTCTTTTATCCCCGCGAGTAGATTTAACCATGCGGGAAGATTTAACCTCCCTTTTATTAATATGGGGGTCATAGTGACCCCCATAGGTTTTAATGTTGCCGGCTCCCTCCTTGCTTTTTTTTTTTTGCAGTGATAGTCTATTATACAGCGCTACGGAATTTTGCTATAAAATAATAAAATAATAATAATAAATTAATAATTAAATGAAAGAACTGAAACAAAAAGGTAATGCATTTGTCATTTGCCCTTTCGTGTAGTTTTTAATTCGTACGCAGGACTTTCGTTTACGTTTTAGTAAACGAATACAAAAAAACACAAATTTTCAGACTAAATCGCATTTATACAAAAACGAATGTCCATGTCTAGTGTTTATTGAAGTGATCTAAAATATGACAGTTTTCTTTTGAGTACATTTTTTTTCACAGAAATTGTAATTCAGAACTCATAAATTTACAGTGGTGGTAAAATTTCTGTCACTTTTCTGTCAGAAAAAGTGGGGGTAAAATTCATAACTTGTCAAAGAAATGTTGTATGTTTAAAACTGATGGTTAGGGAAATAAAAAAACAGATGAAGATAGTTAAAAGAATAAGCAAAACGTTGCTGAAAATTAGACCATAGTGCATATCAACCCCAAAACATTTAATAAAAAGCAAAGATAAGAGTTACTTGCACACTATCCAAAATCACTATGCATATTTAAATAACTAGAGGTTTTTAGTATCCTACCACTGGCCATTAGATTGTAAGTTCACCTGCCACGTCGAGGCAAACCACATAGGTGAGTCCTTCTACACTAACAATTTTAGGATAGTGCGCAAGTAACTATTTTTGTGTGTTTATACTGGGATACATTCCCCTCATTACAATCCATAGAAATAGTTATTGTATATTGTGATAAAGTGAAGGCAGAGAGGCCTTTTAACCCCAGGGGAAGTATGTGTAGTTTTTGTGTTGCACAACACAAAGCTTTGTTTAGTTATGGGCCCCTGGGGTGGAGTATTTGGAGAGAAGGGTGGGCCAATGCTCCACTCCACAGTTTAGTAGTTTTCTTGGGAGACAAAGATCCAGGCCAGGGTTTTTGGACTGTCTCCAGCCCACTGCTCAGCTGCAGATGATCAGCTGTAGCAGTGGGAATAAACCACTCCCTGCTAGGCAGGTACAGGGGGATTGCTGGCTTCCTCTCAGGAAGCAGGTAGGAGAGAGGGTGTTCTCTCCAGTAAGAGAGTCAAGGAGACTAGGCACTGGGAGTGCTGGCTTGAGGCACTGGGAGTGCTGGCTTGGAGCACTAGGAGTGCGGAAGTAAGCAGTCAAGGCTGGCTTGGAGCTCTGGAGTGCTGAGAGCGGACAAATACACTAGGTTGGTGAAACCCACAAATTTTGTTATAGTTTAACCCCTGATAGATAGGGAATCTGATGTGAGTTAGTGCTCAGACGAGCTAGGCTTTTTGTTGTAGGGATTTGTGTTACATCATTGCATTTATGTTTCGTTTGCTGCTGCCTGATGTGTAAATTCACAAATAAAGTTGCCGGGATTATAAGAAAATAAAAGGACTGTGCATGTTTTTTGCCCTAGAGGACCGTGCTATCTACTAACAAGGATCACAATCTATATAGAAAAGGAGATTTCCTACTGTACTGTTTCATTTACATTTTAAAATGTATCTGTGTGTGGTTTGAATAGTAGCTGTGCATGTTCTGCAGTCAATTAATTGAAATAAATATATCCCAAATACTTTAATAACAATACTGTTTCTGACTGATAAGAAAAAACTGAGATACAAACCAGTGATATCGTTTATATCTAGTAATTGAAACCATCCTTATGTGCTTTTGTCTGGAATTGCAAAGTAAGATTTCTTTTAATTGGAATACGACTGCAAAGAAGCTGCAATCTAATTATACCAGAGGTTTAATTAAATATTCAATATCCACTTAAAAACAAACATATTTTAGCTTGGTACAATGGTCAAGTAATGGTCAAATACTAATAAAAAGTAACTAGCCTCATTTTTCATTCCTGATAAAAATAAAATTGCATGTTAAATGCTATGTAAATAAACTAATTCAGTCTTTAATCTTAGTGTTTGAAATGAAATCAAACTGCATTGGGGCACCAAGCAAGATGCCAGTTTAAAGCAACTGGCTGCATTTCACTCTTATTTGCATTAGTCTATTATAAAGAAAAAATAAATTAAATATCCCAAACCAACGTTCAAATAAAAAAAAAACATATGCTTCAGTTTAATGGAGTCTGATGCTATTATCGCCAGAGTGGCAGTTATACCAAAAATGCAGTTTACTAGCAGACTGAGTATTTATTGTAGGGAAGGCATTTATATAGGATTGAAAGACTTAACACCACAGTTATTTTTCTCAGGATTGTGAAAAGGCAACAGTTATGATGGGAAAATAGTTCTACTGAGTTGTGATCAGAAGCAAGCTAGCAAACTATGATAGCAAATATCACAGAGGTTTAAAATGACTTCCTAGCAATACTGATTTTAGCAGCAGCTAACATGTGTAACTGTTGAGGGAAGAATACATTGTTAATGATTGATTAACCATCTGGTTATTTCTGCATTATAGGATAATACAAATGGCATTATTCCATGTGTTTATTTTTTCTGAAATAATATGTCATCCAAATCAGCACCATGGAGAGGGATAGAGGATGAGTAATATTTAAATTAAAACAAAACTATCTTAATTTTTTGCTACTGAAATTACAAAAAATGGCAGTATAAAATCGCCAAGTGTTTTTTTTTAGATGCTTGGCTTCTGCAAGTACTTGATTTTTGGTTAGAGAAGGTACTTTTCTAACCAAAGAGGAGTTAAAGTTGATTTCTCCGTAGATAAAGGCTTAGCCAGTGTCACATCCTGCTCTGTTCTGTGGAGATGTCTGGCAATGGCTTCTGGTATCCAGTACTCTTTCTCGTTTTTTTGGTTTTCTATTCTATGTCTGTTTTTCTTTATGCTGGGATTTCTGGGTTCATTCCTATAGTCCGTCCCTGGATTTCTCAGTCTCTTGGATTCATTTAAATGTTTTATGTTGCCACACCCTTTTGTTTTCCATCATTCATTTTGGTTTCAGTGTCCTGCAGGCAGCTCCTCAAGGCGTCTGCCCTTTCTTGCAGGTAAGTGCTATATGTGTCTTCTTTGGATGTTTTAGCATACATTAGGCAGTGTAGGACCTGCCAGATATAGGGTACATTGGCGTTGTTGGCAGGCTTATGCAATGTATGATCATATAGTGTGACTAAATCCCCATGATTTCCATATGAAGTACTTAGTTATTTCTCCTCTTGTTTTGCCTATGTTATCTTGTCTTGTTTTAGTTTGTATACCCAGTCCATTTACAGTCCTGTCCAGTCATGCCCATGTTATGTTCATGTTTTCCTCATGTCTTGTGTATATGTTCTGGGTTTAGCTTACTATTTTTCTCTGGTTCTGGGTTCTATTAGTTCTGTCTTGTTTTCATGTTTGGTGTCTATCTCTAGTCTTGCCTTGTTTCTAGTACTGGATACAATCTTGCTGCAGAGCCTCCCTATTCAGCTCCTGGGAGGTCTGCTTAATTTCCAAGCTCCTAGTTCCTGATATCCGCTGAAGCTGATTCAGGGTCTTGGTATGTGACTGCACAAACGCTGGTGCTCAACACAAGGGGGTGTTCTGTTACCATTCACCAGACCCTGCTAATCCACCTCCACACTGTGACTCCTATTCTGAACATCAGGCATACTGGGTCTCGGTCCTGCACCGCCGCCTGGACAATGTCTGGGTCCCAGGCACCGGACCGCCACCCTGACAGCCAGGAGATGTACTGAAAATAAGTAATATGTATATCTACGCTTTATAAAATGATACAAAGAGGCTGTAATACATTTACTATTTTATATAATACCAACAATAATTTAGAATTAAGAAAGTATTTGAATAATTACACCATTTTCCCCAGAAGAAAACACTATGTATCATTTATTTTATTTGGCTACAATGTTCACTAGATGTTAGCATGTAAATAAAAGCAATATAAAAAATTACTAATATCCCCTGTATGAGAAATATTCCCAACGGAGGTGGTCAGTATGAGTGGTACCCACTCACTCTGGGCATGAACCCGAGAAACAGAACATAGAATAAAGAAAACATTGAATTTCTCCTCAGAGAGATTCCTCTGGGGTACTAATAAGTAGATAGGCTGATAAAAGGTGAGTGCAACATATAACACTTACGGAAGTAAACACGTGATAGTGAAGGATAGATGTATAAATTATCCAATTGGTAAACCAAAAGGCTTTATTTGTGTTGCCTAAAATGTATTACCCATAAATGATCCTATCCGTTTAATATTAAAATAGTGGTAGTATTTCAGTTGGTAGCTTAGAGTTTCTCAATTGTCAAATGTAAAAGAGTAGAAAAGGTAGATTCCCAAATAACACATGGTCTAATTAGACCTAGAGATAATAGTCTAATTTCAAACTGTGGTACTCTAGGGTTAATAAGGGAGAGTAAAACTAAGCTGTTGACTGACTTAAAGCCACATTAGGGGGTGTACCATTAGAATCCTGAAAAATTAGAATATATATATATATATATATATATATATATATATATATATATATATATATATATATATATATATATATATATATATATATATATATATATAAATATATATATATATATATAAATCCGTCCTTGCACTCAGGTCAAACTGTTGTATATACGCCGGGTGCTAACAAGCCAGAGCCATCAAATATAAATAAATGAAAAACGCGGCTTTTTCACAGACTTGAAAAAGTGAAACAGGAATCTCTTTATTCAAATAGCTGTCATAACATCGTCACACCAACGTTTCAGCCCTCGTCCAGGGCTTTCCTCAGGATGAACTGACAATACCACACTAACCAGCAATACTGAAATATATACCCCATAAGAAAAATAAATTAACTCACCGCAGGTGAAGTGGACCGGAGTGTTGGCGTGTCCCCCGATTGTGCGCCTGTGCAAGCGAGGAATACCTGGAAGTGCTGTATGCAGACGTAACTAGTTACTATGGTTACGCAGCGACACCATACACTCTGTGGAAACACGGAACAGACACCAAATGATGTGTAGTAATAAAAACACCAAGTGCCAAAACAGAATCACCAAAGTGCTATATTTACTAAGCCCCAGTATCTATGTATAGAAGACACCTTCTAGTTAGGAAGATCGTGTACATACTCTCTTTGTAACAACTAGTGCAGAGGTTATTCCATAAAGGAGATATTTCTACAAGTAAAAAAATCTGTCTACTCATAACATATTGGATGTTACATGCAGAGTTAACAGAACTAGCATCCAATTTTAAAGAAATGCCGTGCTGAAAGATAAAGAAAAAGCCCATAAGAGATGTGAACATAAAAGAATCCAGAACAGTTGTCTCCAAGCTCAAGTCACTGCTCAATGCTATACATATATAAATAGTTATAACTTTCCCCCCAATAGACTGAAGACTGTGTGAGGACTTGTCTCATTGCCTCTATACCAACATCATGCGGGATGATGGTATAGAGGCTGTTGACGTCCATGGTAATAAGGACCAGTGATGCTGTATCAAAAGATAGTTTCTGTAATTTGGATATCAGCATAGGGGTGTCCTTAACACACGTGTGCAGGTTCTCCACTGACTCTTTTTAAATAAAGCATCCAGTCATTTAGCAACAATGTATTTTGAACGATGGTCTAGCAAGAGACCAAAATATCATCATACGCCCGGCCGATAAGGGGGGGCGGGATTGTTGTAATGGATTACCACCAATATGCACTTGAGATCAGACGTCAACTACAGGACTCGAGTACGTATAAGGAATTATATGGTGATCCCACAAAAGCAACAACTGGAGATAGTTCTCTTGATGGGACTTAGAGCCAACTACATTGACCAAGACGTGTATTTATTCCTTATCCAACAACATTCACGTAGTCTGGTGATATACACCATCCCGAAGATACATAAGAACCTTACCAACCCCCCGGGACGCCCCATAGTGTCTGCTGTGGGCGGGGTATTAGAACCAGTTGCTAAATGGCTGGACGCTTTATTTAAAGAGTCAGTGGAGAACCTGCACACATGTGTTAAGGACACCCCTATGCTGATATCCAAATTACAGAATCCATCTTTTGATCATCACCGGTCCTTATTACCATGGACGTCAGCAGCCTCTATACCATCATCCCGTATGATGTTGGTATAGAGGCAATGAGACAAGTCCTCACACAGTCTTCAGTCTATCGGGGCCCACCAACTGAATTTGTTTTGGAGCTTTTGGAATTTATTAATACGCAACTATTTTTGTTTTGAAAACGATTGTTTCATGCAAATATCAGGTACGTCCATGGGTGCTGCAATGGCACACGTACGCTAATGCCTTCATTTATGCTTATGAAATTGAAAATATTTTTTCTGGATTCCAACAACATATTATTTAATACTTTCGTTATATCGACGATGTGTTGATTTTATGGAGGGAGACAGTACCCCAAGCACATGCTATGGTCGATTATCTTAACCACCTGCCTTTACCTGTCAGATTCACAGCGCACATCAGCACAGAAAAATACAATTTCTGGATTTGGAAATAGCTGTTGCAAACCAAGGGCTCTCTTATAGCCTATACTCCAAACCGACGGATCATAACACCACTGGGCAGACTAGATGGGCCGAATGGTTCTTATCTGCAGTCACATTCTATGTTTCTATGTTTCTATATTACATCACAATAGTGCTCATTCTAAACCACTGATTCAATCGATACCTTTCGCATAATATTGCCGTGTGATCCGTAATAACGCTGACAATACAGTTATGCAACAGCAGATTAATGAGATGACCAACAAATTCCTGGAACATGGGTATGGCAAACTCACTTTGGAAAAGGCGCTGGAGAAAGCAAAGAATGTACACACCAGAATAAGTCCCAAAGCGCCATCTAGGCTAGTTTTCCCTATGACGTATCACAATAGGGCCAGCCAAGTTACCAACATAGTGAAGAAAAATTGGAACATGATGATAGCAGATGTTTCTTTACCACCTACGTTTAAGGAACCACCCATGATCTGCTATTGCAGAAATAGGAACCTTCATGACATGCTCGTGAGGACTGATCCAGTTTTGAGCTATCAAAATAAGCACAATATCCAAATTAGGGGAAGTGTAAGGTGTCTCAGTTCCGTGACATGTGGACATATAGTCCTGTCATGCACCTTTAATCACCCACACAACAATAAACGTTACAACATACGGTACACTATAACATGTCTGACCCCATTTGTCATTTACAAAATTACTTGCCCCTGCAGGCTACCCTACATAGGCAAAACGGACACTCCATTATGCGAACGCATCAGGGGACATAGGTCCAATATACGCACAGCCTATCGTGATGGCAACTCAGACAAGCCGGTGGCAAAACATTTTTTTGAGTCAGGTCACTCCCTGGCCGCACTCAAGTTTGTTGCTATTGACTATAGACCCCAACCCCTTTGGAGGGGGGGATCGCAGCAAGATTTTGTTACGGAAAGAGACATTTTGGATCTTTGAACTGAATACAATGTCCCCATATGGACTAAACAAATTAATATCCTATCATCCCTTCATATAATTCTAAGCTACATCTAATCATCTGTTTGAGGAAACCGTCTTCATAACAAAGTTTTTATTTTTTATTTTTATTAGTTATTTTAAGTTTTTTGTCCCATGTGCTATATCTATGTTTTTTTGTTCTAGGTCCCATGTACTATTTGTAGAGTGTGAGGAGCTATTATTTGACAAGTTGCCTTTCCTGATCAAAATGTTACTATTTTGTGGCAATGTTATAACTATGTATATATGTATAGCATTGAGCATTGACTTGAGCTTGGAGACGGCTATTCTGTATTTTTTTTTTTTTATGTTCACATCTCTTATGGGCTTTTTCTTTATCTTTCAGCACGATATTTCTTTAAAATTGGATGCTAGTTCTGTTAACTCTGCATGTTACATCCGATATTTTATGAGTAGACGGACTTGGCAGATGCCTATTTTCATATCGATTTGTGGTAGAAAAAGGACATTTTCAATTCCGTGCCCTTCCATTCGGTGTCAGTACGGCTGCAAGAACATTCTCCAAAGTTCTGGTAGTCTTAATTGCAGAACTCAAAAAGAAGAGCATAGCCATTTACCACTACCTAGACGACATCCTTATACTGGCAGAAAACAGAGACACCCTTTGGATCCATAGGCAAATCTGTATGCTTTTCCTTCAACTTCATGGATGGAAGATCAACAAAGAGAAAAGTGATCTACAACCATCTCTGTACATTAAATATTTGGGATCCATGCTTAATACACTCAAAGACACAGTGCAGCTGTCTCCAGAAAGAAGTACAAATTTGATAAGGAAAGTCAGAAAAATTTATGAATTAAAAAAAAAGGTGTGTTGGATCATAGTTAACGCGCTATCTGGAATATGCAAAGGGTTCATTCTCAGCATATACAACCACTTTGATAATATGTATAATTTTATAATATTTACCCTTCCCCACCAAGACCATTCCAGTGATCTCCTCCACTCTTTCAATAATGTTTGTTTTAGAAATTAAAGAGCGGAAATTATATTTGACTACCTTGGTTGGGTCAGAGACTATATTGATACCCAAATAATTAAATTGATGTTCTGTCCATGTAAAATCAAATTTTCCTTTAATTTCCTTTAGACTTTGTTAGATATATTGCTTGGTAAAATTATTGATTTATCCATATTTAGTTTATATCCTGATGCCTTTACAAATTCTTCTATTGTTTTTACAAGTTGTGATCATGATTGTACCAGATCTTGAAGAGTTAACACTACATCATTGGCATACATGTTTATCGTTATATTGCTTTTGTTTGGAATAAAACCTAAAATACCATAATTTTGTCTTATGGCCACAGCTAAGGGTTCTAGTGACAAAATATAAAGCAAAGGTGACAGGGGACAACCCTGTCTTGTTTCATTTGTTAAAGAAAACCAACCCGACGTAAAACCTTGGCCCAAAGCTCTGGCAGTCGGTGTTGTATAAAGTGCTCTTATTTGTTCATAGAACCTGCCCTCCATTCCAAATGCAGACAGAGTAGAATTCAGGAACTTCCAGCTGAACCAGTCAAATGCTTTTTCTGCATCTAATGAAATGGTCAGCAAGGGAGTCCCTGCCATCTATACTGCGTTTAGGATGTCAATCAATCTTTTAGTATTATGGATTGATGATATGAGCTTGATCCCTAATTTATCAGACCATCAATTGCTGTTTTCAGTCTCTCTGCCAACATAGACCAATACAATTTAATGTCTGTGTTCAGCAGAGAGGTCGATAATTTCTAACTAGTTCTGGGTTTTTGTTTTGTTTCAGTATCGGAACGATATTTGCTTGTAATAGTTCTTTAGGAATATTGGAAGATTTTCCAAAAGCATTAAACACTTCTATAAAGTCTTTTTTAATATTATTTTTCATTAGCTTGTAAAAAAAAAGTTGTTAAATCCATCCGGCCCAGGTGTTTTCATTTTTAATTTATCAATACAGTTTATCAATTCTGATTCTATAAATTGTTTATTTAAGTATAATAATTGGTTTTGTGAAAATTTTGGTAATGAGATATTATTCAAAAAGTAGTTATCTATTTTAGAAGGCCTATTTACTATGTTATATAAACTTTGATAAAATGTGTTAAAGGCTGTTCCTATTTTATGATCTTGTTAATTATTCGCTTAGCTTTTTCTTTTTTAAACATTTACACATTAGTTTATCTGATTTGTTACCCAGGTAATACCATTTCATTTTTAAGAAGATTAGAGCTTTATTAGCCTTTGCAATTAGTTGGTCGTTAATTCATTTTTCAGTCTCAGATATTTTATTGGAGAGTTGTATTGAAGGTGATTGTTTATTTTTTATAATGCAAATCGTCTAGAATTATATATAAATCTGCTAAATGTATGAATTTTTCATTATTTTTTCTTTTTTTTCTTTAGCAGTTAGTTATGATGTTACCACGTATGACGCATTTACATGCGCACCAAGTAACCCGGGCTGTTTGATTCAAATTGTTATCATTTTTGAGAACCCAGTCATTCAATTTCCATTCCGGTTTGTATCTTTTAATGTGATCATCTAAGTCCATAATAATCGGATTATGGTCAGATCATGAAGTCCTTGTAATAAATATATTTTGATCACCTTTGCCATTGTTCTATCACCTAATATCAGATCAATTCTAGAATATGAGTTACATGACTTTAAAAGACAAGAAAAATCTTATTCGTTGGGGTGGAAAATCTGCTAACAATCTAACAATGCAAAAAGCTTAATTATTTCAGAGAATCTTGTGGCATTATTCAATAAATTAAATGTTTTTCTTTTTTCCCCCCAATCTTTTGTCTAAATCTGGGTATAAAATGCAGTTAAAATCCCCCATTACTATGACCTGTCCTAATTTAATACTGTCAAGCGTTCCTCTCTATTTTTTTTTTTTTTTTTTTTAAATTAGTTGAGGCTGCACTTATAACTGTAGGAAAGAGTTTCGAGTTAAATTTATTTTTATCCTCCATAGTCCAATGTGTTTCTTGAAGGGCCCCAATATGAATGTTCTCTTTTCATAAAGTCTAATATTGTACATCTTTTAAAATGTGAATTGATCCCCTGCGCAACTCAACTGGAAGGACTGGGAAACCCATCACTTTACAATGCATAAACGTCAGAAAACATATTCTCAACTGCCCATAAATGACAGTATGACATCCATTAACAGTCATCCTATACCATACGCTAGGCATTTTCTAATCTACAGGAGAATCCCTCTACCTAACACACTTGTCGACAAAAAACTCACCAGAGTATCGACTAAATGCCCTATCTAAGCTTACTGGTCCAGAAAGTTCCCCTAGGTCACTTTTAATTTCGCTAGAAGAAATTGTAATTTCTGCTTTAATTTTCATAAGTTGTGCCTCAAAACATTTAGCTAAATGCTCTGCGGTAATATTGGTCAGTTCTGACCACTGGTTTTCTGAGGACCCCCATCTTTGTTTGCCTCTTTATTTTCTAATATGCTAGGGTCATCTTGTACTCTGAGATGATTCTCTTTATCTGACCGTGGGGAAAAAAAGTTAGTTACTCTTCTTTCTTGTGGTGCATCTTGTTTTCTAGATTTTTGTGTAGCTTGTTTGCCTTCCTGTATTTTTTTTTGTTGCCATATTTTTCTTCTTTTCTTTCTTTTTTTTGATTTTTTTTCTATCCACACAGCAAATTATTGTGGCCCTGTTAACTTTAGCTATACAATTCACAGACCACAGCATAAACTAGACAGTAACGCCGTGCAAGGGTTAAACACAACTTTAAAGACAGGGAAGTCTTCCCTTATATTGTAATAGGTTTAGAGCATATATATTAAGGCAGACAGTATTAATCAGTTTTTGCCTTAGCAGACCATTTTAGTCTTCCTGTCACTTTTTTTTTTTTTTTTTTTTTTGGTTTGGTTTGTTTTTGGTCCTTGCTCCTTTTCCTTAATTAGAACTCCAAGGCTGCACCGCTTGTGTCCTTAAACGTGTCCTCGAACCCTTTACAGTTAATCCTCTCCATCTCACCGTTGCTCTTTCCCCACTTGCTCCCATCTGCAGATTTCAAGTCCCGGGACTCGTTTTCAGAAAACTTCTCCGACTGTCAGTACACTTGCTTAGACCTCCTCACTGCAGTATTTGCCTCAGCATCCTGGCTTCAGCGTTCACTCGAACACGGCAAGGTTACCCATGAGGTGTAGGCATGCATGCGCGCATCTACATCATATCCCCAAAATGAATTCATACATTAAGGAGCCCACTGATGGGACGCCAACCCCCATTACAACTTTATCTCAATTAAGTCATTATGAGGGTTGTAGTCCCTGAACACCTTTTAACATTATAAGATTAAAGGTTGTTTTCATACAGTGTAACTCCAGATTTGTCCCCTTGGTACCTGTTTGTAACACCTCGTCTGTCAATTACTTAATTGAGAAAAAGTTGAAGGCCTTTTTATAGAGTTTCTTTTATCTGACTTGTCAACCATAACATGAGAAGCTACCATGTTTCCATGTATACTGTCAGGAAAAGAAAATGATTATGTAAGTCTGATGGATCACCAGCAAAGTCTTCTGTGGTAATAAGGCACCGAGATGGGCAATATCTGGATCAATTTATTTAAACATTGAAAATACAGCATTAAAATAAATTCTAGCTCACACTAGAGACTTTTTTTTTTCAGATAAAGAAAGTTTTATTGATATCATATATACTACTCTGTATTCTGCATATCTCATCAGATCACCGAACATGTAGGTCACTGTTTTAAACAAATATTGAGAAATTATAAAACGGGAAATAAAAAAAAAAACACAGATCATGTAAAACTAGTAATAACACGTATTAACACATATGTTAGCCATAGACTTGGAAATATATTGCTTTTTACATACACCTATATAGATCTTTTTTTTTTTTTTATTCTCTTTTTATTATTGAATTTATCACCATAATTTCATTTATACAAAAAAGTATTTAAAAATTCATATTCATACACATAAGCACTTAGACAAAAAAGACAAAAACACAAAACAACCCACCCCCACGAGAGTTCTACATACTTCCAGCTTCTACTTCTTATTTCAAATGGTATCAATATTACATTTGTAGTATTTTTTTTTCCCAATTTGCCCATAGGCTCAAATTATCATTCAGAAACTTGCAGTGATCCTTCTCCATTTTAATTTGGTAAATCAACTGTATTGTTATTAATTTGATGTTAAGTGTGGTATCTCCCTTCCAGTTCCTTGCTATTATTATTTTACAGGCTGTTAAACAATGAATAATTAAGAATTTATTTATTTTATTTAATTTTGGCCATTGATAGTGTAATAGCATTGTTTCAGGTTTTAGGAATATTTTTACACCACACAGTGTATGGATGATAAATTGAGCCCACTGCCATACAACAATCACTTGTTTACATGACCACCACATGTGGATATAATTTCCTTTTTCCTCTCTACACTTCCAACACTTTGTGTCCATGGATGTATCAAATTTGGCGTCATATACCATTGATAAACCAACTTAAAGTGTGTTTCTATCAATATAAAGGAATGGACATATTTATTAATTTTTTTGTAGAATAGCTAACCATTCATTTAATTCTATATTTTTAATTCAGTGTTCCATTTTTTAATAGCACTGGATAGGACTGAATCATTCATTGGGTCTAGCATTCTAACACATCTAGAGAACAACTGCTTTGTTTTATTCTGGTATATTATTGATTTTCAAATATCATACGTCTTACCCTCTGTTACTAACTCAACTTTCTCCAAAAAGTGTTTTACTCTGAGGTAAGTATATACATCTTTAGCAGAGAACTTAAACTCCTCTATCAACGTTTTATAAGGTTTGATTTTACCATCTTTGGTCAGATCTTTTAAAGTACTTATTCCTTTTTCCTTCCATAATTTTAAGGAGATATTCTCCATGTTTAATTCTATTATATCTAGGTTTTGAAAATCAAATATTTTATTAACTAAATCATTTTTTTTTCCTTATTTTTTGCCATATTGGAGTAATCTGTCCTAAGATGTATGATCTGGATAAATTACATTTTTTTGTTTTCCAGAGTAAGTCTAGAGGATCTCTTAATTGGCTAGATTCTAATTCTGACCACCACCATACCTCCTCTTTATTTTGTTTTATCTGGCCAGCCATAACATGCATTATAATCCCAGCTTCATAATATTTTCTTATGTTTGGATATCCTAAGCCTCCCTTCTTTATTCCTCTTGATAGTACTTCATTTTTTATTCTGGGTTTTTTCCCTCGCCATACAAAATTAGAAAAAGCGTGGTTGATCATTGTTAACCATGCATTCGGGATTTCTAATGGGAGCATTCTAAACATATAAATCCATTTTGGCAAAACATATGATTTCAAAATATTTATTCTTCCTCCCCAAGATACTTCTAATTTTCTCCATTCTTTCAAATTCTTATTGGTTTCTTTTAAGAGATCCATAAAGTTTATTTGCATAATGTTTTCTACTTTTCTGCTAATTTTAATTCCTAGGTATGGGAACGTTTTAGCTTTAATACAATTGTATGTTTCTTGATATGAATCTATTTCTTGATTCGACATATTGATATATATAGCAATTGATTTTGTTTTATTTAATTTGTAATTTGATACTTCACTATACATTTCAATTTCTGACATTGCATTTGATATAGATGTTGACGCGTTACTTAAAAATAGAATAGTATCATCAGCGTAAAGATATATTTTCAGTTCTTTCTGACTTGCTATGAATCCCTTAATATTTTCGTTATTTCTAATTCTGTTAGCTAGAACCTCTATAGTTAATATAAACAGTAAAGGGGACAACGAGCACCCTTGTCTGGTCCCGTTGTTCAATTTGAACCATTCTGAGCATATGCCAGGACCAATTGTTCTTGCCGTTGGATCTTTGTATAAAGCTAAAATTGCATCAAGCAGCCAGCCCTGTATGCCTAGTTCTTCTAATGTAAACTTCATAAAGTCCCAGCTGACCCTGTCAAAGGCTTTCTCAGCATCTAAAGACAGGATCAGCATGGGACTTTCTTTACGTTGTGATATATCTAGTGCATCTATCAAGCGTCTAATATTATTGCTTGACATTCTGTCTGAGATAAAACCTGTTTGATCAGGATGGATTAGTTGTTTCATAACTTCTTTTAATCTGCTAGCTATAATCGCAGAAAATATCTTAATATCTACATTTATTAGTGATATTGGACGATAGCTCTGAACTTTAGTTGGATCCTTCCCTGGTTTCAGTATAGGTAGAATGTTTGCTTTAAGCATTTCTTCTGGGAATCTGCCCTTTTTAACTGCAGTATTAAAAATATTTTTTAGGTGGCCTATTAATTGGTGTTTCATTGTTTTATAGAATTTGTTCCCAAACCCATCCGGACCTGGCGTTTTATGAGTTTCTAATATATCTATTATTATGTTAATCTCTCCTTCCGTGATTTCTTTGTTTAGATTATTTACTTGTGTTTCAGTTATTTTATTCAATTTTGCTGATTTTTATATATTTTTTTATTATTTCTGAAGGAATAGTTACTGAATGACTATATAAGTTGGCATAATACTCATTAAATGCTTTCCCTATTTGTTCTGGAAAAAGGGAGATGGAATCATTAGTTATTATTTTATCAACCTTATTGGATGTATTTCTTTTTTTCAGCATATTCAACATTATTTTATCAGCTCTATTAGATTTATGATAATATTTAATTTTAAGTTTATTCATATTTATTCTGATTTTTTCATAAGTTTTTTTTCCTGTATCTCAGATATGTTATCTATTTTTATCTGATTTTCCTTGGTTGGGTTTGTATTATTTTTCTTATTTAAATTATATAGTTCAATGTAAAGATCTTGTACATTTGCACATTTTTCTTTTTTCTTTAATTTATTAAGCATTATACAGTGTCCCCTTATTACTGCTTTAAATGAGCACCATAGAGTATCATTCTCCACTTGTCCATTATTATTTTCTTCAAAATAACAAATGGTCATTTTGTCTATATAGTCTTTATATTCTTTATTTAATAATAATAATGATTCATCTAGCCTCCAGGTTGTATTCTTACTGCACTTTAATCTATTACTATTTAGTTCCAGGCACACACTATCATGGTCTGACCATATTACTGGCTTGATCTCTATTTTATATGTTCTTTCTATCAGTTTAGAGTCTCCAAAAAACAGATCTATTCGCGAGTACGAATTATGAGGCCAGGAGTAAAACGTGAATTCTTTCTCTGCAGGATTATTAAGTCTCCATATGTCAAATAGACCTTCTCTTTTCATCAAGTTGTTAAAAGTCCTTGCATTTTTTAAGACTTGTTTGTCCCAAATAGTTTGTTTTTCAGAGAACTTGTCTAATAAGTGTGTCAGGGTTTCTTTGCTGTTTCAAACAGCAAACCTTTCTGTTTCACTGATTGAGTTTGCAGCTGCAATTACTATGAGCTGCTTCTGCTTGTTGCCACGGTTACTCACCTGTGAGTAGTAATCAACACTGCTGCTAATCAGTTCTGCCTATTTAAGCAGCTAAGCCCAGAACCTCCTTGCCCTTGCGTGGTTTCCTGTTTCCCAGAAGTCTCCTTGTTCCTGTGTTTCCTGTTTGATCCTGGTTCCTGACTCCGGCCTTGTTCCTGACTCCGCTGCTCTCCGTGCTCCTGATCCTGGCTTGTCTGACTACCCACTCTGGTGACTGACCCCTGCTTGATTCCTGGACTTTGCTTTTGTTTATTATTTGTTATTTATTAATAAAGGTGTGTTTGCATCTACTTCTGTCTCTGTCTGGTTCCTGGTCCCTGACAAAGTGGTCTTGTATGCTGTTAAAGTCTCCTGCATATATCTTAATTCCTACTCCTACTTTCTCAACCTTATTTAATACTTTTCGCAATAGTCATATGGGGTTTTTATTGGGCAAATGAACATTAATTAGGGTGAAGAGTTCATCATTAATTGTAGCTACTAGGATGATCTCCCCTCTAAATCTGTTTCTATACATTTTATATTTATTTTTAAATCTTTTGCAAAAAATATTGCAACTCCTTCCTTTTTTCCCTCCTCTCTAGAGGAACAAATTTTTAAGGGAAAGGATCTACTATTCCATCTTTTTTCATCCTGTTTACGCCAGTGTGTGTCTTGGATCATAGCAATTTGAACATGTTCCTTTTCTAAATACTCTTGAAAAGCTTGTCTTTTTTGAGGAATATTTAAACCCTGAATATTTAACGTTATTATTTTAACCATTCTCATGAATTTTTTTTTTTTTGGTTAATCTAGAGAGCTCTCGTGAACAATACAAAAAATTGACATCACAATACGTAAATGAAACAACTACAAGTATATTTAGTACTTGGAGTATATTTCCACTCTTTCCACAGACTCTAAAAAGAGTCAAAAAACACTTTCCTTGGTGGGTGCCCACTTTTAACCTTTTTCAGATTACGGCAGGGGAGGCTATCTCGGACATGGAGGGACCAAATCAAAATTTTTCTTCCTTTTTTCCATCTCTCTCTACTCCCTCTCGCTCGTCTACTCTATGTAGTATATTCTTCTTCTCCACTCTTATTCCTCTGAGACGGAGAGAAGAGATTTAGTAGCGGAGATTGGGGAGGGGAGAGAGAGAGGGGGAGAGAGAAAGAGAAAAAAAAAATTAAAAGCAAAGCATTGGCGATTATCTTAAATACATTCTAATATTTTGTTTTCTTATAAATCTCTTGGATCTCCTCTCTTAATTTCTTTGATCATTTGATCCCTTTAGTTTATCTCTATTACCACTTAAACCATTGATGAACACAAGAAATAGAAGGAGAAACTATCGATACGTACAAAAAAAACAACCTAACTCTATCTTTTTACGTGCCTTTTTCTTTATATTCGTGATCATATGATTTTTCTATTATCCTTATTAACTGTAATTTGTTTTATTAACGCTTCTATATTTCTATTTTCTTTTGTGTTTAATATAAATTTGAATGTTTCATAACTCTTATTTTCTTCTTTTGGTATTTTTACCTTGTGCTGTATTTCAAATATTTTAATTTTGTGTTAACCTTTTATATAGTGCCTCAATTAAATTTACTTTCCCCTATTTTGTAAAAAAAAAAAGTGATTTTACTTTTCTACATATTTATAAAAAAAAATATTTCCCCCTTTCTTTTTCTCTTTTTTTTCTAAGTTTCCAATCCTTGTTAATTACTAATGTGCAATTTATGTTTCAAGTGTACCATTTTCTCCTCAAAAATTTAGTGTATCTTACATAATGTAATTTCCATTTCCTTACATAAAAATTAGTTTACTAAACTATACGTGCATACTTTTAACTTAAGATTTCTTCTCTATATTCATTTCTCCTTCTTTGATTACAATCTATTCTCTATGTTTTCAACCTAGATGTTTCAGCGTCCTTTGTACATTTCTGGCTTTTTTTTTTGATCGGTTAATTTCTACTTATGCTTTAAGTCTTCAGTGTCTTTGCTTGCTCTTCTCCTCTCTCTTCTTCTCTTCTCCCTCCCTTTTTTTTCTCTTCCTTATCCATTTTGTAGAGTTATTTCTTTTTCTTCCTTATCCATTCTTCAATCTGAGCTGGAGTCGTGAATGTCTCTGGTATTCCTTCTGTAATAATCTTTATTTTACTGGGATATATCCACGATTATTTTATGTTTAAGCTTCTTAGTGTGCTTGTAACCGTCATGAATTTCTTTCTTTGTTATCTGGTATAGAAAGATAAGTCTTGAAATATCTTGATATCACCACATTTTTCTGTATTAATCTGTTTTGTTCGAGCTGCATATAATACAGCTTCCTTAAATTGAAAGGACTGAAAATTGATTATTATATCTCTCGGCAGTTGTTGGGGAACCGATCTAGGTTTGCTTAAACGATGATATTGCTCCATTTTGGTATTTAGGGTCGACAAATCTAGATTAAATGTTGCCCATAAGGTATCAAGGTACTCAGGTATTTTGTCTTGTGTAACTGCCTCTGACACATTTCTTACTCTCAGATTGTTTCTTCTTGAGCGTTCTTCTAGATCTCCTAATTTTCCTTCTATTTGTCTCATTTGATTGTTCAGCTGCTCATTTTGTTCTTTATATGCTCTGCTTTCAAATTCCAAGGCTGTGATTTTTTTCTTCACTTTGCTTTAACTTTTCCGATATTTCCCGGAACTGTTTTTTTATTTCAGCTGTGTTTTTATTGAATTCGGCAGTTATGGCCACCAGTAGCTCTTCTAAACATTGTTTTAGAAACTCTGCTGTAATATAGTTTTCTGTTTGACTGGATGGACTTTGAATTGATTCTTCACTTTTTGATGAGTACATAATTGAGCTATCTAAAATTTTTTCAGCAATAGATTTTTGTCCTGGTGAAAAGAAACTTGAGTTTTTTTTTTTTTTTTTCTATTTGTTGATCTTGCTTTGCTGCTTTCTTAATGGCGGCTTTTCCTGATGACTTAGTTGCCATGATCTCTTTTTACTTTTTTCTTCCTTTTCTCCTTTGACTGTGGTTTTTCAGAATCCAAAATCTTACTCCTTTTCCTTTTTTTTTCTTTCTCCTTCCCTTCTCTTTCCTCTCTTTCTTCTTTTATATTAAGTTATATTTACAATTCTCCCTTTTTTTGCTATTACGTTCACCAGTTTTTTTCTGCCTTTGGTTCTGTTATTTATCTTATTTTTATCTGCTTTTATGTTCACAGTACTTTCCCTTTAATCAGAGGCTGTTTTTTTTTTTTCCAAAGGTTATTTAATTCTTCCTTTATATTGGTTATATTTACAATTCTCCTTTTTTTGGTTATTTTTTGTTATTCAATTCACCGGCTTTTTCTGCCTTTGGTCTGTTTGTTTGTCTTCTTATTTTTCTGCTTTTCTATTCCCAGTACTTTCCCTTTAATCAGAGGGTGTTCATTTTCAAAGGTCGTTTAATTTTAATCTGATAGGTCTGATTAGTTTTCTTTATATAGCTTTTTTTCGCCTGTTTTAACTTTACTTTCTTTACTTTTTTTTTCTCTCCCCCTTGTCTTTCCTTTATCTCGCTCCTTTTTTTTTTATTCTTTATTCTTTATTCAGTCCTTTCACAGTCCTTTCAGAGTCCTTTCACTGCCTTTACTCTTTTTTTCCTTTTCTTTCTCTTTTTCCCTTTATGCCTTGATACCTCGTTTATCTTATTTTAATTTGGTTGTATTTATTTATCCATTATCTATTTCTCCTTTTCTTTCCTTTTACTTTCTTCCTCTCTCGGTCCTTTCTTGGTTTCTAACCCAGCTTAATAAGTATATAGAAAAAGGGAACTACTTAGCTTGTCTTCATTTGTCTTCATTTCGTATCATATAAGCAGCTTTGCTGTATTATTCGTTTTCCAAAATCGGCGTCCTTTACCACTTAGAATTCAGCGTCGGTTCATGCCTCGTGTAGATCTGTAGAACGTCGCATTCCTGCTCCATTACGGTCTCAGCCTCCCCGCCTCAGGATGCGTGCGTGCCTCCGCCCACCTCTACGTCATCATGCAAACCTCCCACACTAGAGACTTTTTATAATATATGTTCTATGACTGCTTTTATATCAGTGCTTGTCAAGCCAGGAAGCTGGTCTCGTAAAATACTGTTACCTGTATGTGTTATATGGTATGTAGTGATGTCGCGAACATCAAATTTTCGGTTCGCAAACAGCGAACGCGAGCTTCCGCAAATGTTCGCGAATGGGCGAACCGCCATAGACTTCAATGGGCAGGCGAATTTGAAAACCCACAGGGACTCTTTCTGGCCACAATAGTGATGGAAAAGTTGTTTCAAGGGGACTAACACCTGGACTGTGGCATGCCGGAGGGGGATCCATGGCAAAACTCCCATGGAAAATTACATAGTTGATGCAGAGTCTGGTTTTAATCCATAAAGGGCATAAATCACCTAACATTCCTAAATTGTTTGGAATACCGTGCTTTAAAACATCAGGTATGATGTTGTATCGATCAGGTAGTGTAAGGGTTCCGCCTGCTTCACAGTGACAGACCAAACTCCCCGTTTAACGCACCGCAAACAACCGCAAACAGTCAATTTGCACAACCGCAAACTCCCCATTTGCACAAGGTTGGATACCAAGCTAGCCATGTCCCGTTCCTTGTCCTCACTGATGTCATTGAAGGTCTCTCTTCCTCCACCAAGGAAGCGGGAGATGAAAAAAGATGCTTGGTCGGTCATCCTACTTCAAATTTGGGGCACTGCGCGTGCAATCTAATGTGCCACCAGATAGGAGTGGTGTGTTAAGTAGTACTATTCCTATAAGTTTAATCCCTGTTATGTCCCCTATCAGGGGACGTGTATATAAGGCATCGATTTTAGGAAGCGGGAGATGGAAAAAGATGCTTGGTCGGTCCTATATAAGGCATCGATTTTAGTCTGGGAGGGAGGGTCTGCTGCTGATTGGCTGGAATGTGTCTACTGATTGTGAGGTACAGGCAGGGTCAAAGTTTACTCAGTGATTACGAATAGAGGGCGGACTGAACAGCGCATGTGTTCGCCGTCCGTGGCGAACGCGAACAAGCTATGTTCGCCAGGAACTATTCGCCAGCGAACAGTTCGGGACATCACTAATGGTATGGTCTCTCACTAACGTGGAATCACAAAGTATATTATATGCCAATCGGATGTCTGCCATTCTGCTGCAGGGGATCTTACATTTCCATGTCACTGGTTTGAGCAACTGTTCATTTGCTTCACTCAAGGTTATAATATATATATATATATCTATATATATATATATATATATATAGTGATTGTACATTGCATCAAAATAAAAAAAATATCTCTTGCACATGATATCACACAAGATGTACACTATTGTTTGTATAAAGTGGTAAGAGACAGTTAAAAACACAAGATTCTACTGAACTAATCAGCATGAAATAATATGCATCCAAAAACATAAGACTGCAAAATAAGCAAAGCAGCAAGACTGTAACTTAACCATGTTACAGATTATCTGGCTTCATGTAGGTATAGTTTCCAGTTCATAAAACTGTATTATAAATTAAAATAAAAGCCACAATAGCAAATTACAAATAAACCCTTTTCAATGAATATGGAGGAGCCACTGTTCTGTGACTGTACACAATGAAATGAGAGAAATAAAAATGAGCTTCTCCTGTTGCTTATGTCATGGTAATTGGATAATAACATTAGTTTATCTTCCTCTCCAAGACTATATGCTATATGAAACAGAAGAGGCATTAACATTGAAAAGGGGAAAATTAAACAAATAATCTTAAAACTGATTTGATATATGAATATACCAAAAATGAACAACAACAAAAAATAGAAAGCAAGAAACAAAAGGAATTGATCAAATATATATATTTTTGGTAAGTATGCATCCATTTTGTATTTAATGTATTTCTTAATTTTATTTAGTTTTGCATGGCAAATTTACTTATTTTAATATAAATTGTGAATACATAGAAAAATAGTCTCTGAAAATGTTTCACAGATTAGAGTACAGATGCTATAAACAGAGTTAAAGCATGGCTATAGAACATTTCAAGCGAATTCAGTTCAGCTTGCTACTTTGTGTGAATTTTTTTTTTCATATTTGCAAAAAAGTGCAAATGTATTATTATTTTTTAAGTACCGTATATACTCGAGTATAAGCCGACCCGAATATAAGCCGAGGCCCCTAATTTTACCCCCCAAAACTGGGAAAACGTATTGACTTGAGTATAAGACTAGGGTGGGAAATGCAGCAGCTACTGGTAAATTTCTAAATAAAATTAGATCCTAAAAAAATTATATTAATTGAATATTTATTTACAGTGTGTGTATATAATGAATGCAGTGTGTGCGTGTGCAGTGCGTGTGTATGAGTGCAGTGTGTATCTATGAATGCAGTGTGTGTATGAGTGCAGTGCGTGTGTGTGTATGAGTGCAGTGCGTGTGTGTGTATGAGTGCAGTGCGTGTGTGTGTATGAGTGCAGTGCGTGTGTGTGTATGAGTGCAGTGCGTGTGTGTGAATGCAGTGTGTGTGTATGAGAGCAGTGTGTATGAGAGCAGTGTGTATGAATGCAGTGTGTGTATGAGTGCAGTGTGTGTGTATGAGTGCAGTGTGTGTGTATGAATGCAGTGTGTGTGTATGAGTGCAGTGTGTGTATGAATGCAGTGTGTGTATGAATGCAGTGTGAGTGTGTGTGATGCAGTGTGTGTTTGTGTATGTGTTGGGGGTGGGCATTTTGATTACTGTTATTTTATTATTTTAATCTTTTTTTTGTTATATTTATTTTATTAATTATTTTTTTTATTTTTTTTGTTAGATTGTTATTTTTTTTAGTTATTATTTTTTTATTTTATTATTATAATATATTTTTTTTCGTCCCCCCTCCCTGCTTGATATATGGCAGGGAGGGGGGCTCTCCTTCCCTGGTGGTCCAGCATTGGCAGTTCAGTGGGGGGAGAGGGGGGCTGGCAGAGCTATAACTTACCTCTCCTGCAGCTCCTGTCAGCTCTCTCCTCCTCCGCGCCGTCCATTCAGCACCTCGGTCAGCTCCCAGTGTAAATCTCGCGAGAGCCGCGGCTCTCGCGAGATTTACAGTGTGAGCTGACAGAAGAGCTGACCGGACGGCGCGGAGGAGGAGAGAGCTGACAGGAGCTGCAGGAGAGGTAAGTTACAGCTCTGCCAGCCCCCCTCTCCCCCAGTCTGTATTATGGCAATGTAAATTGCCATAATACAGACTATTGACTCGAGTATAAGCCGAGTTGGGGTTTTTCAGCACAAAAAATGTGCTGAAAAACTCGGCTTATACTCGAATATATACGGTATCTCATTTTAAAAATCTAGTATTTAACAGTCTCTTATAAAGTATATAAGTGTTTGTGACAAGCAACATTTAAAATGCTTAGTATAGAAAAGTATACTATATATCCAAAAAAGAAAAAAATATTATATATTCAATAAAGTAAAAGTATTCAATACAAGCAAAACGTATGCAATTTATATTCAATAGATTAAACATATACTATATATTTAATATAGTGTGTAAACAAAAGTGCAACGGGATCAAATTTCAATAACGTGCATAAAGCAAAAGATTTTGAATTGTATACATTGGAAACAGACTTCAGTTTCACATCAAGGTGGTTGTGTGGAGCATCTAAAGCAGGCTTCCCCAAACTCCGGCCCTCCAGATGTTGCTGAACTGCAACTCCCATGATTCTATGAATGAAATAGGCTGAAAATCATGGGGATAATTTAGAGAAGCCCAATCTAATGCCTGAGCAGTCCTCACCTGCTCCATGTTTGGGAGTGGTTATTTCACTTATATACATTTGATAATTTGATTTGCAGTATTACACTGTGTTTGTTTTTTTTTGTTTTTTTTTCATATCTATTGAATAGACTTATCATATGCTTTATTTGCACTTTTTGCTTTATGCATTTTATTGAAATTTGGGTTGAATCCTGTTGCACTATTGTTTTATACACTTTTATTGAATATATAGTGTACTTTTTTTTATAGTGTACTTTTGTTTACCAAGCACTTTATATTGTGAATTCTGGTATTGTGTGAATAGTGGTTTAAAGACGCTATATATATATATATATATATATATATATATATATATATATATATATATATATATATATATATATATATATATATATATATATATATAGATATATATATATATATATATATATATAACCTTGTTACAGATTATCTGGCTGCATGTAGGTATAGATTCCAGTTCATAAAACTGTATTATAAATTAAAATAAAAGCCACAATAACAAATTACAAATAAACCTTTTTCAATGAATATGGAGGAGCTGCTGTTCTGTGACTATACACAATGGAATATATATATATTTATAAAGTAACCTTGTTACACCCCTGGCTGTCAATTAGAGAAATGGTCCTGTTTAGTGATGTCCCGAACGGTTCGCCGGCGACTAGTTCCTGGCGAACATAGCGTGTTCGCGTTCGCCACGGACGGCAAACATATGCGATGTTCGGTCCGCCCCCTATTTTTTTTGTGGTCTTTAAAAATTACTTAGCATTAGTAAATTGTGCCCCTACTCGCAATACCGCAAGTAGGGACTTGTCTGTTAAACCACCGAGCAGCCTATGGCTGCTCACTGTTAAAAAAAAAAAAAGGGTCCCCCACCCCTGAGCGGCGGGTGTGGGCCCTAATTACCAATGGGGGGGACCTAATGTCCTCCCCCCAGCCCCCACCCATGAGCGGCGGTTGGGGGCCCTAAATACCAATAGGGGGGACCTATTGTCCTCCCCCCAGCCCCCACCCCTGAGCGGCGGGTGGGGGCCCTAAATACCAATAGGGGTGACGACCTATTGTCCTCCCCCCGGCCCCACCCCTGAGCGGCGGATGGGGGCCCTAAATACCAATAGGGGGGGACCTATTGTCCTCCCCCCCGGCCCCCACCCCTGAGCGGCGGGTGGGGGCACTAAAAAAAATGTGTCCCCCCCAGGTGACTAGGGGTCCCCAAACCCCTAGTCACCCCCTCCACCCCCAAAAAAATGGTCCCCCTACCTACCCCCTCACCCTAACAATAATGAGGGGGGAGTCAATAAAGCTAAAAACCTGTAAATAAATAAAAATAAACTTACCATTAGCTGTCGTCGTTTTTCTAAAATCTTCTTTCTTTAGCCCCCAAAAAGGCCAAATAAAAAGCCAATATAACCATCGCACTTTGAAAAAAGAAAAAAAATAATTAGTCCTTCTTCACCCTTCGAGGGCACGCCGCGTACTGAGCTCCGCAGGGCGGGTCAAGGCTTATAAAGCCTTGCCACGCCCTGCAATTAGGCTTAGAACACTCTGATTGGTTGGTTTAAGCCAATCAGAGTGTTCTGTGTCATTTTAAACAGCGTGGGAAAGTTCTGTGGAATTTTCCCACGCTGTGTAATTTGACTCATAACTCATAATATTTATAAAGTAACCTTGTTACAGATTATCTGGCTGCATGTAGGTATAGATTCCAGTTCATAAAACTGTATTATAAATTAAAATAAAAGCCACAATAACAAATTACAAATAAACCTTTTTTCAATTAATATGGAGGAGCTGCTGTTCTGTGACTATACACAATGAAATATATATATTTATAAAGTAACCTTGTTACACCTCTGGCTGTCAATTAGAGAAATGGTCCTGTTTAGTGATGTCCCGAACGGTTCGCCGGCGACTAGTTCCTGGCGAACATAGCGTGTTCGCGTTCGCCACGGATGGCAAACATATGCGATGTTCAGTCCGCCCCCTATTTTTTTTTTTGTGGTCTTTAAAAATTACTTAGTATTAGTAAATTGTGCCCCTACTCGCAATACCGCAAGTAGGGGCATGTCTGTTAAACAGTGAGCAGCCTGAGTGCGACGGTTATATTGGCTTTTTATTTATTTACAGGTTTTTAGCTTTATTGACTCCCCCTCATTAATTTTTGGGTGAGGGGGTAGGTAGGGGGACCATTTTTCTTTGGGGGGGAGGGGGTGACTAGGGGTTTGGGGACCCCTAGTTACCTGGGGGGGACACCGCTCAGGGGTGGGGGCCGGGGGGAGGACATTAGATCCCCCCTCCTATTGGTATTAAGGGCCCCCACCTGCCGCTCATGGGTGGGGGCCGGGGGGAGGACATTAGTTCCCCCCTATTGGTATTTAGGGCCTCCACCCGACGCTCAGGGGTGGGGGACGGGGGGAGGACAATAGGTCCCCCCCTATTGGTATTTAGAGCCCCCACCAGCCGCTCAGGGGTGGAGGCCGGGGGGAGGACAATAGGTCCCCCCCTATTGGTATTTAGGGCCCCCACCCGCCGCTCACAGGTGGGGGCCGGGGGGAGGACAATAGGTCCCCCCTATTGTTATTTAGGGCCCCCACCCGCCGCTCAGGGGTGTGGGCTGGGAGGGAGGACAATAGGTCCCCCCTATTGCTATTTAGGGCCCCCACGCACCGCTCATGGGTGGGGGCCGGGGGGAGGACATTAGGTCCCCCCATTGGTATTTAGGGCCCCCACCTGCCGCTCAGGGGTGGGGGCCAGGGGGAGGACATTAGGTACCCCCCCAATTTGTGTTTAGGGCCCCACCCACCGCTCAGGTGGGTGGGGGCCCATCACTATTGTGGCCAGAAAGAGTCCCTGTGGGTTTTAAAATTTGCCTGCCTATTGAAGTCTATGGCGGTTCGCCGGGTTCGCCCGTTCGCGAACATTTGTGGAAGTTCGCGTTCGCCATTCGCGAATGGCAAATTTCATGTTCTCGACATCACTAGTCCTGTTACCTCAAGGTTATTTAGCTCAGTAAAACTAAATTAGAGAGGCAGGAAATGGCTCAGAACACCAGACTTGAAAAGGCCTCTCATTAATCTACATTGGGAAGTATGTAATTGGACAGTCACATTAAAGGAATTCTCCAGTGCCAGGAAAACAAACCTGAGTGCCCTCTCCCTTGCACCCCCCATCACAAGTCACTGAAGGGGTTACCTTCAGTCACTTACCTGAATCCAGCAACGATGTCCCTCGGTGCTGGGTCAGGCTCCTCCCATCTGGGGAGACCTAATGCACATGCGCAGCAATGCCCGTGCGCGCGAATTAGACCTCCCCAAAGAAAAGCATTATTCAATGATTTCCTATGGAGATTCCGGCGATGCTGGAGGTCCTCATGCAGAACGTAAGGACATCCAGCATCATTTAGACGACCAAAAGTCACGTAAGAAGCCAGAAGTCCATCCAGTGGCTGACTGGTAGGAAGCCAATAGAGGAGGACTTAACCCTGCAAGGTAATAATTACATTGCAGGGTTAAGGGTGATGGGAGTTGGCACCCAGATGACTTCAATGGGCTGAAGGGGTCTGGGTGCCTACAGTGCCCCTTTAAGTGTGGGTGGGTTAGAATGGGAAATCATGCAAAAGATATGAAATAGCCTTTTCTTTTTGCAAATCAATTTTTAGTAATAAAGACAGCATCACAGAAAATAACACCTCAAAATTCCAACATTTCTCAGTAAGGCATAGATCACTATAAGCCACGTAGAGCATCAAGGTATTACACAAAGCCATATGCAAACTATTTCATCCTCGTATACATCATGAAAAACTATACCTCTCTGCAATTTGCAATTATCAAGTCAGGAGATCACATCCGCAGAGTTATCCCTCAATGTCCATGAGTGGTTTATTGGCTTTTCCCAAGTTGTGTTTTAAAGCTGTTGTATACAGCAAACAAAGACTCAAAGGAATCCATGTTTAAAATGGAATGAGGCAAAAATTAGATTCTTTGTTAAAATAATTTGCATATACCTACCCAGAATCCTTTGCAGTAGTACCATCACTGCAGATTTGTGATTTCTGTGGGAAAAGCAAGTGTTATGGCTTGACTGGTGTGCAGATTTTTGTTTAACATTGTATTAACTATCCACAGACTTCAGGTGGAAGGGGTGTTCAATCACACTTTTTCCCCACCTTAACCTATTTGGATTTTGCTTCCCAAGCACTACCAAGCCTCAATAAGCAAACCAGTAACCAACCTCATACTGCTGATTTGCATTAACAATGTAACAGCTGTCCATGAGTGGTTCACTGCCTTTGCACCTCTTCCTGAGCTGTGTTTCAAAGCTGTTTCAAAGGGGTTTTCAATCACAATTTTTCCCCACCATAACCTATTTGGATATTGCTTATATATCTATATCTATATATATATATATATATATATATATATATATATATATATATATATATATATATATATATATATATATATATATATATATATATATATGTATATATATATATATATGTATATATATATGTATATGTATATGTAAAGGCTTTGCCTGTAGTTGTGGGAGGGGCTTGATTTCCCTTAAAAGGGCTGCCAATCCCCTCCCACCTTACCGTGGACAGTCTGGCGAGTCACGTGACTTCGGACTGAACTTCCGGTTCCCTGATGGCTTGCAGCTGTTTCAGAATGATGGCCAGCAGTTCCTCCTGTCAGCTGGCGTTCCTCCGTTCACGGCTGTTTTCGGCGGGAGGTGAGTAGGCAGGCCGGTATCATTGTACCGACCTGCGGACCACACACAGCCTGACCCGCCGAGGTCCATGGCTGCTGTACAGGGGCATCGGCTCAGGGATTCACTGAGTTCCCCGCAGGGGGGCCGTGCCCCCATGACAACTTACCCGAGTGCCAAACTAACCTAAGTACCCCCTCAGCCGGCACTCACCACAGTGCTCTGCTGGCTACTAGTCTCTAGTGCGGCTCGGTAACCTCCTCCCCCACGGTGTCACCTCCAGGGCAGGAGTGTACCCACATGCCAGGTCCTTACTCCCCCCCGCCCTCCCCCCCCCATCAACACGGGCACGGAAGTTTGTCACTTAGCAACAGGGGCGGAGGGGATTCACTTACCGGCCACGCATCTCCCTGTAACAGGGGCACCAATGGTAGTGACGTACCGGCTTCCCTCCAAGACCGGCGTCGGTCCATTTACGGCAGTAAAGTAAGATCTTACCACGGCTCTGCACAGCAGTATAGGCGGGAAGCACTAAGTCAGCTCAAATCCCATCACGCTCAGCCAGTAAGTGAGTAATAATGACACTGTCAGGGAAACGACGTTCCCAGACAATTTCTGTTTGTATACATGAGGGGGAATTTTGGGCATTCCTTATTATGTAATATCATTTGCTGTGGTTGTGTGAACTGGTATTGCTGACTGATATTAAGTTCGGCTACATTCCAGCTATTCGGTTACACGATTTAGCTTGTTTCAGTCGTATCGCCACCTGGTGGCCTGATTGTCTAATGTCATGTCCCTGGTTTTAAGTCATATGCCCCTGTTGTTTTAAAGGTTTAACCATATGCCCCTGTTGTTTTAAAGGTTTTACAGATTCCAAGTAAATGTATTTTATGTGTGGGTGTTCTAAATATACGGTATTCAGCTGGTTAATTTATCTGTTAGCTGGCAATTATGTTGTTCCTACAAGGTCATTTCAGGATGTTAAGCTTACGTTTCTGTGACATCGCTCCAATACTGGCCTTATTAGGTTGATAACATGATTGTAGGTTGTACGCATTGCAAGTTATTTTATTGCATTAACATCTCGCTTTTTAGGTACCTAGGTCATGCTGCAAGGTTGCTTTACAAGCACTGCAATTCCTTTCACCTACCTCTGTCTTATGTTCATTGTTTATCTTTAGGTTCTGGTAGGTTTTCCGTTATGGTTTGAGTCCTCAATCTGGGTCCTTCACATAACTGGTACGCACAGATACTCCCCTTATCAATTTTCTGAATTGCAGCACGTATCTACTGCCACCCTCTCGCTCCTATTTTCCTGCAAGTGATTTCGTCCTGACTCAAACTTTATCAGGCACATTTCACAACCCCGTACTTTCTATTTAGAGTGGTACTGGCTTTTGGAGAATTAGGTTGCCCAACTAGGTTCTGTTTTCCGGTCTTAATCCATACGTTAGTGGTCCCGCGAGGCCAACACCCATCCTCATACTCGGAGGTATACGTCCCTCGGCCCAAATCATAGGTAGCCGCCTCGCATGGTTGCATAGGGAGGGCATCCCATGTCACTCCCATTCTATCTTATGCTTTAGTTGCCACCGAGAGGCCGACACCCTGCCACAACGTTCGGTGGCCTCAAAATATCCCCTCGGGCCAACGCATAGTTAGCGCCTCTCACGCCGCTTGGCATTTAGCAGGGACTCATCTGTCACGTTGAGGTAGCTTAATTCTTCGCCACTTGGCTTTTAGCTAGCCTGCCAGTACCAGGTCCTTTTTCTCACGTATAATACTCAGGTTACATATGCACGGGTACTCAATCCCCTTATCGTTTTACTAGGTTACAGCACGTATCTAACACCTCCCTCGCTCCTATTTTCCTGCTGGTAATCCCACAAGGTATGTTTTTCTGGCCTTCTACGCCTTACGTTAGTGGTCCCGCGAGGCCAACACCCATCCTCAATTCGGAGGTACGGCATCCCCTCGGGCCAATGCATAGCTTGCCGCCTCGCTTGGTTGCATAGGGAGGGCCTCACTTGTCACTCCCTTTCTGTCTTATGCTTTTACAAGTCACAGAGAGGCCATCACCCCGCCATAATGCCAATGGCCACGTACCCCACACGAGCCAAATCATAGATAGAGCCTCTCAAAGCCACTTGGCTACTAGCAGGGCCTCACCTGTCACGTTGCTTAGTAATTCTTCGCCGCTTGGCATTAGTAACAATATAAAAATAATAAAATAAATTGTTTCTGTTAGATGTCACAGTTCCGGAGGGGCTGGTGGTTGCTGGTTCAGATGCCGTGGCATGCTCTGGTTTGACTGCCTTCGGAGGGAATATATGGCGTTGCGCGTCATGACCCATAGGCATTAAGTCCCGATCCAGCTTCTCCTATACTCCAAACTTGTTTCATATGATATCCGTTCATGAAGCTGCCATAGCCTGGAGACCAATATGGTCCAGTCACACTGTCAGACATTATTCACATACTCCATTGTACATAGGGGCCGATCTTCATCTCTGGTCTTAAGGAGACTATTAAGGGAAAACACGTGAATAGCTGCTTGCTAATTTTTCTCTTGTATTCACATGCCGGGTTTCACAAACGTCTCAGCGGACCACATTCATCGGTTTCGTTTCGGGGCCTAAGCCAGACACTACTCACCTCTTCCGGGATAGCTTACCGGCCCGCCATTCCGAGACATGCTCATGGAATAAGGTATGGTTTAACCTTGCACATCACATTTCTCACCTTACACTTTCAGTCGACAAAGGTAAAGGGTGTTCACATATTTCACTAAGGCTGTAGGAGGGTTCAAGCTATTGACATGTTTGCTATGGAATCTGTTTTGGGGTTCACTTCTTTTGCCACCTTAAACTCATATAATCATTTAACACAATTAAACGGGATCTTATGGATATCCAACACCACATGCTCCTACAACACCCCAACAATACAGGATTCCTTTTATATTATCTGATAAAGACCTACTGAAAGGAATTCATATCCAAACACCTGTGCCATATCAAAGGCTACTCATCCACACGACATATTCATTCACTATCCAACTATAGATTCAGCTCCTGCGGAACACATGACCATACAACAATAAAACAGCCAAACCTCTAGCATACTATGGGTTCTTACATCCCATGACTTACCACTAAGAACCACAGACACCATAGACCATTAGGACCTATCTTTACATCAGTCTATACCTAGCCCTATAGCACATACAGTTAACATACCCCTATTACCTACTCTAAACTATGGGGCCCGGTAAAGTTCTGGATACTTATTGCACCACTTTACAGATACAGCCAGTCCAGCCATTTTCAGAACTTCATGGCTCCCATTCATACAGCATCTTAAGGTATGCTTCGTGTTCACTTACTGTTAACTAGGCTCGGCATAATACAAACCTTTCATCAGGACACTCCTACCCCATTGGGGCAGCATTCTCAGCTTCCTTCAACCATATTCTAGCTCATGTCATCGGGACTATGGGATGCTGGACGTGCTCCACCTATACTCTTTACAGCCCGAACCAGTGGAAGAGGTAATACAAGCTTTTGTGACTTATCCGAATAAACGATTGTTGTTATATGATAAATTGGTATGGTATTTTCTTTTTGCCCACTTTTATTACAGGCCTACTGCTCTGTCGGTTCCGGCACACCACAACCGACTGGTGTAATTTGAATATGTCTATTGGTTAAATATACTAGGTTACACTATCATTACGGCTAGATTGCCCCGACCACAAATGTAAAGGCTTTGCCTGTAGTTGTGGGAGGGGCTTGATTTCCCTTAAAAGGGCTGCCAATCCCCTCCCACCTTACCGTGGACAGTCTGGCGAGTCACCCCTCCCACCGCTCCCTCTATTCATATCACCCTCTAAGGTGGGCCCACTTTTATTACAGGCCTACTGCTCTGTCGGTTCCGGCACACCACAACCGACTGGTGTAATTTGAATATGTCTATTGGTTAAATATACCATGTTACGCTATCATTACGGCTAGATTGCCCCGACCACAAATATATATATACATAAAAAAGAAAAAAATACCTTGCACTCCTACTTATGGTTGTTTTAACCCGGTGCTCGATGGCACTAAATTTGCAGGACTAGAAAAAATTCAGCACTCCCAGGTATTTTCACGCAAACTTCTTTACTGGAAAAAGTGTCAAACAATCATCAACATTTTAGTTCCGACTAGGAACTTTCATCAGTAAAAAATGTCTTTGCCAGAAGCTCAAGGAAGCAAGGTGTTTAAATATACTTAGGGATTTGGGTAACTTTTTTCCTTTGGTTTTTGCTGTATGTATTGGGGCCGATGTGTAATATGGTCTTTGCTGCTGCCCAGGAGTAGTGGGAGTTTGAGCGCAAGACTTGTTTTTTTGTATTTGTATAATTTATTGCAAAAGAAGACTATACTGTATCTGTCCTTGAAATAAAATGAATATAAAAAAATTGCAAAATGTATATACTTTTTTGTCCTTTAACAGTAATTACTACTCAAATTCATTTGTTTTTATTTTATGTATTAGTTAAACATTTACATTTTTAAATAAATATTACATTAAAATTTGTTTACAGGGGCATGGCCTAACGCTGGAGCTGAGCAGACGTATGTAGGAGCAGCTCCCTGCATAGAAGCCAGAACGGGCGAAAAATAAACGGATTACCGACAGATACGAGCTACTTATCGTGAGTCTGCGTGCATAATGTCCGAAAGGTCCAAATCCAAACCGGGGAAACCGGAACGAGCCTCCTTTTTCGGAGCAAAACCGGCGGCCTCCAAACAGCGCGAGGGAGCAGAGCCTGCACAAGATGGCGGCGATCTGGGACCGCGGGAACACTCCCTCTCACCTCGTATGTCTCCCACACAGAACGCTGAGGATCAACCACCTACAATGAGGGGAATACGAGAATTGATGGCGGAATTCTCTGATGACATTCAGAAAAACATGCAGCGTCAAATACAAGACATGAAGGCGGATATACAAAAGGATATACAGGATATTGGGAATCGCACAGCCCACATGGAGTCCAAGATGGACGAATACGCAGAGGCACACAACAGCCTGGCAGACAAAATACAGGAATTTGAAGACAGTCTGGAAGCGCATAGGCTGAAACTGGCTGATATGGAGGATAGGGCGAGGAGGAATAATCTCCGGTTCAGGGGAATCCCGGAATCCATTACCAATGCCGAGCTACAGAATTATCTGTCAGATATGTTCCAGAGCCTGGTCCCGGAAATTCACCCGGATCAACTGATCATGGACCGAGTACACAGGTTACGCAGGCCGAAACATCTGCCACAAACAGCTGAGAGAGATGTGATTGCCAGAATCCATTTTTTCCACGCAAAAGATAAAATCATGCGCGTCAGCAGAAATCCGGGTATGCCAAAAGAGTATGACAAAATTAAGATCTTCGCGGACCTGTCGGCAGACACACTGATGTTCAGGAAGTCACTGTCGCCAGTAACCTCCATCCTACGTGAGCAGAACCTGGGCTACCGATGGGGTTTCCCTGCTAAGCTCTTGATCTCCCATCAAGGCGTCATACACTCTATCACAAACCTGGGACAAGGTATACAAAAGCTGGGGGAATGGGGGCTCCCTACACCAGCTCCGGAACCAGCTAAGTCATCGAGAGTGCCGAGAATGTCGCCAGAGTGGACTGTCAAATGAAAGCTTGATATCCTTATGGAGCATAAGTAACTATACTGCCCTTTACTGCACAGTTAATTGTTTGGATTCTGATTTATGCTAGTTTATTGACAAGGCCTTAGAATGGAGGAAACTTATTCATTGTTGATTCATGCATTATAGTATACCTAATGTAAGCAGCAAGAATAGCTGGTTAGATTGTGACACTGCCCATTAAGCCTTGTGTAGGCCCCCTGCGGGGTCATAAGCGTAAATGCCGACTAGATACAGATACAAAATGATAATGTGTAAGAGAGGCTATACTGAGTTAACTGTTGGGATAAGGTTATGTGTTTTGCTTATCCTCATCGATTTACTAGTTTGTGTATATATGTGTAACGAATGCCCTCTGGTTTCATGGTGAAACAAAAAACACTATGAGTGAAAGTTTCACCACCACTACCCCCACCAGACGTACCTACCCTTTGGGTCAGGTAACAAGGCACCAGACCTTGGAGCCGAGTTGGGTGTGTTACCCACTAGTTCTTACGACCCTTTTCTACCTACCTATCTACTCCTTCCCCTGTTCCATTCCTGCTCCCCTTTGTCACGAACTATATAACTTACTCAAGTTGCATCACAGCAGATGTGCAATATTGTCATACATCGTCATTAATGTTAACGCCACTGCGATAATATTGAAAAGTTTCAGTAATGCCTTGTACTCACTTACACAACAATGGTTAAAATACTGACGTATAATGTAAAGGGGCTAAATTCCCCTGGTAAACGCAGGCTCTTACTGCAAGACCTTAGAAAAGAGGGAGTAGATATTGCATGTGTTCAAGAAACGCACTTCGTAAGGTCTCACACCCCATCAATCTTTACCAAATTATACCCTACACAGTACCATGCCCTGTCAGTCAATAAAACCAAAGGAGTTTCTATCCTCATACATAAAGACATAGCATTTCAGGAGCAAGCGGTTTCTATCGACACCCAGGGAAGGTACATTGTTCTAGTGGGTCTGATTAATAACATCCAATATACCTTGGCATCAGTATACTTCCCTAATACTGGAGCGGAGAGATTCCTAAGACGCATATTAAAAGAAATTGATAAACTGAGACAGGGAGGATTGGTGTTGTGTGGAGACTTTAACTTTATAACATCCCCAGACATAGACTCAACTGCTACCCCGCATGGAACTAGACGAGCAAGCATAGTATCCACGAGTAAAAAATTGTCCAAGCTACTCTTATTACATAACTTATATGATAGTTGGAGAGTGCTCCACCCCAGGGAACGGGATTACTCATTCCACTCTAAAGTACACAATACGTATACCCGCATTGACACCTTCTATGTAGACCAATCCACACTTGCACAAGTATCGGGGTGCGTCATGGGAGACATAACCTGGTCAGATCATAGCCCAGTGACCCTGGAATTGCATGACAGATTTCAGTACAAAGGCAGAGGGAACTGGAGATTGAATGAATCCTTATTGAAGGATGACACCTTTGTAGACCGGATGACTGACGAACTCTCTAATTATTTCCAGTCTAACGAGGGAGGGGAGACCTCTGGGGCCATGATATGGTTGGCTCACAAGGCCGTGGTGCGTGGTCTGTTTATAAGACACTCCTCCTATCTTAAAAAACACAGGCAACTGACTGTAATGGACTGTCAAAAACAGCTGGCAATTGTCACTGCCCAAAATAAGCAGACACCCTCACCTGCCCTTGCCCAACAAATAAAATCCCTGATGGACAAACTTACCGAAATACAAGCAGCCAAAACCTCATACTTCTTATTTAAAATGAAAGCGAATTCTTACCACCATAGTGGGAAAGCTAACAAACAATTAGCTAACAGATTGAGAGCGAAACTGGCAGCAGCCAAAGTAGCCTACATACAGAGCCCAGATGGCACCAAGGTACAAAACCCATTAGGTATCACAGAGGAGTTTGCTAACTATTACTCAAAATTGTACAATCTAGGAGACGACCCCGATACGCACCCCATACGAGAGGAAAAGGTCAGGGAGTTTCTGTCCCAACTCTACCTTCCAAAAATTAGTCAAGCCCACCTAGCCTCATTATTACGACCCATCACACTAGGGGAAGTACTCCATACGATAAAACACCTCCCTCCAGGCAAATCACCGGGAGCAGATGGCCTCCCCAATCTATATTACAAGACCTTCGCGGAGGTATTAGGCCCGAGACTAGTCAAAGTATTCCAGACAGCCACAGATACAGGGGAGCTCCCTCCTGAAATGCTCCTAGCAACCATAGTTACACTACCAAAACCTGGAAAGCCCCCAGACCAATGCAAAAACTTCAGGCCAATTTCATTGTTAAACACAGATGCTAAGATATATGCAAAGATCTTGGCCTCCAGACTGGGCGACATATTACCCTCAATCATTCATGACGACCAAACAGGGTTTGTGGTGGGGAGACAGGGGCTCGACAATACCCGAAAACTGTCCCTAATTATGGAATCGATGCGAAGGTCTGGCCCAGGCGGATTACTCCTCGCTTTAGATGCTGAAAAAGCGTTTGACCGCCTGAGCTGGCTCTTCCTGCGACAGGTTTTGTCGGTGTTTGGATTCCCGCAACAGTTCATCCTACAAATATTTGCCCTGTACTGTCAACCTAGGGCCCAAGTACTGCAGGCGGGGTTTAAATCAGACCCATTCAGGATTACGAATGGCACCCGACAGGGGTGCCCTTTGTCTCCCTTGTTGTATGTGCTGGCCTTGGAGCCCCTACTGGTGGCCATCAGATCTCACCCAGAAATAACGGGAGTGAACTGGCATGACAGGCAGATTAAGATTAGTGCATTTGCGGACGATATCCTGCTGTATGTCAGCCAACCTGATAAATCCCTCCCCCACATCATGCAACTTATTAAAAATTACGGGGAACTCTCCTACTATTCCCTAAACGCAACCAAAACACAGGCATTAGGGCTAAGATTAGACCCATTGGTTCTAGCACAGCTACGAGAAGAGTACCGATTCGAGTGGAGAAAACATGATATAAAATACCTAGGATTAACGTTCACTAGAAACACATCTGACATGTTCCCCACCAACTATACCAGAGTCTGGAACGAGAGCTTGTCACTAGTACGGGGATGGAACAAGCTATTCCTTACCTGGACAGAGCGCATTGTAGCGCTTAAAATGTCAGTATTGCCAAAATTGCAATATGTGTTTAGAAACCTCCCCCTGCGGGTACCACAAGCCTACTTTAAAACCATACAGTCTGCGCTTGCTCAATTTATCTGGGGCACGGGACGAGCGAGAATCTCTCGTAAACTACTAACTGCTCCCGCAAGTCGGGGAGGAATGGCAGTCCCGAACGTAAAATCCTACTACCATGCTGCGGTGCTGGCACCCCTACTGACTCACCTAGTGAGAGGCAATCGGCCACAATGGGTTACCTTAGAAAATTTAGCCATTAAACCCTTCACAGTCAACAACCTATTATGGTTACCAAGAAAGAGCAGGCCAAACATTCCATTGATACCCCTTCAACTTCAACTAGCGCTACAGACTTGGGACCTGCACCGAATGAAATTTGAAACGGCCCACCCCCTTTCCATGGCGACCCCCATTGAAGCAATAACATACTGCATCCCGACCTTCCATGCCACCCCATGGAAAGAGAAAGGTATCTCATACCTATTTCAGGCCTTTGATCCAGGAGGACTGATAATGAGTTTTGAACACCTAAGTAAAACCTATGACATCCCACGCACATCACAATACTCTTACATTCAGCTTAAATCATTTTTACATAAACTTAACAAAGATAATAAGGTAGAAAACAAAACACAGGGAGAATTCACGATTTGGGAACAAATAGGTACCACGGGTAAAATACCTCCAACCTTTAAACCGCTGTCGGGTTGCTATAAACTTATCCTGCCATACCAACCCCTGTCAGGCTCGACACAGGCGAGTCAGTGGGAGCTGGATCTTCAGACCTCCATCACTGATAAGCAGTGGAACTATATCACATCTTCAGTAAGGAAGCTGGTTAAATCTGCGACCCTGGTGGAGCAACACCAGAAAACGTTATATAGGTGGTACATGGTGCCGGCACGCTTACACAAATTGTATCCCCACACGTCTTCGACGTGCTGGAGATGCAAGCAGGAGAAAGGCTCCGTCCTGCACATATGGTGGCGGTGCCCACGACTAGTCAGGTACTGGGGTGAAGTCCAAAACCTCATTGCTGACGTCACTAATGTCAGGCTGCCCTTCGAACCCATGATCTTTTTATTACTGGACATACCAAAGGAAATGCCTATAAGGTTGAGGAAACTGATGTACCATATCCTGTTGACAGCACAAAAATTAATAGCCAGATCCTGGAAAACAACTGGGGCTCCTACCATTCCAACTCTTATGCAGGACATAGACAACCAAGCGATCTATGAAACCAGTTTTGCTGGGGCTCACCCGGGACCACACCGCTCGAGCGGGGCGTGGGACCAGTGGCGCTCCTGGAGAATAGCTAACTCACAGCTCCCAACTCAATACGTGTTGTAGCAGCCTAGGTATAAGTAGTTAACTCGAATGGGTAGGCCAGAATCGGGGTAGTCAGACAGTGTGTACCTCTGAGACGACCGACTAGTATACACAGCAACAGGGTTAGCGGAGACGACCAACACAGAGAGAGTTCAAAGGGTGCTCATGAATCGATGCACACAACTGTAAATGTAAATAATGTAAATAAGGTAAATAATGTGAAACAATGTATATATTGTACTGACCTAATCAAAGTGATTGCATATCCCATTGCTCGACATGTGATATAATGTATCGTGACTGTATTCCCCCCCTCCCACCCCCCTCCCCCCCCCCTTTTTTCTTTCTGTACCCATTCCCCCTCCCCCTTCCTATCTATGTTTATGTTGTTGAAAAAAACAATAAATTACAAATTTCAAAAAAAAAAAAATTGTTTACAAGTATAGCAAACTACTGAAGGAATTTATGATCCAATGTTTGTAGATTGAGTTCATAGATTGAGTAGATGCCAATCTTTTCTATTTGTACACTGTCAGTCATGCACCAGTGCAAAAATAAGATTGCAGTACTGTTGTAAAAAAAAAAAAAAAAAAAGACAGCAGCTTCTTCATCTCATATATGGCTTTGATGGTAACTTTAGTGTCCATCAACATTTCTCATCAGTATATTCAATACAGAAACACTAACATAAGGCTATCACTCTTGTAAAGTAGTTACACTTGCAGACCCTGTTCACTATACTTCATTATATAAGCAGTCATTTTCAAAAGAGAGAACTAAGTAATACATCAATCAGTAGCAGAAGAATTATCCAATCTAATGAGTCACTACATAGTCTAAGTCACTTTATGTATTAATTTAAATCTTGCCTTTTTAAAGCACGCAAGAGGAATTCCATTACTTTTTTAAATGTCAGGTACCTTATTCCGAACATTTTGTGTAGAATTTGTAATGCACAAAGTCTTTTTGTAGATGCTTTCAGCATGTTTTCAATGACATATTATGTAACTCAGTATTTTCTGGGAAAATGTTAAAGAAAAGAAAATGTGTCATATGGCATCACTTGTTTGCATTGTTAGCTTTAAATGGTAGGGATGAGAAAAAAAAATGTGTTCGTGTTTCATTGTGTGTTATTAAAATACTGCTGTCACATAATAAGTCCAGACTTCCTGCATTAACACAAAATATTCAGAACACACAGCAAAAGTGAAACACAAACTAACAAGAGCAACAAACCCAGTACTCACACATAAGCACTTAAAATGCACAACAGCATATAAATCAATGGCACATAAATTAAGCTACCAAACCCACTATGTTAAAATAATCGGACAAAACCCCATTAGAATTCATCCACAAGTGAACTTCATTATTCGAAGAGGCATTTCCATAAGTATATGTACACAGAGAGTGTTAGACAAAAAGAGCAGTAAAGAGAGTTTAAGGGAAAGTGTTAATGGCTCTTCTTTTAAAAAAATACCTTTATGTAATATAGCAGCACTTGTCAAAGTGCAATAGCTCAAGAAATACACTACAGTAACATAAAACAAAATTAAGGTGCAATGCAACTTTAAATATCTTTCACAATTGTACTATTGTTACAATAAAGGGCATCAAACAAAAGTTCAAAACATTAGTGTACACACACTTCCTTGTAAAGTGCATACAAATATATAATAAAGTGCTAAGTGTAAACACACTTAATACAAAAGTGCATCAAACATATAGGGCAAAGATAACTACAAAGTGCTTAGAATTTACTTACAAAACTTGTTCAATTCATAAAAAATATGTAAGGGGGAAAAATACATAGTGCAATATTGTAATCACCAATAATAACCTATACATAAACATATGCACACGCACAAACAGGGAGCAGGTGAATAACCTATACATAAACATATGCACACGCACAAACAGGGAGCAGGTGAAGACTGCTCAGGCTATAGATGCTCCAAACAAATCCCTTGGATAAGTATCTCACAAGGTATCCACCAGGCAGCAGTTTTCTTCCATTAATCTTTATTAATTAAAATTGGGAGCAGTTTTACAAGCCCTCCCTGGAAATGAAGTCCCCCACAGATGGAGTGGTCGAAGCACTTCAAGCTTGAAAAAGACCCTTCGGTTGTAAAGTTGCTGCTAGACACTGTAGTTCAATAAAATGCCTATCTAAGCCTTGGAGTGCCTGGACTTTTCTCCTTCTTCAGTGACTACAAACCACAAATTCGTATGTCATTTACAATATCAAGGCACTTTTAGAAACCGTTCACTCGTTGCCTCTTTAGCCATACTCCTCTTTTACATACTATGTATTAATGGACTAGCCTCTGCCTCTAAGTACACGCTCAGCCTCTAAGACCAGTGTTAGCTAAGTTGCTGAGAGACAGCACATGTATGCCTATCTGATTGTCTTTTTTATTGTATAATGCTTTATTTCAAATCTCCTCTTGGGCAGAGAAACCCTTTTATTCCAGCTTGAATATACTCTGCAAGTGCCTAGTTAAACCTGCATTTAGCATTCACTAACTGTATCCTCTCCCTGGTGCTCTACATACTAGAGATGTCTACTACTGTTATTTAGTTGCTTTAAAGAGTTAACCTGGATGTACTTCCATCCCTACATTGTGCCTGCCTTGTATGATACACACTTCTTTAGATACCCTGTGCTACACAGTATTGCGTTACCTAGTGCTGTGAGGTGGTAGGCTATGAGGAAATACTGTCTCTTGCACAGCAGAAGGGGTCTGGATAGTAATAGGGAATCATTTGTAAGAGAAGAGGGATTCTAATATGATCACAATGCATTTTTTCCTATTTGTAGTTATATATTAGAGTAACTTTAAAGCAGTTAACCTTTTCCAGATCTGTGTTTTAATCTTCTTTGCATTTTTGTAATATAGTCATTGTGAAATATGCTACAGTTGTATTATGACAAGCACTGGAGACATTTTGTTTGACATTAATGCAAAGGTTGTTGTTATGACGTATAAGAATAAAGCAATTGATCTCTAGCAGTTTGCAGAAGATGTTTGTGTACAGGTTATATTTCTTTAATTGATCCAGATATGTACTTACTCTTACGGTACTAAAGAAATGATTCTCATAAAAAACGTGTTTCTTCATTCTAAGTGGCTTTCACACAGATTTTAAAATGAAAGTTGGTTGAGATTTTAAAAGGAAAGAAGAGACTAACAGATGAGGAGCTGCTAGTGTAAAAAAGCGCTGAGGCAAAAAAAAAGATAATTATGTTTAAATTTTACAAAACTACAAAAGTAGAAAATTCACATAAAAAAATATAGGTGTACCATATTTATCACAATTAGAGATGTCCCGAACAGTTCGCCGGTGAACATAGCTTGTTCGCGGTTGCCGCGGCGGGCAAACATATGCCCCCTATTCATCATCATTGAGTAAACTTTGACCCTGTACCTCACAGTCAGCAGACACATTCCAGCCAATCAGCAGCAGACCCTCCCTCCCAGACCCTCCCAGACCCTCCCACCTCCATGACGAATAGGGGGTGGACCGAACATCGCATATGTTCGCCCGCCGCGGCGACCGCGAACAAGCTATGTTCGCTGGCGAACAGTTCCCGGCGAACTGTTCGGGACATCTCTAATCACAATACATCCCTTTAACATCATGAACATACTGAATATTTTAATTTACTATTGCTTTTAAATGTTATAATAAATTCTCCATACATTAAATGAACCCACTTACCCTTTTGACTTTAGGTCAGACTTCATCATCTGGGTGAGGGAACAAAAGTTAGGGACTGTGCATGATAGCTTAAAATAAATGTAAAAAAATAATTGCAGATGTCAGTTTCAAAGATTTCCATTTAAAATTGAGAAAATGTAAAGCAAAACTATTAAATGTTTGAAAAACATTTGTTCATAATTTTCTTTATTTTCCATGTGATCTGTTAAAAAGGCTTTGATGTCACAGAATAAAAAAGCTGTTCTTACTTTGTGTAATATTACAGCAAGATGTTCCCTTGTTTGTTCAAAGAGAGGACTTGTTAAAAGAAGAAACAAAAATCAGCATGTTATTTTTGTGAGCAAATTAATGAACAGATGAATAGCCTGATACAAGAAATGTGAGCCAGTAAAGAATTTAGTATTTACTAGTATAAGATTCTAATTTGGCAGAAATCCCACCTAATTAATAAAAAATCTTAATAAACAACTGCAGCTCATAAAATAATTGAATTAAAATCATATGTATGATCTTTTATATTTGTACAACCAAGAAATGTTAAGGGGAAACAATTGCACATTGTATCTCAGTTATTTACTAATGTGATAATTGTGGGGAATTCAAAGTTAATTTCATATTAAAGGCCAAAATAGCTGAATTAAGGAAATTAACCACATCAGCTATGATTTTCCAATTTAGTTATTTTGGTCAAAATTTGAAATTAACTTTGAATTTCCCACAATTCTCACTTTATTAAATAATATATGTTGGAAGACTGCAGATATTTATGGGGGCAGGGGGTTGGTCCCACATAGCCGTTGAAAGGAATACTCCAAGCATTATAACTACTACAGCTCTAAGTCTATTGATAAAAAAAAAAAAAAATACACTCATAAGTCCAACACAAGCAGTTACTCATGGAAGTACAACCCCAACAAGTTAGTTAACATCAAAATATTCTCTAAAACATATATAGAAGATGTTATTACCAACAATAACCTATACATAATAAAAACTGCATTGCTAAACTCCCACTTGATATATTTTTAAGTATTTATTCATAGATATGATATTTCTTAGAAATCACTTTTGCTATTAAACAGGGTCAGAGGTAAATATTCAATTGCAGTACTACTGAGCAGTATCATTGTAACTAAAAACAAGTACTTTTCAAATTATTACAGTGACATAATCAGTAGGTTATCATGCAAACAAGTGCATATAAAAGCAATTAAAATGAACCATCGCATAGGGAATTATAACTAAATAAATTAAATCCTTGTACTTGAGCTAACATATAGCCGCAACCAAATGACTAATTAAATGAATTTATCATATTTCTCTTATACAAAGCAACGAACATCGAGCACAGAAATTAAACCATTTGGGATCTGAGATGCGAGATAGAAGATCCCTTTGGCCACTGAGTAATTTAACAATTTAATAATGTCCCTTCCTTTTGTTATTAATAAAATCTCTTACAATGCCCGGAAATTAGACATGATATTATTATCTAATTATTACCTAAGTGCCTGAAATGTTTGTTTCTGATTCCTTATCTATGATAATTAATTTTCAACTATAATGACTGGACTGCCACCACTTTTTCAAAGAAATACGGTATGAATTCACTCCTTTCCAATGTAAAGGCTTGCAGAAATACCAGTCTAGGAAATAATGACATTAGAAAATATAAAAATATCAACATACTTCCAAGATAATAAAGATACTTTACATTTTTTGTTTATGTTGTTTTTAAAGATAGAGTAATTACCCTACTATTTGGAAAATATTTTATCTTATCATCACACAACACCAATTTATTGGTTATAAGATAAACTAATGAGTTGATGTTTCTTTCCAGAAGATGCTATTACCTCTACATTAGAGTTTATGTATCCTTTTATGTTCATTTCCATCCTTAAAATGCTTCAATATATTTGAAAATCCTCGGCTGAAGATGTTTATCTGTTATATGTCAAGAATGTGAGAATAATTGTAAAGCATTATTTGGAAAGATCTAAAAATCAATTGATCATAGCAATTTCTTGTTGCTTAATCACAAGCTTGAGAGTTAACTTTAGTCATAGCCTTTTCAGAAACCATTACACTAAATGAAATGGCTCCTTTACAAAAATTATATCATGTGTACATTTTGTGAATTAAAAAAAATACTATTACACAGGCTTGACAGCAAAAGGCAATTGTGATTGCTATATAACTACACAAATATATTCTACCATTTTCAAGGTAAACACAAAAAGTGCTATTGAATGTTGAAGAATAAAATGTATCTGGTATTATGAAAAATATATAGACATATAAGATAATGTGCCAAACTTTTTTTTTAGCTCTTTTTATGAAATAAAAGGCTATTTTCAGCACTAAAAAAATATGTGTTCAGTATTTTACACTGGCTATCGTTCGACTGCAGCTTTTCTGTTTGCTGCATTTTTCTCCTTGCACCAAAAAGAGGAGAACATTCCTGGTGTAAAAAAAAAGGTGGAACCGAATGGAGTAGAAACTGTTTTGTTTTTTTTTTTGGGTGGGGACTAATAAGCAGCTTAGTTTTCCATGATGAACAAGACGTGTCCAATGATGGGGGCTTTATCTCCTATCTCCAATGTAAAGGTGGAAAAAAAACTAAAGCAGAGTAGGCATCTGCTTACTCTGATGGCATGAATGTGCTGTATTCAGATGGGACTCAGAGGTAGGCAGTGAGGGAGCGCTGATATCTGTGCTATTCTAGCATTGCTTCCTTGTGCACCACCATAATGCCGGTGGCCAGGTTAAGACATCACTATGACCCTGGCACTGCTAAACAGAGCACATGGCAGAAGTGCTGGAATACCATGAAGATTACAACAGCTCTCCTACTGGTAGGGAGGCTGGGTGGACTTAAATAAAAATAATACACAATTAATAATTTGTGATTGTGTGTGAGAAAATGTGTATGTGTTAGCCAGTGTGAGTCAAATCAGTGAAAATGTGTGTCCATGAGAGTGGCTGTCAGTGTTTAAAATCAGTGAGAGTGTGTCTGTCAGTGAATGTGGGTGTCAGTGTCCTCTGTGTGTAAATATGTGTGACTCTGAGACAGAGGAAGATCAACCATAAAATCTATAGAAGGATGATTCCATGGTTTAGAGGGTATAGGCAATGCTGGCAATAAGCCATTAGCCATGTAATACATACAGGATATTTTTGTTAATACTTACATGACCTTACCTTTAAGTACCATGCAGATAATCAAAGTATCCAATGATCTACTCGCTGCAAAATCTCAAGGTCACTACTCTATCCAAATTCTCCTTGACCTGTCTGCGGCTTTTGACACCGTTGATCCTCAACAGCTTCTTCTCATCCCCCGCAATATCGGTCTACAAGATATTGCTCTCTCCTGGTGCTCCTCCTACCTCACCCAGCGCTCTTTCAGTGTTTCTTTCTGTGGCTCTGCTTCTTCTCCCCAACTCCTCTATGTTGGTGTCCCCCAAGGTTCAGTCCTTGGTCCCCTACTGTTCTCCATCTATACTGCCTCCCTTGGTAAACTCATTAGCTCATTTGGCTTCCAATATAATTTCTATGCAAATGACACGCAAATCTACCTGTCTTCTCCTGATCTCTCCCCGTCCCTCTTGACTAGTGTCTCTGACTGCCGCTCTGCTGTTTCTAACTGGATGGCTGCCCACTTCCTTAAGCTAAACTTGACCAAAACTGAAATTCTGGTCTTTCCTCCCTCAAGTGTTGTTACTCCTGTGTCTGTCTCCCTCCAAGTCAATGGTGCTACCATCAGCTCCACCACGCAGGCTTGCTGCCTAGGTGTTCTCCGACCTCTCCTTCAAGCCTCATGTTCAATCTATCGCCAAATTCTGTCATTTCCATCTCAAAAACATTGCGCGCATCCGCCCCTACTTAATGCCAGATGCGACTAAGGTGTTGGTCCATTCCACTGTCCTTTCTCGCCTTGATTACTGTAATCTGCTTCTCAGTGGTCTTACGTGCTCCCAACTTGCGCCGTTACAGTCCATAATGAATGCGGCAGCGAGGCTCATCTTCCTGTCCGCCCGCACCTCCCATGCCTCACCCTTCTGTCAGTCCCTACATTGGCTTCCTATAAAATATAGAGCTCAATTTAAAATTCTGGTTCTTGCTTTCAAATCTCTACATAATGCTGCTCCCACCTATCTATCCTCCCTTATACACAATTATGTCCCGTCTAGGCCCTTACGATCTGCTGAAGACTTACGTCTATTTTCTGTCCGTACTCTCACCTCTGATGCTCGCCTTCAAGATTTCTCGAGTGCTGCACCATTCCTGAGGAACTTGCTTCCCTCCTCCGTTAGATGCTCACCCAGTCTCCACTCCTTCAAAAAACTCTTAAAAACCCACTTCTTCATAAAAGCGTATCAATTAAACTGTTAATAGCTACCAACTGATTCCTCTTCTACAACTGTCACTAGTCTAATACTATCCTTACCTTTTTGTGTCATTTTACCCCACTCCCTCTAGCATGTAAGCTCATTGAGCAGGGCCCTCAACCCCTCTGTTCCTGTGTGTCCAACTTGTCTGGTTACAACTACATGTCTGTTCGTCCACCCATTGTAAAGCGCTGCGGAATTTGATGGCGCTCTATAAATATCATAATAATAATAATAATCAAAGACATTGGTTCTTTCCTAGTGAGGAACAAGCAGTTTCCCAAGGGGTAATTCAGAAGGTGATTGAGCCCTTAGAATGAGTTTGCTAGATAGGGCAGTTCCTGTCAGAGACACTATTCTGTCTGGTGGAATAACTGGTGATCATTTAAATCATCAGACTCAGTACATAGAAATGGTCAGAGGTACACAGAAATGAGAAGCAAGCCATGGTCAGGCTTACAGAGATCAACAATGGTCAATTAAGCCAAGGTCAGAAAATGAAATAATACATTAATGTATAAAGCACTCTTGGATGAACAGAAACCACAACAGGGCAAGTAAACAAGGACAACCAGGGAGTTTATATACTCTGTACTGGGTTGTGTTTGATGTGTACACATCAAGATGTGCCAGAAAGACTAACATTATAAAAGGAGACCAATGGGATGGTTCTGTTGTAGAATTATTAGGCCCCTTTAAATCTATACCCTATATTTCTTCCTTAGGCCTCATAGTTCAGGTCTTACAAGAATGCTTTGTTCATAGAAAATTGTGTGTCAGCAGGAAATGTTAGGTTCCTGTTGTGTGAAACATTGTAGCAGTTAGTCTTAATAAAATGTGAAGTTACTAAAAGCCTTGAGAAACTAACCTTGAAACTAACGTGCCAACTACTCAAACTGGCTGCCAAAGCCCCCCTCCCATCGAGTGAACTCCTCGTGCTAACAAGATGGTGCTGGAATCCGGAGGAGCATTTCATGACGACAGTAATGACATAAGATGGTACACCCAGTAGGGAGGGAATTTAACTAACCACTTAACACCTAAACCAATTAATAATGTTTACTTGTTGTTATCTTGAATTTCTTTAGTGATGTAATTATGCCTTTATAAGGGTCTGCGCACCCACTTTTTAACAGATGCCATTAAATTTCCTGAAGTTCTTTCATTAACCTGAACCTCGTGTCTCGGTGTGAATTTACTTCTGCGTGCACGCAACTTTATTATTTCTAATTTGGACAAGAACAGATAGTCATTCAAACTTATTGGTTTGCATAAAAGAATCCAGTACAGTTCCATATCATATATGATGTCATAATGAGGCACCGGAAAGAGGAGTGTGCATGAGAACACAGAAGAGATGGTGTGTGTCCTCTTTGTGTAACTGTGTGTGTCAGTGTCCTCTTTGTGTATGTGTGTGTGTGTGCCAGTGTCCTCTGTGTGTATGTGTGTGTTTCACTATCCTCCATGTGTAAATGTATGTGTTAGTGTCTTCTGCGTGTATGTGTGTGTGTCATTGCCCTCTATGTGTAAATGTGTGTATGAGAGAAATGACACAACAGCCAGTGGAAGAAAGTAAATAAATGAATAGATACAGTCCTACACTGGAGTTGGTAGGGGTTGCAGGGTATAACGGGCATAACCCATGAAACATAATATAGAAAAGAAAAAAGCTGACAAAAGGGATTACAAACAGGTCCTCCCAATCATCAGTCTCTATACCCCTGTGGATTTGTTCATAGTAGTGGCTAGGAATTGCCAGTGTGGAACATACATTCGAAAAATATGGAAAATAATAAATTTTTATTAATCCCTTCTAGGGAAGAAAAAACATGACAAAATATAGAATAAAGATAAAAAACAAAAAACAGTGTATATACAGTATGTGTATATATACAGACAAAGTAGGGATCCTCTGTCGGAAGCTGACCTCCCAATATACCTTGTTATCAAAAAAAGGAAATAGATAAATTGCAACAAAGTTTCAGACGCTAAGAGTAGCTATTTGAATGTATCTAGGGACAGACAGTGGTGTCGCCCTAATAGAATTGCAAAGTCTCAAAGTCGCTAGGGGGGGGGGAAAGGAAACACAAGCCTCCCCTCACAAGGTATACTACGGCGATAGGGTATTAAACAATGTATGATTATATATGGCACTCTAAGGCTAGCCCCAGATACGGCAATAATTCCCCCTTAGTAAATGATAGGAAATGGACCCCTGATATTTAAAGCCCACTGGCTATGCCTAGAGGGTAAATCTTCCTAATGTAGTATATAGAGGATAGAGCTTTAGAATCCCATATGGGAGCCTGTAAATAAATCGTTGGCTCCTAGTATAATATCGCTGGGATGTATAGCTCAAAATGTGTGTATGTCAGTGTCCTTTGTATGTAAGTGTGTTTGTCAGTGCCCTTTGTGTGCTAATATGTATTTGTGCATATCAGTGTCCTCTGTGTGTAACTATGTGTGTACTATATTTTTATTTTGTGATTTTTATACTTCAGATTAATGGTTCATCCACTCCATATATATATATATATAATGATGTTTTATATATATAATATGGAGTGGATGAACCATTAATCTGAAGTATAAAAATCACAAAATAAAAATATAGTATAAAAAATGAAAATCAGCACTCCTACTTAGTTATTTGACCCGGTGCTTGATTGCACTAAATGTATGAAAGAAAACAAATCAGCACTCCCAGGTAGCTTTCTTAGGAACTTCTTTTACTAAAAAGTGTAACAGTCAATGTTTCAGTTCCATTCAGGAACTTTTATCAGGAGAACCCCAAGTGATATACTACAAAACAAACATTTACATAAGGCAGAAAATCAATTACTCTCATTTCAGTTGTAGGGTGGGCTGGCATTCTGGCTCCAAGAGCACAGGACCAGATACTGAAATCAGCTGTTTGCATGATAAGTCACTGAATCAATTTCAGTGAAGTACAGACATTTAAAAACCCCGCCGGGTCGTCCCATAGTCTCTGCAGTACAAGGCCTGCTGGAACCCATAGCTAAGTACCTTGACTACATCTTCAAAGACCCTGTAACGTCCCTCAGCACCTGCATTAGAGATACCCCTGATCTGCTGCAACAACTTAAGCAAGTTGAGGAATTCGATGGGGTTCTCATTACAATGGATGTAGGGAGCCTGTACACGATCATCCCACATGAGGAAGGTGTGCAGGCCATGCGGGACCTCCTCACTCACTCTCCAAGCTACAAAGGTCCATCAATTGAGTTTGCTTTGGAATTGCTTATGATTGCTTTACAGAACAATTATTTTCGCTTTGAATCACAATGGTACCTCCAGATAGCGGGAACATCCATGGGGGCAGCGATGGCCCCCATGTATGCTAACGCGTATATGTATGAATACGAGATGAAACACATCTTTCAACAATATGGCCATTCAATTGTTAAATATTTTAGATTCATCGACGATATTTTGATTCTGTGGCGAGGCTCTAAAAATGAAGCAATACAGTTTGTACAAAACCTCAACGAGCTACCTACACCGGTAAGACTGACCGCCAACATTGATGAGAGGAGTGTCCAATTTTTGGATGTGGAAATTATGAACATCAATAAGAAGTTGGAATTTAAACTGTTTACTAAATCCACGGATCGCAACACTTTGCTGTGATTTGAAAGTGCTCATCCAAAGCATCTTAAAGAGTCTTTGCCCTATACACAATTTCTAAGGGTATTACGTAACAATTCTCAAAGCTTCCAAGGTGACCTACAATTGGGGGACATGTATAAGAAATTCCAGGCACGCGGGTACCCTAGGAGTATCCTTGATAAGGCTGTATTGAAGGCTAAAACGACGTTGTCCTCACCAACATCCTCTAATAATAAAAAAATGGTTAACACCAGACCCATTTTTCCTATGAATTTTAACACTGCATCTAAGGAATTGACATCATCCATACGTCGAAATTGGAATATAATTGAAGTTGATCCCACTCTCCCAGATGAGTTACGTCAAAAAACGTTATTCTGTTATAGACGGAACAAAAACCTGCGCGATCTGTTGGTGAGAACTGATCCGCAACATTGCTATAATCCTGCAGCTAAAGAGAGTAAGAATGTTGGGTGCGTTAGGTGCTTGGGATGTGTCACTTGTGGGCACATCATTCCCTGCAAAACCTTCAGTCACCCATACACTGGTAAAATCTATAAAATCAGACAACGAATTCATTGCAGGACGGATCATGTTATCTATAAGTTGACATGCCCTTGTGGCCTCAACTATATAGGTAAAACAGAAACGGCACTCTGCGAGAGAATTAGGGGCCACAGATCTAGTATCCGGCTTGCCTATCGTGATGGCAAGTCGGACAAACCTGTGGCCCGACATTTTTTGGAACACCAACATCAACTGTCTTCCCTGAGATGTGTGGCAATTGAACATATACCTATATCGGCCCGAGGAGGGGACAGAGGCAGATTCCTGATGCAACGCGAAATATATTGGATAACAGAACTGAACACCTTGGCACCCAAGGGCCTGAACGAAAAATACTCCTTAACAGTTTTTTTGGGGTGATTTAATATGTGACGTGATTTAGACTTATTTGTATACTACTACTACTGTTAACTAAGAATTCCATATTAATAATGTTTTTAGATAATGATTCAAGGTGGGCTCGCAAAAGCAGGATTTCTTGGAATATAATAATGACTCATTCATAGAGGTAACATCAGACACTTAATTGTCAATATGGGGATTGTAAAATAGTTTGTGGCACTTGCAATTTTTTCACATAGTAATTCCTCATATTTAATGTAACCACATTTATCAACAACTCATGCAACATTTGTTAAACACGTTTTTTTCACATATTTACATTTGCTAAGTGATTTAGCATATTTTCACTAATTTTTTATAATATTTTTATATTTTGATTGTTTCTCATTTATTTGTATGAGCAGATTAAAATTTGCACTTTATGTATAAGACACACTACTTTGCACAGTTAAGTAGATAATCCTTACTAATATGCACATTCTAGGAATAGATTTCACACAGCCCTGGTATATTAACATATAAATAAGTGTGTTCCCCTCTTTGTTTATGTTTCTTTGTACATTTCCCTTCCCAGAAAATCAGCCCGGTTGCGATCAGGTTACCATGGTGACGTGTAAATAGGAAGTCCGTGGCAATGATGTATTTTGAGCCTTGACAGCACCAGTACTCGGGGGATTAACCAATGAGGTAATATGCCCATGGTTGCCCAGGAAACGTGATGTGCTCGGCGAATCGGAACTCCTTATGGTGGTCACATGACCATACCCGGAAGTACATGCACAGGCAACCTGAGCAATCGGGCGGGAATGGGAAATGACAATCAGCTGTAAAAGTGAGTACTTACCTTGATTTTAGCTCCCTATATAAGTCTGTTTATGTTTTAGAATTTTGTATATGTCCTGATGAAAGCTCTGAGGGAGAGCTGAAACGTCGATATTGTACTTTGGAATAAAAGGAAAACTTCATTTGAAAATCCTAGGAGTGCTGGTATATTTTTTCTATTGCTGTGCATGAGCTACCAGAGCACCAGGTACTTTACAAATAGTGAAGAGTGCAAGAGCTGTCTGCATTTATATATATATATATATATATATATATATATATATATATATATATATATATATATATATATATAATGATGTTTTATATATATAATATGGAGTGGATGAACCATTAATCTGAAGTATAAAAATCACAAAATAAAAATATAGTATAAAAAATGAAAATCAGCACTCCTACTTAGTTATTTGACCCGGTGCTTGATTGCACTAAATGTATGAAAGAAAACAAATCAGCACTCCCAGGTAGCTTTCTTAGGAACTTCTTTTACTAAAAAGTGTAACAGTCAATGTTTCAGTTCCATTCAGGAACTTTTATCAGGAGAACCCCAAGTGATATACTACAAAACAAACATTTACATAAGGCAGAAAATCAATTACTCTCATTTCAGTTGTAGGGTGGGCTGGCATTCTGGCTCCAAGAGCACAGGACCAGATACTGAAATCAGCTGTTTGCATGATAAGTCACTGAATCAATTTCAGTGAAGTACAGACATTTCCTTGGGTCTCAGGAAACCGTAAAAGGTTATATAGGCTGTGGATTTGATTATAAGACTAGTGATATTTTCAAAAGGGGTCTCGTCTAGTAGATTGGAGATGTTCCTAAATAGGTTACTATTTATTGGAAGTCTTTTAATGGGATTATGAATTGTTAGTCTCTGAATGCCTCTAAGGACACTTTTGACTGGGTAAGATGCTAGGAATGGAGCTTTGTTTGGATAAATAGTTAACATGTAGTGTTGTATGCCTGTTAAGTAAAGTTTGATTGTATTGTATGCTAATTTTAGAGATAAGTGGCAAAAAGTTGTGAACGCGACCATGGTTTCTATGGAAAAAACATTTATTACATAGTAATCACATATAATCTCTGGCATAGGCTTTCTTAGTATTGAGTGACAAACCAGCCTGTGCGAGCAACCTACTGAGACTTAACAGGGTATTTAGAGCACTATTAGGACTGTGAACTATGGCGGTTCTTTGGGTTGAAAGTTTGCTGTCGCATGGACTCTGAAAAATTCCTGCAAATTAGAACAAGAGAGTGCATCAGCTGCGTTATTCTGAATGCCTGGAACATGAATACAAATAAGACCTGCAGATTTGCTGCTAACCAGGTAAGTTTCCTTACTAAGTTCATGATAGTAAGGGACTGAGAGCGGCCTTTATTAATGATGTTACATGCTGCCAAGTTGTCTGAAAAGCCCCTCACTGATTTACCTCTCCACTCTTTATCCCAAATGTGTGCTGCAGCTATAGGGAAAATTTCAAACAGTGCTGAGGTTGTGTTGAAATTTTCTAGTGAGGTAGTCTCTGGTGGCCAAGAGTCGTATACCCAAAAATCGCTGCATAATCTATGGCACCTGATGCGTCAGTCCAAATTACTGGGGAATCGTCAGAAATGGGGGAAACGAATAATGACCTGCCATTCCAAGAGGATAGAAATAGATGCCACATGTTTAAATCGGCTCTAGCTGGTTCGTCTAAGTTAGTTCTGGAATCGTCATCGGGGAGACCGTGTAAGAGAGAGAGAATTCTGTAAATAAATTACCTCCCCTGTGGAATTAACCTCATTGCGAAATTGAGTGACCCAAGAAGTGACTGTAGCGCTTTCCTGGTGCAAGACCCTTGCGAGGTGCAGATATCGATGTATGCTAGAATTCTATTTACCTTTTCTTGAGGCAGGCTAGCTTGCATTGAAACGGAATTAAGTGTTATCGGCGAAAATATCAAAAATCTTGGGGCTACTTTTGGAGCCAAAAGTTAGTCTGGTTGTGAAATAGTACTTGTTTTCCCACTTAACATGCAGGTGCCAGAGTGATTGATGGATTGGCAGTAGTTTGAATGCATTTGTGATATCTGTTTTACTTAGCCATGCTGCCTTGCCTGAGTTAATGATAGCTTGTATGGCATTGTATATTCTTGCGTATTGTAAAGAGAAATCCTCGATTGGTAATAGTGCATTTAAGCTAGGTGTCATGGAAGAGTGAGGTGCTGAAAAATCAATGGTGAGTCTTTTTTATTATTAAACTTCCCTGTAGCTATGCCTAGAGGATTCGTTCTCCAGGAGGTGAAAGGTGGGGTTGTAAATGGCCCAATCATGAAACCGTTGTTGATTTATTTATGGAGGAGTTCCTGTAGACTACTAGGGTCAGTGAGTGCTGACTGTAGGTTAGGGCATTCCAGAATTCCTGTGGGAAGTGCAATGAAACATGTGTGAAACCCATTAGAGAAACTAGATGTGAGAAATTCTACCAGATCTTTAACCCCTTAAGGACAGAGCTTCAGAAGCTTGTCTTTCACTTAATGACAACGGCATTTTTTGCATTTTTTGCTATTTGCGTTCAACTGCAATTTGCATTTTACTAATTTATTGCACCGACACATATTATATACCATTTTTTAAAGGACAGAAAGGGCTTTAATTTGATGTAACACATATATATATAAATGCTTATTTATTATAAAAAAAATACAGAAATATGCAAAAAAAATAATTTTTGTGTGTTTTTTTTACAGTTTTTGCAATAATAATGTGTACATAATTAGTGCAGGTTAAGGAAAGTAATTAAAAATAAATTCATTTAGTTGTTCTGAATTACAGAATATATAATGTGTCTGGGATTTTAAGTTTTTTTTGGTAGTTACAGGTCACAAAGCACAAGGAGTAAAATAAACTTTTTATGTGGAGCGATTTTAGAATTTGGTATGTTTGTCTTGTAAGCCTAATAGCCATAAAAGAAAACAAAATTGCCACACAAAAGTATATATTTATATAAAGTAGACACCACAGGCTATTTACCTAAGGTTGTTTTGACACTTTCTACGTAGCCATTTTACCGCCAACCTCTGCTAAATATTGGAGTAAAATTGTGTTTTTTGGTGTTTTTCGCACACAAACTTATAACAAAGAACTTCTCATGTGTATTTTGTAAAGTTGGTGTGTGCTATTCCTGTACAAAGTTTTATTATGTGTTCAGTTACTTCTGCTGAGTACAACGGTACCCCCATTGTATGTCTTTGGCCCTATTTTGTGAAGCTACAGTGCCATATAGGAGACCTGTCCTTTTCAGTATTCACAGTAGAATTTTGAGAGACGGATTTAATGAGCCTATGCTTCCATTTGGGGTATTATAGTAGTTTGACTGTTCAAAAAAACCCCACAAAGGCCTACCATTTGTAAAAGTAGACACTCCAGGGTATCTCATAAGGTGCATATTGTGCCTTAACATGCCCCCATTTTTTTACCATTACATGCCAAAGTATGTGGTAAAAAATAATTTTGTGCATATTTTACATACGGATTGCATTTTTGCTGGGCATTTTGTATATTTCATGTGTGCCACTAAGTTCAAACCCCCCAAATTATGCTCAGCTAAGTCTTCTGAGTAAAAGGACACCCCCATTGTATGTCTATGGCACTATTTCGTGAAGCTACAGTGCCATACAGGAGACCTGTCCTTTTCAGTATTCACAGTAGAATTTTGAGAGACGGATTTAATGAGCCTATGCTTCCATTTGGGGTATTATAACAGTTTGACTGTTCAAAACACCCCACAAAGGCCTACCATTTGTAAAAGAAGACACTCCAGGGTATCTCATAAGGTGAATATTGTGCCTTAACATGCCCCCATTTTTTTACCATTACATGCCAAAGTATGTGGTAAAAAATAATTTTGTGCATTTTTTACATACGGATTGCATTTTTGCTGGGCATTTTGTATATTTCATGTGTGCCACTAAGTTCAAACCCCCCAAATTATGCTCAGCTAAGTCTTCTGAGTAAAAGGACACCCCCATTGTATGTCTATGGCACTATTTTGTGAAGCTACAGTGCCATATAGGAGACCAAGCCATATCAGTTTTGACCGAACTTTGAATTTTGACGCCGGGCCTATGTGCAATTTCCAAGCATCTTTGCAGGTTTTAAATTCAAACTACCCCACAAAGGCCTACCATTTCTTAAAGTAGACACCCCAGGGTATTTCAAAAGGCATATTTTGAACCTTAGCGTGGGATCATTTTTCCGCTAGCGTGTACCAGGTGTAGCGGTTATAAGCGTTTTTTTCTGCCTTTTTGACACACAAAGTGAGTTTGCACAGTATATTTTGCAAACCATATGTGTACTACCACTGTATAATACTTCATATTTTGCTCAGCTATGTCTGCTGAGTACAAAAATACCCCCGTATGTACCTTTTCCAGGTATATGTGGACATCGGAGGGGCACATTCGGGACACAGCCATTCCATTTTTTTTCAAATTTTGAATTTTTACGCTGTGCCCATGTCCCATTTTAGAGTATTTTACCAGGCTATATAATCCAAATACCCCATAAAGCCATACCATTTCTTAAAGAAGACATCCCAGGGTATTTTAAAAGGCATATTTTGAACCTTAGCGTGGGATCATTTTTCCGCTAGCTTGTACCAGGTGTAGTGGTAATAAGCGTTTTTTCTGCCTTTTTGGCACACAAAGTGAGTTTGCACAGTATATTTTGCAAACCTTATGTGTACTACCACTGTATAATACTTCATATGTTGCTCAGCTATGTCTGCTGAGTACAAAAATACCCCCGTATGTACCTTTGCCAGGTATATGTGGACATCGGAGGGGCACATTTGGGACACAGCCATTCCATTTTTTTTCAAACTTTAAATTTTTACGCTGTGCCCATGTCCCATTTTAGAGTATTTTACCAGGCTATATAAACCAAATACCCCATAAAGCCATACCATTTCTTAAAGAAGACATCCCAGGGTATTTCAAAAGGCATATTTTGAACCTTAGCGTGGGATCATTTTTCCGCTAGCTTGTACCAGGTGTAGTGGTAATGAGCGTTATTAAATGTATTTTTTTACTTTTTAAAACTTTTTTTACTTTTTAAAACTATTTTTTAAACTTTTGTTTTGATTATTCATTTTTTTAAAGTTTCCTAAACTTTCGTAAAACTTTTTTTTACAGATTTAACATTTTTCTAAGCTTTTTTTTTTACGTTAACCCATAACTAGCAGTAAGCAGCACTAACAGTAAATTCCCCATTTTCCCATAACTCCCACCCACCCCAGCTAGCAAAATATTTAATTATACAATATTTAAATTAGTTAATTAAATACATTTAACCCCTGAGGGTTAAAAAATAAATAAAAGTTAATCGTCAGGGGTTAAAAAAAAAATTAGAACAGTATAATACTGTGATCTGTATTTTGATCACTGTAGGCAGTGATCGACTGGCAGGGAAGGGGTTAATTTTTATTTGGACTGGGTAAAGGGTTTATTTTTTTAAATTTTTTACTTAAATGTTATTAAAACTTTTTTTTAACTTAATTTTGTAACTTTTTAAAGCTTATTTTTAAACTTTTTTTAACGTTAACCCCTAGTTAGCGTAATACTAAATCCCCCAATTCCCCACTAACTTCCACCCTCCCCAGCTAGCTAAATTTATAATTTTAAAATATTTAAATTAATTAATAAAATAAATTGAACCCCTGAGGGTTAAAAAAAAAAGAATTAACCCTCAGGGGTTAAAAAAAAATCAGATCTTAGTAAAATGTAATCCCTGCCAATTGATCACTGTAGTCAGTGATCAATTGGCAGGGAAGGGGTTAATTTTTTATTAAAATGGGTAAAGGGGGGGTAAAGGGGGGTGGGATTTTAATTTTACTATTTTTTTTTTCCACCAGGGGGCAGGATCACTGAAGATCCGTCCCCCTGCACTTCACACAGAACCAGGAAGTGCAGGGAGGCGGAGGTGAGTATAGAGAGCACATGTGCCCGCTCAGACATGCTGTCAGAGCGGGCACATGTACTCTGACAGCCCGATCCGGTGCTCCCGGTCTGCCTCTAATGCAGAGGCAGACCGGAGCACCATTAACCCCACGATCGCCGCGATTGCGGCGATCTGGGGTTAATTTTAACGGGTAACGGACGAGGTCCGTCACTCGTCATTAACGCATTCCCCTGAGTGACGGACCTCGTCCGTCACTCGTCGTTAAGGGGTTAAGAGTACAATCTGTTTGGGCACATTGTTTTAGCATGTGCTCTGTACAAAGTGAGCACACGTGAAGGAGTCTGCAAGCACTGTAACTACAACCTCCAGCATTGAAGTTGTTACAGACTTGAGCCTTGATCGGCCTGCCTAATTTTTCTCTCAATTCTCTTTGGCCCATGTTGGGTTGGAACTCGGGGTTGGCATTGCTAGTGGAGGGAATTGCTATGTTCCTGGGACAAAAGTTAACAGTATGAGCTGCTGAGCAACATATTGTGCAAGAAGGTGTTTTGAGACCTGCAAAATGTCTACAAAATAATTCAGTGTCTAACTGGCCCCAGTCGATAGGTGTATTATATTGGGCCAGTGATGCAGCAGATCTAGATGTGAAGGACTTGTGGTGGTCATAAAAGGCGTAGCCTCCGTATTTATATGCTAAGTCTATTAACTTATGTAAATATAAATCAAATTCCTCTCTAAGGATGGGAAAAGCAGAACAAATTGCATCCCTGTAAAGGCCGAAAGCCAGGACAAATTCAGGGATATTTAACTTTCTGTTCAGTCTTGGATCTCTAGAGTTCATAACTACTGACAAGTCATTGAACGTGTATGATCTGTTCTTAATTACGTCTTGAGAAGCTATGAGTAGAGAAGCCAGATTCATGTCTTTCCCCTCTATTATGTCTCATTTCAGGTTTTGTGGAATTAGATGTATTGGGTTTAATATATTGGTACTTTTAGTGGGTAGATGGTTAGCGTTACCTCCTGGGTTAGGCTCTGGCTGGACTATAGGTACTGGAGTCTCCGGAATGGTTGGTCTTTTATTTGATTCCAAATTATCCAACCTGTTATTTATTGTGGCTACGGAAGACACTAGGGAGGCCATCGTGTTGTGCAGTTCTGACAGACTATTTTGAATATTATATTCAGAACTAGGGCCGGGTCTTTCATTATCCTCATTTGTATTTAATAGGCGAAAAAGTTCGGGTTTCCTGACTAAGGCCGGGAAGGGAATATTTTCTTTTTAAGTTCGGCAGTAATTTTAGGTATTGTCCAGGATCTATAGCGGGACGCTGGGCTGGCCAGTACGGTTTGCCTTGTCTGCAAGCCTGGTCTGGTCGGGGTGCTGGTAACCGACAGGTCATCTCCTTGCATGGAAGCGTTAGACATGCTATGAGTGTGAGGTAGATAACTTAGTTAATATGGTATCTGTGTGGATATGAAGTAACCCAGTTTACTAGTTTAGGGCCCTAAGGTGTAATTATATTATTCTCACTATCTTGATGATGCCCTTACTACGTGCAAAGTGACTTTGAGAGGCTCTACCTATGCCTTTGTGCCACGGAGGTAGGTGGCATGTTTTTTTTAATTTTATTTGGCCGTGACAAGTGAGACCCTAACTATAACCTGATGCAAGGTGATAACTATGCGTTGGGCGGATTGGGCTTGTATCTCTGAATGTAGGGATGAGTGTTGACCTTGCGGGACCACTCAACTAAAGGCGAAGAGGCCTATAGAATTATACCTAATTGGCAAGGGTTTGTTAACTTTACGTTACTACTAGTGATGTACCGAACTGTTCGCCGGCGAATTGTTCCTGGCGAACATAGCATGTTCGCGTCCGCCACCGCGGGCGAACACATGCGGTGTTCGGTCCGCCCCCTATTCGTCATCATTGAGTAAACTTTGACCCTGTACCTCACAGTCAGCAGACACATTACAGCCAATCAGCAGCACACCCTCCCTAACAGACCCTCCCACCTACTGGACAGCATCCATTTTAGATTAATTCGGAAGCTGCAACCATTTTTTATTTTTTTTTCAATTTATAATTTTTTTTTTTAGTGCATATAAATGTTACAAGTAGATACTACCCCCAGACACTCTGTGTTACTGCAGATACTCCCTCCAGACACCCTGTGTTACTGCAGGTACTCCCCCCAGACACTCTGTGTTACTGCAGATACTCCCTCCAGACACTGACACAGAGCAGAATAGGGACTGTTCCCCCTACATAGGGTCACTTGGCAGATATGGATTGACACCTATCCTGAGGATCCCTGATAAACACTGACACGGAGCCCTACATGGGTGAAGATGGATTAATTTTTTTTTGTGCTCGGGTTTTTTATTTTATTTTTAAGTTCGACGGGTATGATGGCTTTTTATTTGGCCTTTTTTGGGGCTAAAAAATGAAGATTTTAGAAGAAGAAGACGTTGAATAGTAAGTTGAATTTTACTTTACAGGGTAGTAATTTTATTCCCCCTTCACTATTTTTTAGGGTGAGGGGGGTAGGTAGGGGCTTTTTTATTTGGTTGTGTGACTAGGGGCTTGGGGACACACACTGCATACACACTATACACACACTGCACACACTATACACACACTACACACAATATACACACACTATACACACAATATACACACACACTGTACACACTATACACACACTGTACACACTATGCACACACACACTACACACACTGCATACACACACTACACACACTGCATACACACTGCACACACTATACACACTGCACACACTATACACACACTGCACACTCTATACACACACTATACACACACTGCATACACTATACACACTCTACACACACTGCATACACACTGCACACACTGCATACACTATACACACACTGCACTAACTATACACACACTGCACACACTATACACACACTGCATACACTATACACACACTGCATACACACTATACACACACTGCATACACACTATACACACACTGCATACACACTATACACACACTGCACACACTATACACACTATACACACACTACACACACTACACACACACTGTACACACTATGCACACACTGCATACACTATGCACACACTATACACACACTACATACACACAGCACACACTGCACACATTATACACACACTACACACACTATACACACACACTGTACACACTATGCACACACTGCACACACTGCATACACTATGCACACACTATACACACACACTACACACACTGCATACACACACTATACACACTCTATTCACACACTGCACACACTATACACACTATACACACACACTATACACACTCACTATACACACAATATACACACACTGTACACACTATACACACTCACTATACACACAATATACACACACTTTACACACTATACACACACTGCATACACACTATACACACACTGCATACACACTATACACACACTGCATACACACTATACACACACTGCACACACTATACACACTATACACACACTACACACACACTGTACACACTATGCACACACTGCATACACTATGCACATACTATACACACACTACATACTCACTGCACACACTGCACACATTATACACACACTACACACACTATACACACACACTGTACACACTATGCACACACTGCACACACTGCATACACTATGCACACACTATACACACACACTACACACACTGCATACACACACTATACACACTCTATTCACACACTGCACACACTATACACACTATACACACACACTATACACACTCACTATACACACAATATACACACACTGTACACACTATACACACTCACTATACACACAATATACACACACTTTACACACTATACACACACTGCATAAACATACATTTAAAAAAAATTGCAGCTGTATTTTACATTTCAAAGTTGGGGAGGGGGGTGCCAAATAAAGGATCCGCCCCGGGTGCCAAATGCTCCAGGTACACCCCTGTATAGAGGGGAGCCATGTTACTCTGTATATAGAGAGGAGCCATGTTTACACTGTATATAGAGGGGAGCCATGTTACTCTGTATATAGAGGGGAGCCATGTTACACTATATACAGTGGAAACATGGCTCCCTCTATATACAGAGTAACATGGCTCCCTCTATATACAGAGGGGAGCCATGTTTACACGGTATATAGAGGGAAGCCATGTTATTCTGTATATAGAGGGAGCCATGTTTACACGGTATATAGAGGGAAGCCATGTTACTCTGTATATAGAGAGGAGCCATGTTTACACTGTATATAGAGGGAACCATGTTTACACTGTATATAGAGGGGAGCCATGTTACTCTGTATATAGAGGGGAGCCATGTTACTCTGTATATAGAGAGGAGCCATGTTTACACTGTATATAGAGGGGAGCCATGTTACTCTGTATATAGAGGGGAGCCATGTTACTCTGTATATAGAGAGGAGCCATGTTTACACTGTATATAGAGGGGAGCCATGTTACTCTGTATATAGAGGGGAGCCATGTTACACTGTATATAGAGGGAGCCATGTTACTCTGTATATAGAGGGAGACATGTTTACACTGTATATAGAGGGGAGCCATGTTTACACAGTATACAGAGGGAGCCATGTTACTCTGTATATAGAGGGAGCAATGTTTACTCTGTATATAGAGGACTGTTTGCGGTGCGTTAAACGGGGAGTTTGGTCTGTCACTGTGAAGCGGGCGTAACCCTTACACTACCTGATCGATACAACATCATACCTGATGTTTTAAAGCACGTTATTCCAAACAATTTAGGAATGTTAGGTGATTTATGCCCTTTATGGATTAAAACCAGACTCTGCATCAACTATGTAATTTTCCATGGGAGTTTTGCCATGGATCCCCCTCCGGCATGCCACAGTCCAGGTGTTAGTCCCCTTGAAACAACTTTTCCATCACTATTGTGGCCAGAAAGAGTCCCTGTGTGTTTTAAAATTCGCCTGTCCATTGAAGTCTATGGCGGTTCGCCCGGTTCGCCCGTTCGCGAACATTTGCGGAAGTTCGCGTTCGCCGTCCGCGAACCGAAAATTTCGGGTTTGCGACAACACTAGTTACTACCTAACTGTTTTTTTTTTTTTATACACACAATGGTAAAAAACTAAAATGTTTTTTTAACATGACAGTTTCAACGAACGCAATTTTAAATGATATTGTATGAATGAAATTGTGAGCGTGGAAACTAACGAAAGTTTACACAAAATGCAAGTATACACGAAATGCAGCAGTATTTGAACGAACGGTTTTACATGACCGTTTCAGACGAACTGAATTTTAAATGACCGTGTGCGATTTAATGAACTGATCATAGGTGCGTTCGTGCAATTTAGTATGACTTACAGTAAGCCGTTCGTATGCTGGCTTTCTCTGATATACTCACAAAAATTCAGTACGAAAGAAAGTTTGAACGAACTCCGGCGGGCGGGAAAATTGACGTTAGGGTTCTGTGAACCGGAAGTAAACAGGAGAACTTCTGAGATCGTCGACGACAGGTAAGCAGGGGCTCACTGGGTTTAAATATGACTAATAGTCCCTCCCACAATTACAGGCCAAGCCTTCCATATATACAATATTCCCGTTATGTCATATTTATTTGTAAAATAGCCGTTACTACTTTTAATCAAACTTGTTCTCAATTATGGAATTAACTTAAATATCAGTGCCTACACATTTTATTTGGAATTTAAATAAATAAAAAATTATTTTTCGAGGCAGGTGTACTTAGAAATTTTTTTTTCTAGAAATGCAGGGGTACTTCTCCCTTGTTCTAGACTTAAGTTTGACTTCAGTTCTTGAGGGAGACAGGAATTGCCAGGTTTTACCTTTTCTGTACCTGTGTGGAATGTGTCATTGATCATTGTGCCATTGCACCTTACACTAACTTTAAATTGGCGACTAAAACCAATTTTAAGTGGTAGACTAGGTCATTGTGTGCGTTCGGTTAGGTTAATGTTTCACATTGGCCACTGTCAGGTATAGGTTACTACTGTGCTTGCCTAGCTACTGGCAGTGTCACACCAACTCTGAGTTGACAAGTTAGCCTGTGTCATTGATCTTAGTGTGGCACTGGATATGTTCAAGTTACTGCTGTGCCTGCCTAGCTAGTCTTGCAGTTAGAAATAGTCTGGGTTATTGTTTCTAGTGCTAGACTGGTTAAGTTACTGCTGTGCAAAACAGAAAAATAAATGAAGCGCTATAGATGTCTAATATGATCAAATATAATCACTATTTTATTGAAATGTAAAATATGCATGCAATCCAAATAATATAAAGTGCTAAAAGGTATCAAAATAAGATACATAAAACATATACAAATTGTATACAATGTACTGGAATATAACTCACAAAGCCTACAGTGCGGAAAGTTGCTGAGACTGTTGATAGATACTGTTCATACAACACCAATAGGGCTATTGGACTTCTGTGTGGGAACGGAGATCATTGGTTTTATTACAATAAATAAAGGTTTATTCATCTGTGATTTCAATACTCATTTCTCATACAATATTACATGTTTTTTCCTTTGTGCTTTTTTTTATATGTACTATATGTCCTAATTCCATTTGGATTACCAAGGGATATTGTCTGTTGTAAGTTCATTCTTATTTAAGTTGTTCTTCTTTATTTACTATATATGTATCATATATTATTTAAAAAAAAAAGCATTTTATAATATATTATACATATATAATGCATATATATGATTACATTATAAGTGTATTTTGAGATATATGTGTATATATCTCAAAGTGCACTTAGAATGAAATCATATATATGCATTATATATCTATCATATATTATAAAATGCTTTAATTATTTTATAATAATGGAACAATGGAACGTGTGATTGCTCAGATGAAAACAATATTTCTGTTTAATCAATTATTTATTTTACATAAAACAAACTTTGCAGTGATTTTGTTTTGAGATATTACATTAAATCATACTTTATTGTCAAAATACATTGGACTTTCAAAATATACAGTTTATTTATTTATTTTAAAACATCTAAAAAAAATTTAAGCAGAAAGGCGTTTTACATAGTAATATTTATGCACTAAAAACATAAACATTTCCATAATCATTATGTAACTAAACCGGAACATTTAAAAATGTAAAGTGTTACACAATTTAATATATACATCTGATCTCATGCAAACATAAATAATGATAAAATATGGTCATAGAAAATGGATCATGTTATGCAAAATGCCTTAAGTTCCCAGATAATGTCCTTGACACCTATGCTTCCCGCCGCTGCCACTCTCCTTTGCACAAGTCTACTCTCTGATCTGTTATCTTCCTCCAGCCTCCACTGCGCATCAGAGTCATTTTATGGCTCCATATTCTTTGCCCTTATTGCGGTTGTGAATGTGCATGCATCGTCGCACAGACATCACCACTATTGACCAATCGGTGCCCGTCATAGGCTATTTAAACTCAAATGAAATATTTTTCCGTGCCCTGTTATGGTTTACCTTGTCGTTATCCAAGAGCATATTAAATATATTGATTATGTTGTATTTTGACCCTGGCTTTTACCTTAACTATTCTTACTTCTATATTCCTTGATCGCTGTTTACATGCTCTCTGTTTCCCTGACCTCGGCTTGTTCCATACTATTCTTAATTCAGATACTTGACATGCTTAATTAAAGCATAAATTCAAAGGGGATAAGTGCAGCTTTCATATTTACTGATACAGAGACGAACTAGTAGGTTGAAGAAAGTATCTTGTGATCTTTTTCCAAGGTTTTTTTGATATGTGACACATTTGTGGCCAAGGCCATTTTGGCAATTTTACCATTTGTTCATTTCCCATTTTCTCTATATTTAATCTCTGCTGTAACCTTTACTGCATGATGGGTCTATGCGGTAACTAGGCATTAAGCCCTGCACTACATGAAGGCATTAAGCTCCCTTACTATCACTAAAGCAAACAAATAAATACACAAAGTGTGCTAGCACATACTATAAATAAAGTTTATGACTGAAAAAATATATGAGAAAAAAGGGTGTAACTAATTCTAAAAGAAACCCCAAGTCTAAGAATACAGGGCATAAAAATATTATGAATAATTATGAAGAGAGCCACATAGAGAGACACTGGAAAAAGAGAACACCATATTCTAGATACATGTAAAGCTAATTGAAGGATAGCTTTATGTAACAGACTGTGGAGGACTGGACTGAGATTGTCGCAAACCTTATTTTATTGTTTTTAATTTTTGGGGATTTTGCCACAATTTAATTACCTGTCATTTGGTCAAGTGATTATCTTTCTACACATTGATAGTGGTGGGAGTTGGGAACCAATGCACACACATAATCTAATCTTCCTTAGATGCTGAAGTGTTGAGTGGCAATTATACTACTTGATTAATGAGTGATATCTAAATTGTCCCCTGTCTTGAGCAATGACCACAATAGTGCAATAATTCTTTGAAAAGCTACCAGATCCTTGGTTCCATGAAGTCAGTCATCCTAAAACCAATTATCACTATATATGGCTGCCAAACCAGTGGTAGCTGAAGTATCCCTCAAGATTAGAAGAAAACAGACAGGGGTGAAGGAAACATGGATGTCCAATTCCATCGAACTAGGAACCTCTGCCACATGTAGACATCTGCCTTTCTGTTGTTGTCTGAAATGGTTGACTTTAGTCATTGGTGTAAAAGGAACGAACGTCCCTAGGGAATGATCCACATTACAACTTTCAGATAGTATATGTTTACGGGTACACAGACCCTGCTGTAGGCAAAGCTCAATGCAAGAGATGCAAGTGCATAGGATTTTCTTACCCAAGGGGCTGGATACAATAGCAACTGAGTCCAGCTCAATTCCTAGGAAATTAATTCTAGTACTAGGACTTTCAATTTCATCTGCTGGCAGACACTGCAATCCCAACTTTAGTAAATAAAGTTATTGTGTCCTTAATGCTGTGTGGGGTTATACCCTTCCTCTTACCAGTCAAAAAGTCATCTAAATAATGGATGATTGTTGGGCATCTACATGATCTAAGCAGGAGCCAACACCATGTTTCTGGGAAAATATAAGAAAGCATAAAGCTGATCCGCCGTAATTGTGACCTAAGTCAACCAGTGCAAATACATCAGGTGCAAGTACAGGTCAAGCTTTTCCCTGCTGTGAGGGTAATTAGAACACACAATGTCTCTGTATATACAAAAATCCAACAAAAATCCTGGAATGGAAAGTTTATTTTTTACTAAGTCTCAGGTCCTGTGCTTTCAATACAATGGACAAAGCTCCATAAGAGTATGTCTTATTCTTTACTACATCCTGGGAAGCTGTAAGTAGGTAAATCAGATTTATGACTAGGCACAAGGTGTGCAGGTGTGATCATTTGAGCTGACGGTTGGTTAGGAAATAGTGAGTTGTTATTCTAATACAGAATATGGAAGCTGAGAGGACCCAGGGATGTTAGAAACTGATGGTGACATAGCCAAATTAGCTGTTTCCAGCCTCTCAAGTCTGTTATTAATATGATGTCGCGAACATAAAATTTTCGGTTCGCGAACGGCAAACGCGAACTTCCGCAAATGTTCGCGAACCGGCGAACCGCCATAGACTTCAATGGGCAGGCAAATTTTAAAACCCACAGGGACTCTTTCTGGCCACAATAGTGATGGAAAAGTTGTTTCAAGGGGACTAACACCTGGACTGTGGCATGCCGGAGGGGGATCCATGGCAAAACTCCCATGGAAAATTACATAGTTGATGAAGAGTCTGGTTTTAATCCATAAAGGGCATAAATCACCTAACATTCCTAAATTGTTTGGAATAACGTGCTTTAAAACATCAGGTATCGATCAGGTAGTGTAAGGGTTACGCCCGCTTCACAGTGACAGACCAAACTCCCCGTTTAACACACCGCAAACAACCGCAAACAGTCCATTTGCACAACCGCAAACTCCCCATTTGCACATGCTGGATACCAAGCTAGCCATGTCCCGTTCCTTGTCCTCACTGATGTCATTGAAGGTCTCTTCCTCCACCCAGCCAAGTACAACACCAAGGGTCCCCGAAAGGTGACAACAAGCCCACTGAATTTTTTTTTAAATGTACACTACTGTTACACCAGATATGAGTTGCACTGGTGTGACACTGTGCCCTGGCAGGCCCTGAAACGCACACGTGTGAATGAAACTGACTGCTATTATTTCACAGTCAAATTTCGAGTTTTTTTTTTAATGTACACTACTGTTACACCAGATATAAGTTGCACTGGTTTGACACTGTGCCCTGGCAGGCCCTGAAACGCACACGTGTGAAGGAAACTGACTGATATTATATTACAGTCAAAAAATATATATTTTTTTTTTTAAATGCAAGCTATTGTGACACCAGATATGAGTGGTAGCACTGGGCAAGTGGGCACAGTATACGCTGTGAGCCTAACACACACGCTGGCAGGCAGGCAACTCCAATTAGATTACACAGAAAAAAAAAAGCAGACTGATGTTCTAGCCCTAAAAAGGGCTTTTTGGGGTGCTGTCCTTACAGCAGAGATCAGATGAGTCCTTCAGGACTGTAGAGGACACTGAATACACTAGCCTAGCTATCGATTTCCATATTAAATCAGCAGCAGCTACACTGTCCCTCCTCTCACTAAGAATGCATCTTCCGGGGGGGCGGGGCCTAGCTGTCATGGAGGAAAGATGCACTTCGTGTGAGCTCCCTCAATATTTCACTTTAAGCAGCTATCAACAAGCGAATATCATCCCAGAAGGGGATGACCCAGCAATGTTGCTCCTACCTGACCGACCCGACATGCTTAATAGCGGTCAGCAACTTTACAGAGTCTTACCTCCGCGTGGCAAGTGTGGCCTGGTGCTCACCGGGCTGGAGAGGCGGCCGATCTCCCGATCCTGGGATGCCCAGGAGCAGCTACTTCCCGGCAGGAGCTCCGTTACCCCCCCTCGGACCGGTGGGGGTTATCCCGGTCCACCCCTGAGAGGCTGTCTGGAGCTAATGGACGCACAGAGCACAGCCCACCAGGCTGACATACTCATCTGCGACTCTCCCAATATGGCGGCAGCCGCGTGTCCTCCTGGTACCAGCAAAGCATGGCAGGATATTGAGTCTAAGCTGGACAGACTCTTTAATCAATTTTGGAAACAAATAACAAGCAGGAAGCCCCCTGGGTCATCCCCTTCTGGGGTGAAATTCGCTTGTTGATAGCTGCTTAAAGTGAGATATTGAGGGAGCTCACACGAAGTGCGTCTTTCCTCTATGACAGCTAGGCCCCGCCCCCCGGAAGCTGCATTCTTAGTGAGAGGAGGGACAGTGTAGCTGCTGCTGATTTAATAGGGAAATCGATAGCTAGGCTAGTGTATTCAGTGTCTACTACAGTCCTGAAGGACTCATCTGATCTCTGCTGTAAGGAACGCACCCCAAAAAGCCCCTTTTAGGGCTAGAACATCAGTCTGCTTTTGTTTTTGTTTTTTTCCTGTGGAATCTAATTGCAGTTGCCTGCCTGCCAGTGTGTGTGTCAGGCTCACAGCATATACTGTGCCCACTTGCCCAGTGCCACCACTCATATCTGGTGTCACAATAGATTGCATTTAAAAAAAAAAACTTTTTTGACTGTAATATAATACCAGTCAGTTTCCTTCACACGTGTGCGTTTCAGGGCCTGCCAGGGCACAGTATCACACCAGTGCAACTCATAGCTGGTGTAACAGTAGTGTACTTAAAAAAAAACTAGAAATTTCACTGTGAAATAATAGCAGTCAGTTTCCTTCACACGTGTGCGTTTCAGGGCCTGCCAAGGCACAGTGCCACACCAGTGCAACTCATATCTGGTGTAACAGTAGTGTACATTTAAAAAAGAAAATACAGGGGGCTTGTTGTCACCTTTCGGGGACCCTTGGTGTTGTACTTGGCTGGGTGGAGGAAGAGACCTTCATTGACAACAGTGAGGACAAGGAACAGGACATGGCTAGCTTTGTATCCAACCTTGTGCAAATGGGGAGTTTGCGATTGTGCAAATGGACTGTTTGCGGTTGTTTGCGGTGTGTTAAACAGGGAGTTTGGTCTGTCACTGTGAAGCGGGCATAACCCTTACACTAACTGATAGATACAACATCATACCCGATGTTTTAAAGCACGTTATTCTTAACAATTTAGGAATGTTAGGTGATTTATGCCCTTTATGGATTAAAACCAGACTTTTGCCATGGATCCCCCTCCGGCATGCCACAGTCCAGGTGTTAGTCCCCTTGAAACAACTTTTCCATCACTATTGTGGCCAGAAAGAGTCCCTGTGGGTTTTAAAATTTGCCTGCCTATTGAAGTCTATGGCGGTTCGCCCGGTTCGCCCGTTCGCGAACATTTGCGGAAGTTCGCGTTCGCTGTTCGCGAGCGGAAAATTTTATGTTCGCGACATCTCTAGTGTTGAATAAATTTGTAATACATCATGATTATTGCAACTGATACTGTGAGCAACAGTGCCACTTAAGAAGCTTGCCCCCCTTAACCTTGAAAATACCATTTACCCCTGAAACAAGCCTTCATCAATTCATCATAAATAATATCACAAGCAACCAACTAAATTACTCAGATAAATAAAATAATGAATATGGCATGAATTGACTGTGAAACTTGTACTTAAAGGAATACTATAGTGTTAGGAATGCAAAAACTGAGTTTGCATGAGACTCCATTAGTGCTCACCCCATTTTCCACTTGGAGCTTGTTGGTTATTTAGGGCTCATTATCACAATCAATTTTAGATTTATTTGGGATCTTAAGGTAGACTTCAACCGGATATCCATGTTCTTTCAAACTGCTTTTGTGATTCTGGACTGAGTCGGTTGTCTACTACTTATACTGTGGTTATTTATTGTTTTCTTATTTTCTGCTCTTTGTGATGTGGTTTCACTTTATTGGGGATCTTTATTCCTTACTTTATATTATTTTCCAGAATATGTGAGTTCAGAGGAGAATGTCATTTATTATATTCATTAGTGCTACTTTTTTATATTATTATGTTGATATTTAGTGACTTATTTTAGTGTTAGTTTTAGTTTCTTATTACTATTTTTATTAATTTGGTTTACATCCACTACTTGTATTTTTACCATTGTTTGACAGTGTTCTCTAACCACTTTAAATACTCTTCTAGGGTATAATATATTCTATATATTACATTATTACCAGTTATTTTAGTTTGTTGATCTGTGTTTTGAACACAACTTTAGAAATAGCGCTTGAAAATATCTGAAGTATTATTGTAATAAGAAAAGCAACATTATAACAGGCTGCAATTACATGTTCTCAGCATGTCTCCCTTGTCCCTATCTGCCCACTCCCCTTAAATAAATATCGACACATTTTTGTTCACAAGCATCCTAACAATTGTCACTTTTTATTGAATGGCGATATTAGTAGAATCTTCTAAACTATGTAAGAAAAAAAAAAGATTTCAAATAGTGATGCACCATTTGAGCTTGAGAGAACAAAGAAAGCTCTTAAGCTTATGCCCCCTCTAATTTTTCCCTCATGGGAGTTCATATTCTGCTTCCTAAGACACTGCAAAAGAAAGTGATGGGCAAAGTTTGTACTCAGCAAAATTTTGAGTTTGGATTTATAGAGTTTACTTTCATTAATGGTTAGTTTACAATAACAGTGAGCTTTGAGATCCTTGACTAAAATTTTTATGTATACTCCATTAATAGTCATAGTCATAGACTATGTGTATATATTTTGTATGCCTCCCAATAGCTTCAGTGTCTGATACATATTAAAGGAGCACTATAGGGTCAGGAACACAAACATGTACCCTCCTGACCCTCTAGGGTTAAAACCGCCATCTAGCCACCCTGGTCCCCCCCATGCCTCCCTAAAAAAATTTAAAATCTTACTTGTATTCAAGTATGGAGCTGTTAGCTCTGACTCTCTTTCCTTTAGATCTTCCCACTGCCTGCTGACATCAGCAGGAGTGGTAGCCTGATCCAATCACAATGCTTCCCCATATGATTGGCTGAGACTGACAAAGAGGCAGATCGGGGCAGTGCCAGCATGATTCAAACACAGCCCTGGCCAATCAGCATCTCCTCATAGAGATGAATTGAATCAATTTAATTTCTATGAGGAAAGTTCAGTGTCTACATGCAGAGGGAGGAGACACCGAATGTTTGGATGCATTTAGGCAGCCATGACCCAGAAAGGATCTCTAACAGCTACCTGAGGAGTGGCCAGTGAAGTTATCACTAGGCTGTAATGTAAACAATGCATCTTCTCTGAAAAGACAGTGTTTGCCTCAAAAAGCCTGAAGGTAATTATTCTACTCACCAGAACAAATTCAATAAGCTGTAGTTGTTCTGGAGACTATAGTATCCCTTTAAGAGAGCACCAAAGGAGCTCAGCCATGCTACAGATGAGCTGGAACTTGGTGGATGACACAAACACAGAGGGGCTGGGAAGAAACATCCAGACGGGCTGGACAAACTGATTTAGAGAGGCTTCGGGAGACAAATGTGCACAGAGAGGCTAAGGGGAGACGTAAAGGGGATGGGTGCGAAATACAGAGGAGCTGGGGGACACAAATAGACACAGAGGGGATGTGGGGACACAAACAGACACAGAGGGGCTGTGGGGACACAAACAGATACAGAGGGAGTTTGGGGTAGACATCCTCAGGGACTGAGAGGACACAAACATAAACTGAGGGTATTGGGGATTTAACCAGACACGGAGGGTCTAGAGGGAGACATGTAGAGGGGCTGGGGGGACACAAACAGACACAGAAGGGCTGCAACAGAAAGAGACAAGTTGCTGAGGGGAGGCGACACACAGATGGGCTGGGAAGTGTGAAAGAGACACACAGAGCAGCTGAGAATGGCAAAGAGACCCAGATAGGCTAAGGAAGGGGCAAAATAGACAGGCATGGGCTGGGGAAGGAGCAAAAGAGACACATATGGACTATGGGGAGAAAAGACACCCAGAGGGGCAGGGGGGACATAAAGAGACACTGTAACGAGTATATACCCCTACACGCAGGATCCAGCCAAACAGAAGACAGCACAGAGGAGAGATACGTCTACCGGACCTTAGAGTGGCCGGAATCAACGTAATAGGAGAAGACAGAGTCAGGAACGATCCGAGGTCAAGGGCCCAAAGAGACAGCGTAAACGAAAACTAGCCGGGGTCTGGTACACAGGAATCAGCAAGCCGGCAAACAGTACAGACAAGGATAAAGCAAAAACGAAGTCAGAATACAAAGCCAAGGTCAAATACGGAGAAACACAACTGAACACAACAAGCACTAAAGGGAACTGTAGCAGAAACCACGATAGGGCAAGGAACTAAGGGAAAAGGGTAAGTATAAGTAGCCTTAAAACTAATGTGATTGGCTCCTGTCACTTCCACACCCCCAAAAGAGACTCGCGGCGCGCTCTTAGCTGCAGGCGGGACATGTGACCGCAACTCGCGGTCACTGCCCGTCTTCCTGTTAAGAGAGTCGGATGAGCCGCGCACGGCTCGTGCAGCCGCAGGACCGCGCGCGGCTTGAAGAGAGGACCGCGGCCGGCCCCCGGATAAGGTAAGTAACGCTACAGACACAGAGTACTTGGGGAGAAAGGGAAAATGTTCTGGGGGAAGAAATAGGTTGGGGAGGAGAGAAAGGGGGAAAGGGGGGAAAGGGGAGAAATAGATACAAGAGGGGTTGGGGACAAAGAGAGACAGAGGGACTTGGGGGAAGGGGCAAAAGAGACAGACAAGGGCTGGTGGAGAGACACTCATAGAGGCTGGGGACAAAGAAACACAGCAAGGTTGACAGCAGGAGACAAACAGAGAGCGGGGAGAAGGGCTCCACCTAGTACAAAACCTTTGTTCTACCATTAAAAGGGCAGAGTAAACTTTGAACAATATTTTGTTTCAGTGATTTTGTTCCCCATGTATGCTTGAAATGGTGGTGCAGAAAAAAGTGTCCAAGGCAAGGTTGAAGTTTTAGAGTGATCAATCACTACTTTCTGGGAAGGTTTCAACCTTTTCTAGCAATCTTGGGGCTCATCCAGGATTGCGTGGTTCCAATCAATGATGCATATTAACCCTTTAGGGATTTTGAACAGACTGGCAGTTGTAAACTGTTGAGGGTGCTCCCTTCATGATATCAATGGTTCTGGTTTTCTTGTCAGATCTCTGGACTTGCAACTGGGGATGGGGCTTCCCCTCTCGCTTATCAGAAAGGTGTTCTCCTTCACAGGTGTTGTTTTTGGCAGGATGTAGTGTTTTTCCACCACTTTTTTCATGTAGGTGTTATCCTACAAGTGTGTTTGAGAGTTTTGCTCTCATGAGGTATATTACTATTTATATATAAGTACCGGGATAATTAATCAGTGTCCTCTGCAGTCCAGTCAGCTTTAATAGAAGAGCAGCAGGAATACTTATAGAATGTGTGCCAGCTCCTCCAGTGTCTGAATTGGGATAAATCAAAAGAGGATAGAATCCCTTCCCAGCTGCCTACTAGTAACCTCTTACACAGATAATACCTTGCAGAAGGAGCAGGGGAAGCTCTTAGTAATGCACACTGTATAACCTTTCCTGCAGCTCTAATATAATTAATCTGACTGGCCTACAGAAGACATAGGAGGGTGAGTGCTTTTACAAATAACCATTGAAACTCCAGCACTCAAAGCCTCCAAATAATCCCCTTACCTTACTCCTGTTTAACTTTTCTTAAAATCTAATCACCCCATGTTCACAAATACTTAATTTAACCCAACTCTAGCCCTAAATCAAATAATCCTAAACAGTCTTTATACTACAACTTTATCCTGACTTAAGAAGTTAATCTTCTTAACACTAAGCACCCTATGCTATCAAACTCTGACATTTCCACCTCTCTCACTTTAATTCCGACTTTAACCTACCCACTTCTAACATTATCTTTAACCCTGCATGCATTTGCACTGCTGCATATGCTCACTATACTCACAGATTCAATTACTTTATTTGCCTTATTTTTGGGGTTTAAAGAACAGGGGGTGACATAGAATGTTGTGCCTACAGGTGCCTCACATGTAAATCTGGCCCTGACCTGTAGCGGCATCTCTGTGTTGTACTTAGGTCTGAGTATTGTATATTATGAAATGTATATATTATACCAAGATCTGAGTATTGTATGCAGCTATGTGTACTGTATGACTATGATTAAGCACTCAGCACATGAGGTTAAGCGGATGGAGATCAGAAGATGGTGGCTACAGAGTTAAGGGGTGGGGTCAAAATTGGTGGTAGGAGTCTGGTGCCGCACCAACTTAGAACCTCACCAACTATCATTGGTGGCTACATGAGATGGGTTCTCTTGCTTCCTGAAATCCACTGATGGGATCCCTGATTTCTTTAACCCCTTAAGGACACATGACATGTGTGACATGTCATGATTCCCTTTTATTCCAGAAGTTTGGTCCTTAAGGGGTTAAGGCATCAGGACTGCCAGAGAGTAAACATACCCTTTTGAAGCCAGTTTGATTTATTTGGACTCACTGATTGGCTGAGAGCATCAGCTAACTGCTCTTCTGGTTTCCCTATTTTGGCAAAACGGAAGGACGGAGAGCCATGGAGATTTTGCGCTGGAACTGCAGACTTCGGGGTTAAATCGTTCAAGAATGGTTTAACCCCTTAAGGTGAGCCAATGCGATGGACTTCATGGCATCATAACAGTTTTATTTTGATTATGTTGTTATGGTGTCTAAACTGTTTGATTATATTGTTATGGTGCCTAAACTGTTTCTTTAAATATTCTGAATATGTAATCGCTAAAATTAGGTGTGGGATAAAGAACTAATCTAAATAAACAAATTGTTATCTCTTGTTAAAGTGTACCATTCAATATGATTGTAACACTTTTATAAGGTTAAGGCCTAAGGGAAGTAGGCTATGTTTTGCAAAACCTGTTATCTTATAAAACTGCATTTAGTAGGGATGAGTAGGATGTCTTTAAACTTGTTTAGTCTAGTATGCAGGTTTTTTACTTAAATTCCATGAATCAGCATACCTCTTAGGGGTGATGTACTTTATTTTGCTTGGATTTGATCCTATATTAACATTGCAGTCATTGACATAAGATGTTTTATGGATTGTGCCCCCATACCACAAAAAAAAACTAAAAAAACTAAACAAAAATATTATTAATTTTTTGTTGCTTCCTTAGCAGGAGAACGCAGACAGCAGATATTACAATCAGTCATGGTGTGAGGTACTGAGTAGCTCTTTGTAATTTGTAGAGGTATTATAAATAGAGTTGAGCGAACCCAAACTGTAATGTTCGGGTTCGTACTGAACATTATGGTTTGACCCCGAACCCCCAATTTTTATTTAGGGCCCCCACCCACCACTCAGGGGAGGGGGCCAAGGGGGGACATTAGATCCCCCCCTTATTCTAATTTAGGGCCCCCACCCACCGCTCAGGGGTAGGGGCCAGGGGGGAGGACATTAGGTCCCCCCCCAATTTTTATTTAGGGCTCCCACCCACCACTCAGGGGTGGGGGCCAGGGGGGAGGCCTTTAGGTCCCCCCCAATTTTTATTTAGGGCCCCCACCCACCACTCAGGGGTGGGGGCCAGGGGGAGGACAATAGGTCCCCCCCTTATTCGAATTTAGGGCCCCCACCCACCGCCATAGGCTGCTCACTGTAAAATAGACATGCCCCTACTCGCAGTATAGCGAGTAGGGGCATAATTTACTAATTGACTGGCCAAGTAACTTACATTTTATATGAATGTGTGTTACTTGATTGTTGTAAGTGTTGCAAATGCTTACAGCTGAATCTTAGCTATGTTTGTATACTTTTTATTTAAAATTGTATTCAGTGCAACATTCTTCTTCTTCCACTGGGTAAGTATATTAGTACTTAGGCAATACATTTTACTTCCTTTTGCAGCCCTCTAGGCCTTTCCATTACTTTTTAGAGCCATTTTAGTGCCCAAAAGTTCGGGTCCCCATTGACTTTAATGGGGTTCGGGGTCAAGTTCAAGTCCCGAACTCGAACTTTTTGCCGAATTAATGTCCCATGTCCTAAGCTTAGTGAATGCACTAACTATAATGAAAGTGTAAAACTAGTTTTACTTACCTTCCGGACCTTGCTTTGGAGGAGTAGCAGGAGTGCTAGCACGCATGTGCAGCACAGAATCCAGCTGATTCCCCTCACTGGAAGTGACAAGGGTAGGGCATTTTCACGGGTAGGGAAATTTGATAGAACAGGGGCAATGATTTGGGCCTGGTGACCCAAAGACGATTGGTAAAGTGGATGAAACAGGATATTAACCGGCTACGGGACTTGGTCCCTGGGGTTTTGGTCATCTGGTCCAAAATGGTCCCCCGACTTCAGTGGCGTCATGCCAAGGATATGGCTGCTATCGAGCGCTGCCGGGGCAATGTAAATAGCCTGATGACAGTTTTGTTAGAAAAGTCGGGGGGAGTGGTGATTTGGCACAGAGAGCTTGAGGACAGGTTGCCCGGGTAGTTTAGGCAGGATGGGGTCCACCTCACGAATCTCTTGAATCTGGGGTTCCAGGAAGGATTGAGCAGGGCCTTATTTCTGAGGGGTGGCGGAGCTCAGATTGCTTAAGGGGTCAAGGTCTGAGCTTGTGGGCTCTGGGGTAGTGTAAATAGAATAGGGCAGTTAGGCTGCTGGTGAAGAGCTTGATTAAATGGTTCGTTATGAACCTTGGTAGGTTTCGAGCTCGGTGGTGGCTCAGTACCTGGTGTGTGGTAGGGGTATCTGAGTATGCCCCTACCATGGTTATTTAACAAAGTTTGGCACTTATATTATGTTGATGATGTTTGTTATTATGGTTGTTGATGTTATTTACATTTACAGAAATAATGGGTCATTGCCTTTTATTTGGAGGACATGATGTTATATGGTGGGATGGGCAATGACTTTAATTTATTGTTATCAATATTAATAAAGCTGTGGACATATTGACCCATACATCAGTGTCAGTGTGTTTTTTGGGTAAGCTTTGGGGGGATTTACACCTGCCCATTTGGCCCATATGGCAACTATGTGCCTGTTAAGGAATTACACTACTAAGTTACCAAATGTCAGATATTTATAACATCCCTGATTGCAGCTCTTCAAATAAATTCCAATTCTTTTTGTTGGATCAACTTTCTTTCACCTTTTCACAGCTCTGACAGGAGACCGGGACCAGGGACATGTTTGTATTCCTGTAACTTTCATTTCTGGTTTAAATGTATATGATGACATTATGTAATATAAATTATATACACATTCAATTTTTTTAAAAAACACAACATCATCAGATAGATAATAGTTAGAAATGCAAAACTAGACTAAAATATTCAAACTGGGCTTATCCAGGGGTCAAGTCCTGGGGAAAAAAGTGTGGGAACTCACCCAAGATCCCCCTCCCCAGCCCCCACCCCCAAAAAAAAAAGGATACGGCATCTGCTGACACTCTCAGCCCAGCACTGGCTGCCCTTCATAGTGAGTAGTGCTTCAAAAATGTATGATAGGTTGAGAAATATATGATAGGTTGAGATGTAGAGCGTCAGCCGACGAATCAGCGAGAAATACAGGAAAGGTGGCCAGACCAGCGCCTGTTAGGCTGAACGTGAGTGTTATACGGTTTGAAATTGGTTTAAAACATGAATGCAAGACGCAGGGTACAAAGTGTTGTTGGTGTCCAGAGGGTTCAGTTAAGGATTATACTGACAGAGAAAACCAACAGCTGGAAATTACCTTGCAAGAAACACTGGTTAATCTAATACTCATTCACAAGCAATTACAAAACCACAGTAAACGTAAGCTGTGATGTTGTTGTGGCGCCCTTAGTATACTCAATGAGTCAATTTTACACTTTTTTAAACTAACGAATTCTCACTAGAACAACATCTGAGCTTTAAGGTAAAATGTTCACTTACCCCAACTTACAGTACAGTAATAGACACGCAGGGGCCGTGTTTGACCTGACCTTCCAAAAGTCAGGGTGGCTGGCGGGCAGGAAGGCGCAGCATTCCCAGCATTCAGTGTTTTAGTTCACTACAACTTGGTATTGATAGTGTGATTTACTATGCCCAATGTCTACATTTTATAACTCTAATTTATTTATCAACAGATTTATTGAAGGATAATTTTTTCCCCATATATTTTCAGATTACATTAGTGCATTATTAATTCAGCCTGTTCAATTATTTAGTTTTTTCCAATTATATATTTATTTTATCTACCTGGGGAAATGTGGTTTTGTTTTTAAATTGTGTACATGAATGAAATAACAGATAACTTATTATCCTCTATACCTGTCAACAAAATTAATGGCCTGTGTGACGGAACACTGGTACGCCGTCACTTGGGCATCAAGGGCTTCTTTGTTTGGGTGGGCTCTGGTGGGGAGCAGCCATTTAGACCCCACAAGCTTAGACCTAGCCACAACATGAAGCGACAAGATGGTGCTGAACCAGAAACTGTGTGAACATGTGGGTGGGGATTGGGACTTTCCTCCTTGTGCCTCAGGAAGCTGAGTTACCTATTGTTGACTGTGTGGTAATCCCTTTACCTAATGCATAATGTTTTCCTCTGTATGCAAAGTAGGTGTTCTGTGATTAAATGTCTTATTGGTTATTAATGGACTAGTGTGATTGTCTGTTTGTTTAGGCCCAGTTTGATTGGTTGCTGTTCCAAACCTATGTGTGATTACTAATGAGCTTACTTGTATACAAATACCTGGGCGTGTCTAATAAAAATTAGTTCCTGTTCTACCCACAAGCTGTGTGTGTCTGCTGTTCTTGGGGGAGAGGTATTAGCTGGCTGGATCTTCGTGAACGGACTGACATCTGTGGTTTGGCAGTGGGAAAAAGCTGTTCGGACGGGTGTGCTCAGTCGGGGCACAGGGGACCGAACAGCTGTTCGGACGGGTGTGCTCAGTTGGGGCACAGGGGACCCGTCACAGCATGATTATTATTTAATTATTTTTTCTTTCCCCTCAGTTCACATTTACTATGAAGTTGTATACCACACAACATTATCCTTTATAATATTGTATACATTTTTATTGTAACATCATGTTTTTTTTTCTTTTATAAATATGTTACTTATCTCTCTCTCTAATACTTTTCTCATGTTTTGGTTATTTGCCAACTTTCTTTTCAGTGATTTTAGTAAATGTGAAATTATCATTCTTTGACAAATATACCTTTAAGATAATGTAATGGGTTTTAATGCTATTCCTTTAAGAGACACTTATGGCCATTACATTATGCTATAAATACATAAGTCATCAATGCCTCCATCCACTATTATTTGTGTCCATATGCTGTTCGTGTGTGAACTGACTCTCATTCCCCAGTAGCTAAACCCTCCACTGCCTGTAGAACCTTAATATGCAAATCTACCTGAATATGCAAATTGCTGAGTCTTGCTATTCAGGCAGTGCACATAACAGTTGCAACCAACAGGTGCCAATGCACATAACTTTTGAAAGATCTTCACAACTAACAGATAGGTTTGCAAGATTGTTAACAACCAACAGGTGTCACTGCACAGGATCCACAACCAAATCCACCTAGTTCGTAGAGAGCATCAGCAGGAAATGAAGAGCACACAAAACATTTAACAAATGACAACAATACACACCCTGCACCTATAATGGGTGGATGGTGACTTAAACATAAGAGTCATCAGAGGACCTACACGAAGTGTCTGTCTTATGCTCCCAGTGATGATGACTACCATCACAATAAGCTTTGCCCTCTTTTCAACAAGATGCTAGGCAAATACATTCAAACCCTGTCCTTTCACTTAAATTACCATGATGGGTTAACTGTCAGCTATTTAAAGCCACTTCCATCAAGGTCCAACACTTCAACCCATATGCTATTAGCTTTTACTTAGTTACTTTACATGGCATATCTCTTGTTACATGACACCCTTGAAAAAGATAGGGAAGCAGCATGGGCGGCCTGGGACGGGGGGCAATTCCCCCTCCTCTCAGCTCCTGTCCCCTCACTCTCAGCTCATGTCCCCCCTCTCAGCTCCTGCCCCCCCCCCCCTTCCTCAGCCCCATGTCCCCCCATCACAACCCCCACTACAGCTTATTTTCCCCAATTGCAACCCATATCACCCACACCACTGCCCCTTTCCCAAATTGTACCCATCAACCTACTTAAGCTCCTATCCCCTACTACATATCTAACCCCCAATTACAGCTCATACCCCCTACTACAGCCCCTAGCCCCCTACTACAGCCATGTCCCCTTACTCAGCCCCTGTCTACTGGCTTTAAAAGTGTAAAGTTTGTGTGTGTGTGTGTGTGTGTGTGTGTGTGTGTGTGTGTGTGTGTGTCAGTATGTCTGTGTGTGTCAGTATGTCTAGGTGTCAGTATGTCTGTCTGTGTGTATGTCAGAATGTCTGTCTATGTGTGTTCAAGTATGTCTCTGTGAGTCAGTATGCCTGTAACAGTGTGTGTATGTGTGTGTGTGTATATGCCTGTCAGTGAGTGTGTATTTGTTAGTGTGTGTCAAATCAGCAAGTGTGTGTGCCTGTCAGTGTCTTGGTGCAATGGGCCACTTAACTGGATTTGCCCCCCAGGCCTAAGGCTGCCAGCCCTCCCCTGGGAAGCAGCACACTTACTTGACCTCATATGACCATAGAATGAGAAATATTTGCTGTCTTTACTGCCACAATGATGACATGGTATATCTATGACATCTCTGACATCAATGTGCAATTTCTTTGTATGTGCAGGGTTTCAAACTGAACTGGTCATTGTGCTTGTAGTAAACATTTAACTTTTTTTTCTAAGCAAATACAGTTATCCTAGCCTTTTCACCCCTTATTCATTTTGTTGCTCTCCTAAGTGCTTTTTTAGTTCTGAAATATATATTTTTTTAAAACTGGTGCCCAAAATTGCACTGCTTATTTAATCTAATTGAAATTTGGCCCCTTATGCCTCCTATTTGACACACTGGATTCTTTCTCATACTGCTGGGCACCCCAATTTGAAGGAAATGCAACATACCTTGTAAATCATGTCTTTCTTGTATATGCTGTCAAGCTGCCAGACAGTATTAGGCTGAATGTCCTGGCATATTGACTGTGCCAATATATTCTGTGCATAGAGCCTGCTTTGATGTTCGCCACAATCGTATTAATCTTCAAGGCTACAGGTTCTGTTCCCAGCAGTTAAAATTCAGCTTGTCATCACTCCAAAGTCATAAAATTGTGTGTCAGTGACTAATAACACTTTTATCTCAGGACAACTATTTTACATAACATTTCTTTTTCTTCATCTATGTCGAAGCACCGCCTGGAAGATCCTGATCTATTTCTATATATATTGATCACAACTGTATTCAACAACATAAAAAAATGTGTATATAGTGTGGAGGACACTAAGCCAAATATGTTTCAAAATTTTTCTTTGTAATTTAAATTTCACTTTAATATTTTAAATGTATTCATATATTTTAGAGTTACTGTCAAATGTATGTGTGTTGTTCTTTGGCTTATTGAAGGTGACTTATTAATAATATGCAAAGTATTAGTTACTATAGTGTCTTCCTATACAAATTAATCTTCAATAGAAAAATAGATATGCAGGAGGGTCTAATGTATATTCAATTCTTGAAGCACCTACTGTCCAAGTGGCAAAGATACTTTTCCACACTATTCTGTTGCTCATTGTTCTCTGACTGTCCATGTCTTTTTTTCATATATTAATGTTGTAAGAGAAGTTTAAGTAGCAACATCATTGTAATTTGAGACATAGTGACATCTTGATGTTGGTTAATGTTTTGGGTAAGTTGTAGATTTGGTTATTGTTTAAGGTGTATACTGTTCTCCTTTGTATAATATTGGATGGGAATGTAACATCAACATTAGACAGCATGATGTATATATGGTGGAATACTGCATGGCATGACTGCTTAATCGTGATGAATGCACACTCTCACATAGTATTCTCCTCTTTTCAGTCAAGCAGCTGATATGCATAGCATAATTTCACTGATACACATATGTTTTAGTATTTTCATATATATGTATTGTCAGCTGGAAGATCTACATGTACCAGAAACATACCATGGCATTTTTTTTTCTCTTTTTTATTTAGAATAGTCAGATATTTTCTGCAATTCCAGATATTACATGGATTATTTTCAGAAATTAAATTATCAGTTTGAATTATGAGGTTTGCATGTAGCAATAATAGGTAGATCTTTTAATATGGAGTTAATAAAACAGCAGAGTAAAAAATTCCAATCGATCCCTACCAATAGGGGATAGATCGGGTAATTCCACAGAAAACCCACTTGTTATCCTCAATGTGGGAATAACTCACTATAAGAGCACAAGAAAAGAGAAAAATACGGACAGAAGTCCAAATAGGAGGATAACAGAAAAGAGGAAGCACTACCTTTAATAGTACTAAGGATAAAATAAAAAAGCATATACCAAAAAGAGGAAGGTAATTAGTCAGTAAATTAAAAGGGGCTGCAATTAGTCAGTAAATTAAAACTGTTAATAAAGCTACAGAGGTACTGCAATAATGCCAGCCTGCCTACACAGATGAATAAGGCTGAATGGGGTAATATAGAGAAAGAAAAAAATCTTTCACAAGTAGAAATTGGAGAGAGCCCCCCTCCCCTCCTGCAAGAATCCCCAAAGCCAAATATAAACAGAGAGGCCAGGCTGACCCTGAATTACCTCGGCACAGTGGAACATTCACTAATGCCTACCAAAACCTCTATCCCTTCCTCCACTAAGAAAAACATACTTAACTAACTAAAAATAGTGCATAGTGTACCTAGTGAGTAAAGGTGAAAAAATAATAAACAAATAGCTCGACACGCGTTTTGGCGTGTCAGCACGCCGTCGTCAGGAGCATTAAATGTAACCTAGGTGAACAAAAGAATATATACCCCTCCTTAATTACCAAAGTAACCACTGCTGTGTAATTAGGGGTTGTCCTATAATCATGTGAAATAAACCCCAATGCTTTACCTTCCCTGCTCGCTCCCCTATCAGGGGGCGTGAAGCTACTGTGAGATGAATGAAGAGAGGTGGGGCCATATAGTAAGGACCGCCTCTAGCTAGGTGAATAGTGATATGTACCTCAATCCGACGCCGGCCAAGGTAATAGGCACCTTCTGCCTGTCAGAACGACCGATGTCCTACCCAACGGACACATCCGTGTGACGGGGGGCAACCAGACCCTGAACGAGTCCAGCATACACACTCCTCCAATCTAAACTTCATTCCACCTGCTACTAGCAACAGGGGTGGGGCTAGCCAATGCCCATGGGAGCGTTTACTATCCTCATTGGTCGGCAAGCGGTTTGTTTACATATCGTAACTCACGTGGACTATATTAATTTTCTGATAACATTACTCAAACTGATCCTAACCAAAAATATATTTCTGTTTAATGGTACCATCTATCATCAGGTAAGAGGGACTGCCATGGGTACACCTTGTGCCCCCTCCTATGCAAACCTGTATCCAGGAGCATGGGAGAAGGGCATCATGGCAGATCCTAAATTACAAACATTTTGCAGTCTAGTGTTCTGTTGGAAGAGATACCTAGACGACGTGTTTATTATATGGTTAGGATCAACAAAGGACTTTGAGGATTTTGTACACCATCTGAATGAAAATAATTTGAACCTGCTATTTACCAGCGAGATGGGGGCAGGAATCTGAACTTTTTAGATCTAACTTCCTCATTACAGACTGGAGGAGGAGTACTAACGTCTTTGTTCCATAAAAAAACAGCCACAAATGGATTGTTAAATTGGCAAAGCTACCATCCCAAAACCTTGAGAACAGGCATACCCACGGGCCAATATCTAAGGCTAAGACGAAATTGTTCCACTATTGAGGATTTCAAGGTCAAAACTTGGGACCCTTTAGAAAATCCTTTAAAGAAAAAGGCTACCCCAATAGGGTGTTAAGGAAAGCATATTCTAGAACAGTCCTATCAGATAGAGATGCACTCCTTTCAGATAACACAAAACAAAGATCTAACCCTAACCTTATACATTGTATCGCCACTTACGACGCTGGTTGGACATATATGATGGAAACACTTAGATGCTATTGGCCAATCCTAACTTCAGATACACATATTAAAGATGTGATTACCACATTCCCTTCGATAACGGCACGAAAAGGAAAAAAATCTCAAAGATACGTTGGTGCAGAGTCACTTGGCACCCTCTAAAAGACCATCCCAAATATATCTACCAGGATTAAAAATACGAAGATGTAAGGCATCTATCAATCATTCCATTAGGTGTGAATAAATGTAAATATGTTGATTTATGATATATCGTTATCCCAGTATTTGCAAGAACCTTCAGCTTTATTAGCTGAGAAAAATTACAAATAAGTTGATTTATGATACATCTTTATTGCCAACATGATACAGTTACTATACATCCTAACTGCCTGCCAATATGTTACATTTTTACTGTCAATATGATACATTTTTATTGCAAATAACAGCTATAATTTCCAGGCACCTGGGTAAGCTGTTGTATCCTTTTAGTGGTGATCCCCTACAGGGTGACACCACGTGAGTTGCGATATGTAAACAAACCGCTTGCCAACCAATGAGGATAGTAAACGTTCCCATGGGCATCGGCTAGCCCCGCCCCTGTTTCTAGTAGCAGGCGGAACAAAGTTTAGATTGGAGGAGTGTGTATGCTGGACTTGTTCAGGGTCTGGTTGCCCCCGTCACGGATGTGTCCGTTGGGTAGGACATCGGTCGTTCTGACAGGCGGAAGGTGCCGATTACCTTGGCCGGCGTCGGATTGAGGTACATATCACTATTCATATACAAAGAAGTGGAAATCACCCAGGATACATTCAAATGTAATATATAAAATAGAATGACCTGTATTTAAGTAGACTCTCCAGGCATATGCTCTGTGTAAATAAATCAGATAGCTAACATAGCGTAAAATATGGGATCACTTCCAGTTATACGTTTCTTTCACCTCTAGTGTATATACTTTTTTCTTGGTTTTACACATATCACTATTCACCTAGCTAGAGGCGGTCCTTACTATATGGCCCCACCTCTCTTCATTCATATCACAGTAGCTTCACGCCCCCTGATAGGGGAGCGAGCAGGGAAGGTAAAGCATTGGGGTTTAATTCACATGATTATAGGACAACCCCTAATTACACAGCAGTGGTTACTTTGGTAATTAAGGAGGGGTATATATTCTTTTGTTCACCTAGGCTACATTTAATGCTCCTGACGATGGCGTGCTGACACGCCGAAACGCGCGTTGAGCTTTTTGTTTAATATTTTTACCTTTACTCACTAGGTAGCACTATGCACTTTTTTTAGCTAGTTAAGTGTGTTTTTGTTAGTGGAGGAAGGGATAGAGGTTTTGGACGTTCCACTGTGCCGAGGTAATTCAGGGTCAGCCTGGCCTCTCTGTTTATATTTGGCTTTGAGGATTCTTGCAGGAGGGGAGGGGGGCTCTCTCCCATTTCTGCTTGTGAGAGATTTTTTTATTTCTCTATATCACCCCATTCAGCCTTATTCATCTGTGTAGGCAGGCTGGCATTATTGCAGTACCTCTGTAGCTTTATTAACAGTTTTAATTTACTGACTAATTGCAGCCCCTTTAGGCTTTTCCCTTCCTCTTTTTGGTATATGTCTTTTTGGTATATGCTTTTTACTTCTATCCTTAGTACTATTAAAGGTAGGGCTTCCTCTTTTCTGTTATCCTCCTATTTGGACTTCTGTCCGTATTTTTCTCTTTTCTTGAGATCTTTTAATATTGAATGGAAACAGGAGAGATTTCTTGTTAAACAAAGAAATAGCGTTATAGAGCTGGGCAGACTTCAGAACTGACTTAAAAATGCTTACGTCAAAGTAGTAGCATTGGATTGTTTAAATTTATTGTGCTGTACTGAAGATTTTTCCAACTTGTTTGATTTTGACATACATTATGCATGTTGGATTCTAAGACACTTGCTGTTTATCTTGCTGTTTAGTGAGTAGATCCATAAGAGATTGGCAAATCCACATTATTGATAATTACCAATTTAGAATATATTACTATATTAAACTGTGCAGGGGGAGGGTGGGACCAAATATCATGCACAAACTACAAGCCGCCTTCATACGAGCATACTATCACTGTTCCCTCCCTTGAGGAGGTGGTGTGATCACTGCTACTTGGAGTGATTCTGCTGGTGGGTGGTACAATTGTGCCTTTTTTTTTATAAATTCTTTATTTATGATATTTTTTCAGTTTTTTTTTTTCAAAATTAAAGTAAGTTACAGAAAGCAAAAGTAGAGAAGTTAGATAAGGTAGGCTGCATTACAATACAGGGTAATGTCAGTACGTAACCACATAACAAATGAGACCATTAATTATACACTCCATTGTCAGGTAACATGTTTCAGGTTGCAAATGTGCCTTTTTGTGCAGTCAACAGAAGCTCCTGACTTTGGATGGTTTGATGTTATGGACTAGGGGAACAAGATAGATTAGTACATAGATTTATTCGATGTACAGGTCTAGTGGATGCGCTGACCTATTAGATTGCTTATTCTACTCTACCCGCATTTCACAAAGGTCCACAATTTTTATTTCCTGGTGAATTGCCTAGGAATTATCATGGTGGAGAAAACTGACATATAAAACATCACCTGTTCGTACCACGCAGATATTCCCTATAGAAACCTGAATACTGGAAGTAGAGAGTACATTTGTCCCTACTAAAGGATCCTGATTTGGTCAAATCAACCCGGCAAGTTTTTTGACAATGCCTAATACCTTTCAGACCTTCACAATTATCACTACCTTAACACTGCCCAAAGTACCAACAGATTCTGTTAATGCTACAGCATTACTAAGGAGATATGTAGATAGGTAGTTTTGCAGACTATATCCAATATCTTCAAATTCGAGATCAAGCAAGACAGGAGATGATGAAACAGGGAGCAACTTTTTTTTTTTGACAAAATATGATTTGAATAGACCACACAGACATGCTTAATTACAGTACTTTACCAATGTATGAGTTCTATATCTGGCATATGGGGTAACCTGAAATATGTAGACCAATGGGAGGTTGTCTCTGTGTGTGTATATATGTCTGTGTCTGTGTGTATGTATGTCTGTGTCTCTGTATGTGTGTATGTATGTATGTGCCTGTGTCTGTGTCTCTGTATGTGTGTATGTATGTCTGTGTCTCTGTATGTGTGTATGTCTGTGTATGCGTGTGTGTATCTGTATGTATGTCTGTGTCTCTGTGTGTGTGTGTGTGTGTATGTATGTGTGTGTCTGTGTCTCTGTGTTAATGTATATATGTGTCTTTGTCTCTGTATGTGTGTGAATATCTGTATGTATGTCTGTGTATGTATGTTTGTGTCTGTGTCTCTGTATGTGTGTATGATTGTGTGTCTGTGTCTCTCTGTGTGTGTCTTTTTCTGTATGTGTGTATCTGTATGTCTATGTATGTATGTGTGTCTGTGTCTCTGTATGTATGTGTGTGTGTCTGTGTCTCTGTATGTGTCTGTGTGTGTCTCTGTATGTATGTGTCTGCATGTGTGTATGTATGTATGTATGTGTCTGTCGGGGGTGTGCGTATGTGTTTGTGTCTGGATGTATGTGTCGGGGGGAGGGGCCCACAGTCAGGGGGGAGAGGTTCACGGTAGGGGGGGCCCATGGATCAGTTTTGCACCGGTGCCCCATGGAGTGTGTGTACGCCACTGGAGAGGTGTAGGAGGTTGGGGAGTGGGAGAGCATATGGTAGGCACATTTGTTTTTGTCTTTTTTTTCTTGTTTTAGTTTTTGCTTTATTGTCTATATTTGTTTTGGTTAGTTCCACCTCACTGATTGTATCCAACTAAGGATCCCATCATTAGAATGTGTTTTATAAATCCTAAAGTGGATGAATACACACTTTCTTGTACTCGTTACAAACATATTGAAAAACCCTGTGACCAGCATTGCTTTATGTTATGACCTAATTGTTTATTAAACATTGTTTTCTATAGTTTACTAACCCAAACACAATGTACTATGGAAAATCAGCAACTACTGTCAAAAGCATCATTTGTGTGCTTGTATGCCAGTACCAAATAAAGAATGTAAAAAAAAAAATCAAGTTCTCTACAAAAACAATTTTCTTCACCTACTGTGTGTAGAACAAACATTATTTGTGTCACTCTCTGCACTGAATTCTCAAATTATCTATGCATTTTTACATGTTTTAAATCAATGGTGTTCCTATATTTTTTTAATTTACCAAAATTAATTTAAAGTGAAGTAGTTAATTTTACAAAGAATTGATGAATACTGATAAACTGGTGATCTGTGAGTAATTATAGGTGTTTTCTGTCACATGCTTGTTATTTTTCACTCTAATGTGAGAAATGTAATGTATATATTTATATGACTGGTGTCATATATAACTATAAATTGTTTATGCATTTGCATTTGACTTTGGGTGAACTTTTTTTTTTCTTTGCATGGTAACATTAATATGTAATACCATGCACATGTTTAGATTGTGAGCTCATATGAGCAGGACTATCTTCACATCTTGTCTCTGTCAAAAATACTTTGTATGTTAATACTTGTTTTATATCCCCAAATTATTATTATACAGTGCAGTGGAATATGTTGGTGCCATATAAATGTTATAAATATTATGTCTGTCATCCACTTTATTTACTCTAAGGATTGGAAAAGGCTGTGGAGTTTTAATGCATGAAAGAAAAGAGAAACGCAGTAGGGAAAAATCAGAAAACTATATAAATGTTATTCATGAGATAACAGAATAAATGAAAACATACATATATTGCAGTGTAAATGATTCAATATTAAAACTTAGACTGATCTAAGATGGACTAATACACCACAGAAGCTGAGCTGATACTTTTAGGAGGCTCAGTGTTGCTTGAATAACTGAATGTAAAGGTTACAGAACAAACTTGAAATGTTATCTATTATCCATTATGCTAAATGTTTCCTGCTGTTTGCTGTAGACTTGATTCTGTGTTCTGTGTGTTATTATTCTCTCAGCACTTTTAAATAGGTGGTTTTCATTATTTTTTTTATCTCAATGGTGACATATTCTTTTGAACAGATGGTAACAACAAACAATTTCAATTATTGTGGTAGAACAGGCTGAGATGTGTAAAATGTATTTGTGTCAAAATAAATTTAACCATGGGCAAGATACGAAAGACTTGAGAAAAGTGCTATTTTATCCAATTATAGTGATATAATTTTTTTATTATTATTATTATGTTATTATTTATATAGCGCCAACAAATTCTGCAGCGCTTTACAGTGGGTAGACGAACAAACATGTAGTTGCAAACAGACAAGTTGGACACACAGGAACAGAGGGGCTGAGGGCACTGCTTACATGCTAGAGGGAGTGGGGTAAAGTGACACAAAAGGTAAGGATAGTATTAGACTAATGACAGTTGCAAGAGAGGAATCTGTCGGGCTCTATTAACAGTTTAATTGATATGCTTTTATGAAGAATGGGTTTTTAATGATTTTTTGAAGGAGTGGAGACTTGCAGAGCATCTAACGGAGGAGGGAAGTGAGTTCCACAGGAACGGTGCAGCCCTTGAGAAGTCTTGAAGGCGAACATCAGAGGTGGGAGTATGGACAGAAGATAGACGTAAGTCTTCAGCAGAGCATAAGGGCCTAGATGGGACATACTTGTGTATTAGGGAGGATAGATAGGTGGGAGCAGCATTATGTAGAGATTTGAAAGCAAGAACCAGAATTTTAATTTGAGCCCAATATCTTACAGGAAGGCAATGTAGGGACTGACAGAAGGGTGAGGCATGGGAGGTATGGGCGGACAGGAAGATGAACCTCGCTGTCGCATTCATTATGGACTGTAACGGCGCAAGTTGGGAGCACGTAAGACCACTGAGAAGCAGATTGCAGTAGTCAAGGCGAGAAAGGACAGTGGAATGGACCAGCACCTTAATGTTTTTGAGATGGAAGCGGCAGGATTTGGCGATAGACTGAACATGAGGTGTGAAGGAGAGGTCGGAGTCAAAGAGAACACCTAGGCAGCAAGCCTGCGTGGTGGAGCTGATGGTAGCACCATTGACTTGGAAGGAGACAGACACAGGAGTAACAACACTTGAGTGAGGAAAGATCAGAATTTCAGTTTTGGTCAAGTTCTGTTTAAGGAAGTGGACAGCCATCCAGTTAGAAGAGGCAGTCAGATACACTAGTCAAGAGGGATGGAGAGAGATCAGGAGAGGACAGATAGATTTGCGTGTCATCCACATAGAAATGATATTGGAAGTCAAAGGAGCTAATTACCAAGGGAGGCAGTATAGATGGAGAACAGTAGGGGACCAAGGACTGAACCTTGGGGGACACCAACATAGAGGAGTTGGGGAGAAGAAGCAGAGCCAGAGAAAGAAACACTGAAAGAGCGCTGGGAGAGGTTCGAGGAGCACCAGGAGAGAGAAATATCATGTAGACCGATATTGCGGAGGATAAGAAGAAGCTGTTGATGATCAACAGTGTCAAAAGCCGCAGAAAGGTCAAGGAGAATTAGGATAGAGTAGTGACCACGAGATTTTGCAGCAAGTAGATGATTGGATACTTTGGTCAGTGCCGTTTCCACAGAATGTGTAGCGCAGAAACCAGACTGAAGCGGGTCTAGCAGAGAGTTGGTCTTGAGGAAGTCTGTCAATCTCACATACACAACATACACAACTCTTTCAAGGATCTTGGACGTAAAAGGCAGTAGTGAGATAGGACGGTAGTTGGATGGGGAGTTAGGCTCAAGGTTAGGCTTCTTTAGAATTGGGGTTATAGTTGCATGTTTGAAGGGCGATGGAAATATGCCAGAGGAGAGAGAAAGATTGAGAATTTTAGTGAGAGGTAGACAAAGAGAAGAAGACAGAGTACGGATGAGATGAAAGGGAATTGGATCTAGGGAGCAGGTGGTGGGGCAGGAGGACTGGAGCAGAGCAGAAACCTCTTCTGCTGTAGCAAGTGCGAATGAACATAGAACAGCAGAGGGAGTGAGGGTAGGAGAAGTATTGGAAGAAGAAAGATGAGAGATCTCTTCTCTGATCGTAGAGATCTTGTCAGTGAAGTGAGTTCCAAAGTCTGATGCTTTGTTGTAGTTTTAGTCACATTAAAGCTCAGATGTTCCTTTAAAAAATAAATGGAGAAGAAAAAGAAAAAAATAATCATCATATGAATAGAAACAAAATGGATGGCATCATGATATAACCTTTTTTGCATTTATGTCACACTACATACCATATTGCTCTGTATACACTTATTATTATCATGCTTACCTAAAACCTGTGTTACTAGAGATAAAAAAAAAAAAGACTTTGGTAGCGGAAAAGGACAACATTGAGTTTGCTTTCCTTATGGCAAAACCTCAGAGAAACCTCAATAGATTGCTCTTCGGTTAATCCCCACTCAGGTCTCATAAATGTTTTTGTGCCATTAGAGGGTGAACCTATATCATGTGCATATTAGACTGACCCCACCCACAAGAGCAGTCTAAATCCAAAATGCTGGCAAGTACCATCTGCATGAAAGCCGGGGCAGACGACTGTTTGGCCTTTTGTGGACCTCATCAGCGGGATGTAGTTGATATCACTCTAGGAGCAGTGAGCACAGTAACCATGTCTGAATTACCCTTTTAACTTAGGGAGACCCTAGGTAAATGCATTGCAATAAAACCAGATAATATAAGAACTGTCAGAATGAGCAAAAGCTCAGAGAAACCTCAGTCGTGTTCCCTTGGGTTAGTCCCGCTCAGGTCTCAATTGTGCCATTACAGAGAGAACTTATACTATTTGTAAATCAAACCAACCTCACCCATAAGGACAGTCCAGACCCGAACTGGCAAATTCCCTCAGCAAGAGAGATACAGCAACCCAAGATGATTATGACAATTAATGCTAGAGTTTCCATAAATCTATATGCCATTTCCTCCTCAACTTCGTATGATTGTAGGTTGCATGGGTGCAATGCTTGTGTACCATCCTCCAATCCCCTGTGCAATGAAAAGATAAAATTGTGCTTAAGGGGTCATACAGCACAACAACCCACATCCTAAATAACAGGATGTTGTGCAGTTCTTTGTCACCCCTCCCTCCATACACAGAAACAAAAACACCAGGCTATCCCCAAAAATCTAATCTTGATCCACTGTATTTGTAAATTTTGCTTTTTTAACTAACATCTGCTCTGACGACCTTAAACCCCTAACACATTTTGTATTTATTAAATATGTATTTCACAACTGCATGATGTAGCTGGTAGAATATTCTTCCCTGCTTTCTGTTTGTTGTAACACTGAAAGAGTTAGTGTAATGACAGCTAGAAAACTTGCAACTCCCTAGGCCTTGAGCGACTGGTTTTGAAGGTCAAAGTGTCTTTAATAATGCGTTTTAAAAAGTAGATTTGAATTTTTTTTTGCTATCATGAATTTTCTCCTCCTGTCAGAAAACACAAAATGTACCCCCTACTTCAAAACTCTATAACTCTATCTTTAGGTAGCATTCATACAATTCATAGTGTTATCAAATATAGATATATGAAGGCTGCACAGAAATATACATTTCAGTTGAAATATTGAAATATATCCCAGCTGTGACAAGTCATAACCTAATTCAATTACTTTCTTATAAGATTGTGTATATTTAGACTCAACCAAATAAATTGATTCCAATGGCTATTAATCACAAGAAAGCAATTTATTTAATGAACTGCTTTCAGTGGATATTAATCTACATGAAGTACCGTACATTTCATTAGGCTCAGCTCTGCCACAATTGGGCAACACTGATGTAGCGATAGTAGGCTGAGTGTGATGTAACCATCAGAGGTTACTTACTCCCAGCGTTAATCTGAGATAGGTATGTTTATGTAGGTTTGCTAGATCTATGACTTGTTCAATATAGAGTAGATTGATCACTTTATTTATTGTGCATACTGTTTGACAATTTCAACAGCACCAAATTCATGTCTTCAGTTCAGTTGAATGCGTCCATAATTCTTTTTCTATAATAAAAAATGACATAATGCCTGGATTAAAATGTGGAATAAAAGTCTTCAAATCAGCTCAACTCTTAAAGGGACACTCTGGGCACCATAACAACGTATTCAGGGGTAAACCAATAATTAATGGTTGAAACCCAAAGTCTTCAACATGGTGCCTGTCAGCTCTGCCCCTGTAATTCCATTGCAATCAGTGATTTGAATTAGGAAGCCTCAGACTGGGAGCTGCTGTCACAAAAGGTTGTGAAAAAACTCACTCCGTTTTGTGAAGGAGGAGCTACTGACAGGCTAAGAGCATAATTTTTCCTTTAATTAGTTCAATCTAACTAGATATGCATGGCAGGATATTAGCTTTAGAAATGTGCAAAGTTAAAATTTCAGTTCTTCCGGAAAATAAATAAATAAATCAGAATGGAGTATGATGTATGGTAATGTCAACATTTGTTATGTGTCAGTACAGTTTGGCTGACATTAGATTAGAAAATCAAATATCGTCTAAACTGAAGTCCCTGCAGCTTGAGGTTTACTCATGTGGAGGCTGGTCAGGACTTGCTGTCCAGCTGCCACATTAAATAGTTTAAAAAAACAAAAAAAAAAGCCAGTGTGCCCTAGCCCCACCCATGGGCGGTGTACTGGGGCTCTAAATAAATATAAAAAAGTGTCCCCCATTTCATTTTAATTATAGCCCTCAACTGCTGGTCACAGGTTGAGGCATGGTGGGAACACTATGTTCCTCACATTATTATTAATTTGGAGCCCCACAGTGGGAGCATTTTTTGTGTTCCACTAGTGGGCAAGGCAGTGGAGAGTGACTGCTTACTGTGTAACAGACACTGATTGTATGGCAAGGTAAGGGATATTTTGTATTATTTTTTTTTTAGTACAGGTTCCCTTGTGCTAATATGTGGGTCTTAGTGAACCCCACAGGTAGAACTTAACTATTGATCGTTGGCTGCTAGTGTCACCTAATCTCAAAGCAATCAGCCATTGGGCATTTCTGTTGGTTCTGAATTAGTTATATTTGTCCATGTGTCTTTTTTTTTTTTTGGATAACCGTAGAATGGTCAACTTGATGAAGCTGCCAGGTCCTTGCTGGACTTTTTCTGATCTCTCAAAGAAGAAACTCAGGCAAGTTTTCTTGGCCTTCTAGTCCTTTTTTGTCCTTGATCTCTCCTGATTCTTCATATTTCTTTATAACAGCTTGAATACCACATTATTTTATTTTTTATATAGCGCCTGCAAATTCCGCAGCGCTGTAGAATGGGTGGACTAACAGACACGTAATTGTAACCAGACAAATGAGCTTACATGCTAGAGGGAATGGGGTACAGTGACAAAAAAGGTATAAGTAGGGGTAATGAAATAGGTTGCTAGAAAAGTATTGAGAAAGTTATCTTTGACAGTTGCAGGAGAGCAGTCATGGGGGGAGAGGGAGCAGGGGAATGAAAACCTGCTAACAGTTTAAATGATATGTTGTCCTGAAGAAGTGTGTTTTCAAAGAATTTTTGAAGGAGTGGAGACTGGGTGAACATTTAACGGAAAGGGGAAGGGAGTTCCACAGAAAAGGTGCAACGCTGGAGAAGTCTTGGAGACGAGCATCAGATGTGGGAGTACGGACAGAGGATAGACATAGGTCTTCAGCAGAGCACAGGGGCCTCAACGGGGCCTACTTGTGTATTAAGGAGGATAGGTAGGTTGGAGCAGCATTATGTAGGGACTTATATATAAAATTACACAACCTAAAATATGAAGCAAAGAGAGACCACAGTAGTGAAGATAAAAATGAACAAAAAGATAAAAAAAACTAGGTGCACTCACAAACATGGATATAATGGACGGGGTATATAAGTCTCTTTCTGTCACATCCTGCTCTGTTCTGTGGAGATGTCTGGCTTTGGCTTCTGGTATCCAGTACTCTTTTTACAATTCTTGTTTAGTTTTTCTTGTTTTTTTGGTTTTCTATTCTATGTCTGGTTTTCTTTATGCTGGGTTTCTGGGTTCATTCTTATATTCTGTCCCTGGATTTCCCAGTCTCTTGGATTCATTTAAATGTTTATTTTATTTGCCACACCCATTTGTTTTCCATCATTCCTTTTTGTTTCAGTGTCCTGCAGGCAGCTGCTCAAGGCTTCTGCCCTTTTTTGCAGGTAAGTACTATATATGTCTTCTTCGGTTGTTTTAGCATACATTAGGCAGTGTAGGACCTGCCAGATATGGGGTACATTGGCGTTGTTGGAAGGCTTATGCAATGTATGATCATATAATATAACTAAATCCCCATGATTGCCATATATAGTGCTTAGTTATTTCTCCTCTTATTTTGCCTATGTTATCTTGTCTTGTTTTAGTTTGTATACCCAGTCCATGTACAGTCCTGTCCAGTCATGCCCATGTTATGTTCATGTTACCCTCGTGTCTTGTGTACATGTTCTGGGTTTAGCTTCCTATCCTTCTCTGGTTCTGAGTTCTCCTAGTTCTGTCTTGTTTTCATGTTTGGTGCCTTTTCTAGTCTTGCCTTGTTTCTGTACTGGATACATTCTTGCTGCAGAGCCTCCCTATTCAGCTCCCTGGAGGTCTGCTTAATTCCTGCTCCTAGTTCCTGGGATCCGCATAAGCTGATTCAGGGTTCTGGTTGAGGCTGCACAAACGCTGGTGCTCAACACCAGGGGGCGTGCGGTTACCCTGCACCAGACCCTGCTAATCCACCTTCACACTGTGACTCCTACTCTGAATATCAGGCATACTGGGTCCCGGTCCTCGCACCGCCGCCCGGACAGTGTCTTGGTCCCGTGCTCCTGACCGCCACCCTGACACTTTCAGATGTTTTTTTCTTCTCTTACTCCAAATAGAAGAAAATAAAAGTAGTAAAATGGCTCATCAAATCGTAAGAAGTCTTCTCAGTCAGAATAAATGCATAACCAGGAAAAAAGACGAACGGAAGATCGAGTCAGCAACAAAACAATAAAATAAAGGAATCCTGCCACTGTTTAAGAAGACACTCAGGAGTCTTCACACTACCTAATTTAAACGAGTAATTTATATAATTTGTATTTTTCCCCTTATAGCCACAAGGGTATATAGATCGCATTTTGTGCAATTCTTTTGTTTATGTAGGGACTTGTAAGCAAGCACCAGAATCTTAAATTGAGCCATATGTCTAACTGGAAGCCAATGTAGGGGCTGACAGAGGGGGAGGCGTGGGAGGTGTGGGCTGACAGGAAATTGGGGTCAAGGTTGGGCTTTTTCAGAATTGCATGCTTGAAGGGTTAAGGAAATGTGCAGGAGGAAAGAGAGAGATTAAAAATGTTAGTGAGAGGAAGACAAGAGAGGGAGACAGGGTGCGGATGAGATATGAGGGAATAGGATTGAGGGAACAGGTGGCGGGGTGGGAGGATCGGAGCAGAGCAGAAACCTCTTCCGTTGTAGTAGGTGTGAACAGTGGCATACACACAACCCATGGGGCCCCGGTGCGAAAACTGATCCGTGGCCCCCCACGCTTACTCTGCGCGGGCCAGGGATGCAACATATGGCGGCGGGCACCTGGTCGCTGGGGTTGCAGGGGTCGCAGGGCTGCGACCGCGGTATGTACGCCAGTGCATGCAGATACACATACACATAAAGGACCTCTACAGACATCCAGATCACATCAGCTCAATGAAGTGATCTGAGTGCCAGGTCCCTCTAGTTTTAACCCTGTAGCTGAAAACATAGCAGTTTCACAGAAACTGCTATGTTTCACTGAGGGTTAATCCAGCCTCTAGTGGCTGTATCATTGACAGCCGCTAGAGGAGCTTCCACGATTCTCACTGTGAAAATCACAGTGAGAAGACGCTGAACGTCCATAGGAAAGCATTGAGTAATGCTTTCCTATAGGCGGTTTGAATGCGCACGCTGCTCTTGCCGCGCATGTGCATTCAGAGCTGAGAGGTTGATCGGGGTGGAGGGACCCTTGGCGCTGGAGAAAGGTAAGTGCTGAAGACACACACTCTCACGAACAGATGCATACACACTAGCTAACAGACACACACACTCTCACAAACAGACGCATACACACTAGCTAACAGACACACACATTTACTGACAGAAACACACTCAGTGACATCCAGACAGACACATACACACTCACTTACAAAACACACACTCACTAACAGACACCAGACTCACTAACAGACGCACACAAACTAACACACACTCTAACACTAACACACACACTAACCCACACACTCTAACAAACACACACTCTAACACACACACACACACACACACACACTAACACACTAACACACACTAACACACACACACATACACATGTTTTTTAAAAATATTAATCCCCCAGCCTCCCTACCTTTGGGAGTGCTGAGGGGATTCCCTGGGGTCCAGTGGTGTTGCTGGGCGGCCGGTCACTGGGCAGGCTGGCGGGCGCACGAGGGAGCTCTCTCCCCTGAGTGCTCCCTGTTCAGCTCCCTCACGCGCCGCGTACTGATGCCAGAACCAGAATATGATGTCATGTTCTGGCTCTGGCATCAGTGCAGTGCGCGAGGGAGCTGAAGAGGGAGCACTCAGGAGAGCGTGCTCCCTTGCGCGCCCGCCAGTCCGTCCGCTGGGTGACACCAGGGCCAGCCTCGGGGGGCCCTGAGGTGGCCAGCTCCTGGGCCCCCCAGGAAAAGAGGCTGGCCACACTGGGTACATACCGGGTCGCAGGGCGACTGGGCCCCCTGGTGGGCCGGGCCTGGTCACAGCTGTGACCCCTGCAACCCCAGTATGTTATCCACTGGGTGTGAATGAGCATAGAACAGTGGAGTGAGTGAGGCTGAGTGATGTATTGGAAGGGTATCCAGTTGGTTTGCTAATTTACCTTTGAGAGTGGCCTTGAATACATAATGCATACACATTTCCTGCTTGTTGTATTCGAGTAAAAAGACTAAGGATTAATTATATATGGTCATTATACCATTGCTAAAACAAGAAGTCTAATCTGATGGCCTAAGACGTTTGCACAGTACTGTATATATGTGTGTGTACAGTTGTAATAAAATTTATTCAATCCCCATTGAAAATGGTTTATTGACAAATTTTACAGACTTTCAGCTGTTTGCAATGAACAAACCAAACAAACACTGAATGCTTCAAGTGTTCAACTGATGCAACGTATAATGACTCCAGTCTCAAAATTATTCAACCATCTGAATAGAATCCGTCACAACAGCACACATATGCAAAACAGGCATTGTCTAAAGCACACCTGATGCAACTAATCAAGGGTTTCATTAGTTTTATAGTTACATAGCTGAAAAGAGACTTGGTTCCATCAAGTTCAGAATTCCTCACATAGGTTTTTGCTGTTGATCCAAAAGAAGTCAAAAAACCCAGTCTGAAGCGCTTCCAATTTTGCAACAAACTAGGAAACAAATTCCTTCTTGACCCGAAAATAGCAGACAGATATCTCCTTGGATCAAGCAGCTATTACCCCCACTAATTATAAATGATATCCCTGTATGTTATGTTTTTGCAACGAGAGGTCAGAGTCAAAGAGAACACCTAGACGAACCTTGAGGAAATTATATCCCTGTATGTTATGTTTTTGCAATGAGAGGTCGGAGTCAAAGTGAACACCTAGTCGAACCTTGGGGAATGCCAACAGAGAGGGGTTGGGGAGAAGAGGCAGAGCCAGAGAAATATACACTTAAAAAGTGCTGGGAGAGGTAGGAGGAGAACCAGGAGAGAGCAGTATGTCTAAAAACAAAAAAGGAGTGGTGGTAATATGGCGCTTTGATGTGCTGCTAAACCCACAGTGAAATCAACCACACAATTTCACAAACAAGTCTAAAACAGGAAAGTAGAAAAATAAAGTGGATAGCGCACTAAAAGTCCAAAAAATGTGTATTATAGTAGTTATACACAAATTAAAATCAGAAAGATATATACTGAAACATACTATACAGAAGATCTTTGTCCAGTTGTCCCTGAAACAATAAAGCTCACATAGGGCAATATAGTACTGGTAAGTATCTTAATTTCCAAATGTGTGTATATAAATGGTAGAAAATCCTACTCACATTTTAGTGAGCCTGCATTCAAACTGGCTCAAGTACATAAGCATGAGTAGGATATGTAGATTAGAATTCTTCAATTGATGTATTCCTCTCCAGTATTTATAAACATTGAGGAGCAAAAATAGATGTTAGAAAAACGTATAACATTTATTATAAAAACAAGTAGTCAAATCTTACATTTAAAAAGCATATAATCAGCATAAGTCAGCACAACGCGTTTCGGCTAGATGCCTTCATCAGGTGCATACAATAAACACATTTCACTTGCCCTCTCTTTTAAACCCCAAGTTCGCGGCAAAAAAGTGTTAAGCTCCGCCCCCATACATTGCGTCACGTCACTTCCGGTGGCTGGGACTTCCGGTTTCGGATGTTCCATCTTTGTTTCTTCTTCTCTACCTTCTTGTTACACCCGGAAGTGTTTCGCTTGATTGGGGTGGTCCCTCTTTCTTGTTATTCTTTCAATCAATGTTCATTTGTCACATTGCCGGAAATATTCCGGCAGCCGTTTTTGAAATGGTAAACAGATAGTGTATAGGTGGGCAAGTAGAAAAAATAAATAAATGAAAAAAATGTATATCAAATGTCAATATTATGAATATAGGGCACATATAAATCACAATATTATTAATAACCAAACACATGTACATACCACACCCAAAATGATTGCTTATGCCCTCCACCAGAATAGAAAGACTAAAAACATACCGTATATACTCGAGTATAAGCCGAGTTTTTCAGCACATTTTTGGTGCTGAAAAACCCCAACTCGGCTTATACTCGAGTCAATAGTCTGTATTATGGCAATTTGCATTGCCATAATACAGACTGGGGCTGTGGGGGCTGCAGAGAGCGTTACTTACCTTTCCTGCAGCTCCTGTCAGCTTCCTCCTCCTCCGCGCCGTCCGTTCAGCACCTCGGTCAGCTCCCAGTGTAAGTCTCGCGAGAACTTACAGTGTGAGCTGACAGAAGAGCTGACCGGACGGCGCGGAGGAGGAGAGAGCTGACAGGAGCTGCAGGAAAGGTAAGTAACGCTCTCTTAGCCCCCCTCTCCCCCCCACTGAACTACTAATGACACTGGACCACCAGGGAGTAAGAGCCCCCCTCCCTGGCCAGCTAGCAAGCAGGGAGGGGGGACGAAAAAATAAATGAAATAATAAGAATTAAATAAAAAATAATAAGAAGAAATAATAATGAAATTTTTTTTAAATAATAATAAAAAAATAATAAATAAAATAATAAAATTGCCCACCCCCCACCACTGCAACACACACACACACACACACTGCACTCATACACATACACACACACACTGCACACATACACACACACTGCACTCATACACGCACTGCATTCATACACACACACTGCACTCATACACACACTGCATTCATATACACACGCTGCACTCATACACACACTGCATCATACACACACTGCATTCATACACACACACTGCATTCATTATACACACACTGTAAATAAATATTCAATTAATATATTTTTTTTAGGATCTAATTTTATTTAGAAATTTACCAGTGGCTGCTGCATTTCCCACCCTAGTCTTATACTCGAGTCAAAAAAAATATTAAAATAATAATAAAAAAATAATAAATAAAATAATAAAATTGCCCACCCCCCCACCACTGCAACACACACACACACTGCACTCATACACATACACACACACTGCACACATACACACACACTGCACTCATACACACTGCATTCATACACACACACACACTGCATTCATACACACACACACACTGCATTCATACACACACACACTGCATTCACACACACACACTGCACACATACACACACACACACATACTGCACTCATACACACACTGCACTCATACACACACTGCACTCATACACACACACTGCACTCATACACACACTGCATTCATACACACACACTGCACTCATACACACACTGCATTCATATACACACGCTGCACTCATACACACACTGCATTCATACACACACTGCATTCATACACACACACTGCATTCATTATACACACACTGTAAATAAATATTCAATTAATATATTTTTTTTAGGATCTAATTTTATTTAGAAATTTACCAGTAGCTGCTGCATTTCCCACCCTAGTCTTATACTCGAGTCAATAAGTTTTCCCAGTTTTTTGGGGTAAAATTAGGGGCCTCGGCTTATATTCGGGTCGGCTTATACTCGAGTATATACGGTAATTAAATATAATTAAAAATTTCAAAATCTATATTCATTCCAAGAGGGGATAAGGTATCTAGCTCAAAGATCCACCTCATTTCTGTTTTATTAAAAATCTGAATAAAGTCACCTCCCCTCCATGGTTTTTTAACCCTTTGAATGCCAATAAAATGAAGACACTTAGGATCTCCATTATGTTTTTGTGCAAAATGTGCGGATACAGAATGATTCAATATTTTATTTTTTATATTTCTAATATGCTCTCCTATTCTTACTTTAAGTGGTCTAGTGGTTCTACCCACATACTGTAATCCGCAACTGCATGAAAGGAGATAAATTATATTATTCATATTACATGAAATAAAGGAGTCTATTTTATACGTTTTTTTATTGGAATTAGATGAAAAGCTATCCGTCTTTTTATTCTTCACTATAGTTTCTTTGCACGCTTGGCACCTTCCACAATTAAAGAAACCTTTTAATTTTGAGCCTGAGAGATCCGCGTCTGTCATTTTTTTAGTTATACAACTTTTAGTTAAAATACGTTTAAAGTTCCTGGCACCCCTGTATACAATTTTAGTTTTTTTTCCAATAAATTGTTCTAAATCTTCATTCTGTTCTAAAATATGCCAGTGTCTGTTTAAAATTTTATTAAAAAGACCACTTTGCGAATTGTAGTTGCATATAAATTTTATTTGTTTATCTGAAGGTTGATTACTTTTAGTTTTGTATGTCAGAATATCCTTCCTAGATTTATCTAGGGTTTCTTTATATTGTTTTTCTATCTCTACTTTATCGTATCCTTTCTCTAAAAAATATTTTTTTAAAAGGCCTGACTGTTCTATAAAAATATGATCATCTGTACAATTTTGCCTTACTCTGGTAAATTGGCCTTTGGGTATATTATTAACCACAGGGAGAAGTGGCAACTCTCCATGTTAATATAACTGTTAATGTCCACTGTTTTAAAATATGTACAAGTTTTCAAAAAACCTTTATCTATATATATATCTTTAAATCTAAAAAGTTAACTTTTACTTGATTGACTTCTTGAGTTAAAACAATTCCCCATGTGTTGGAGTTCAAAAAACTTATAAAATAATCTAAAATGGCACGACCTCCCTTCCAGATAAAAAAGATGTCATCAATATACCTTTTGTAGAGGACCAAGTTTGCCCCCCAGTCATGTCCAGAGAAAATAATTTTTTTATCCCAATAAGACATAAAAAGATTGGCATAACTGGGTGCAAACTTGGTCCCCATGGCCGTGCCATTTTTCTGTAAGTAAAAATCCCCCTCAAACCAAAAAAAAATGATTATATAAAAGTAATTCAATTCCTTTCATAATAAAATCAATTTGATCTTGTTGGAAAAGTTGAGATTGTTCTAGAAAGAATTTCACAGCCTCACAACCCTTTTCATGATGGATGATAGTATATAGACTGCTTACATCACACGTGACTAAAAAGTAGTCTTCATTCCATACAAAATCATTAAGGAGTTGGAGGAGGTGCATAGTATCCTTCAAATATGCCTTACCCGAAATGACTAATGGTTGTAATTGCAAGTCTATATACTGTGACAGGGGAGATAGCAATGAATCTATCCCTGCCACAATAGGTCGACCTGGAGGGTGCACCGGATCCTTATGTAACTTAGGCAAGATGTACATAACTGGAATTTTGGAGAATTTGAAATTCATATATTTATATTCATTTTTATTCAAAATCCCTTTTTGATAAGCTGCATCTAAAAACGTACTTACCGTATATACTCGAGTATAAGCCGACCCGAATATAAGCCGAGGCCCCTAATTTTATCCAAAAAAACTGGGAAAACTTATTGACTCGAGTATAAGACTAGGGTGGGAAATGCAGCAGCTACTGGTAAATTTCTAAATAAAATTAGATCCTAAAAAAAATATATTAATTGAATATTTATTTACAGTGTGTGTATAATGAATGCAGTGTGTGCGTATGAGTGCAGCGTGTGCGTATGAGTGCAGCGTGTGCGTATGAGTGCAGCGTGTGTGTATGAGTGCAGCGTGTGTGTATGAGTGCAGTGTGTGTATGAGTGCAGTGTGTGTGTGCATGAATGCAGTGTGTGTGTGCATGAATGCAGTGTGTGTGTGTATGAATGCAGTGTGTGAATGCAGTGTGTGCAGGGCCGGTGCAAGGATATTTGCCGCCGTAGGCAAAAAAATTTTTGCCGCCCCCCATATGTCCTGACTTCCCCTCCTCCTCCCTCAGTGGTCCTTACCTCCCCACCCCCGTGTTCCTTCACCCCCCCCCCAGTGGTCCTAACTCACCCCTCCCCTAGTGGTCCTTACCCTCCCCTCCCCTAGTGGTCCTTACTTCCCCCTCCCCTCCCCTCCCATAGTGGTTCTTATCCCACCCCCTCCCTCTCATAGTGGTCCTTATCCCCCTTCTCCCTCCCATAGTGTTCCTTATCCCCCCCATCCCTCCCATAGTGGTCCATATACCCCCCTCCCTCCCATAGTGGTCCTTATACCCCCCCCTCCCTCCCATAGGGGTCCTTATCCCACCCCCTCCCATAGTGGTCCTTATCCCCCCCTCCCTCCCATAGTGGTCCTTATCCCCCCCCTCCCTCCCATAGTGGTCCTTATCCCCCTCTCACTCCCATAGTGGTCCTTATCCCCCCCCTCCCTCCCATAGTGGTCCTTATCCCCCCCTCCCTCCCATAGTGGTCCTTATCCCCCCCTCCCTCCCATAGTGGTCCTTATCCCCCCCTCCCTCCCATAGTGGTCCTTATACCCCCCTCCCTCCCATAGTGGTCCTTATACCCCCCTCCCTCCCATAGTGGTCCTTATCCCCCCCTCCCTCCCATAGTGGTCCTTATCCCCCCCCTCCCTCCCATAGTGGTCCTTATACCCCCCCTCCCTCCCATAGTGGTCCTTATCCCCCCCTCCCTCCCATAGTGGTTCTTATCCCCCCCCTCCCTCCCATAGTGGTCCTTATACCCCCCCTCGCTCCCATAGCGGTCCTTATACCCCCCTCCCTCCCATAGTGGTCCTTAACCCACCCCCTCCCTCCCATAGTGGTCCTTATACCCCTTTTTTTTGTTAGTATTAATTTTTTTTTTTTTTTATTATTATTATTATTTTTTTATTATTATTTTATTTATATATATTTTTTTTCGTCCCCCCTCCCTGCTTGATATATGGCAGGGAGGGGGGCTCTCCTTCCCTGGTGGTCCAGTGGCAGTTCAGTGGGGGGGAGAGGGGGGCTGGCAGAGCTGTAACTTACCTGTTCTGCAGCTCCTGTCAGCTCTCTCCTCCTCTGCGCCGTCCGTTCTGCTCTTCTATCAGCTCACACTGTAAGTCTCGCGAGAGCCGCGGCTCTCGCGAGATTTACACTGGGAGCTGACCGAGGTGCTGACCGGACGGCGCAGAGGAGGAGAGAGCTGACAGGAGCTGCAGAACAGGTAAGTTACAGCTCTGCCAGCCCCCCTCTCCCCCCAGTCTGTATTATGGCAATGCAAATTGCCATAATACAGACCTTGACTCGAGTATAAGCCGAGTTGGGGTTTTTCAGCCCAAAAAATGGGCTGAAAAACTCGGCTTATACTCGAGTATATACGGTAATTCTTTTTTTATATTTGGTTCAGGATTACTTTTTAATTTACAATAAGTTTTAGTATCATTTAACTGTCTTTGGATTTCTCCAAGATATTGGATTGTATCCATCACAACCAGAGAAAGGATACGAGAAAGGATACGATAAAGTAGAGATAGAAAAACAATATAAAGAAACCCTAGATAAATCTAGGAAGGATCTTCTGACATACAAAACCAAAAGTAATCAACCTTCAGATAAACAAATAACATGCAACTACATTATATGCAACTACAATTCGCAAAGTGGTCTTTTTAATAAAATTTTAAACAGACACTGGCATATTTTAGAACAGAATGAAGATTTAGAACAATTTATTGGAAAAAAACTAAAATTGTATACAGGGGTGCCAGGAACTTTAAACGTATGGCTGCAACGTGCGATTTTGTGACTGGATGCGAGCCTGGAAGCCCCCGATAGAGTTGGTCTGACTGCAAAGTCAGACAGCCTCGCTAGGTGAAACAGGAACCGTTTGGACCTCCAGGAAGCTGCCCACGAGCTGAAGCTAAGTAACAGCTGTTTGGCGTGGCTTGGACGTCGACCAGGATGGACGCATAAACTGTGAGCTCCGCTCCACCGGTCCGCCTAAAGCCCTTTTAATAAGCTTACTTTCGCTCTTATGGGTCGTAATCGTCGGGGTGACCCTCCCGGGACCCCCAGAGGCACGCAGAATAGCCAACCCCTAGGTCCGATGGACGGATTCCTAGTTACAACGACAGACGCACGAGGAGAGGCCGGAGGCCCCAAGATGGCGACCGCTCCCCAACCACAGGGAGATCCCCCAGCTTCTACCCTAGAGAGCATCGGTGAGGAGATCCGCACGATTGCGGCATCTATGGCATCCATGGCCACGAAGGCCGACCTCCTGGTCCACACCACTACAATCCAGGATGCTCTTCGGGCCGAGATAGCGGGCCTCCGGACGGAGGTCTCCGCACAAGGGACCCGGATACAGGAGCTAGAACGTTCCCGAGAGACACATGCAACCAGACAAGCGGCAACCGACACGGCCCTATCCCGACAAGGCGAACTGCTCTTACAAATGCGCAGAGCAGTGGAAGATCTTGACAATCGTGGCCGCAGATGTAATATCCGCGTCCGCGGCATGCCGGAGGCGGAGGGCGAGGAACACATCGAAGACACCCTAACTGCACTTTTCCGGATGATCCTACCTGGAGATGCCCCGCTGGAAATCCGGTATGACAGAGCACACAGAGCCCTGAGGCCTCGCTCAGCCGAGGAAGGCCCGAGGGACATTATTTGCTGCGTCCATTCGTTTGCCACGAAGGATGCCATTATGAAAGCTGCCAGGGCGCAACCTACATGGGACTTTCACGGCACACCTATTTCCCTGTTTAATGACCTGTCCCCAACAACTCTAGAAGCAAGGCGCGCACTGCGGCCCATCACCGCGTTGCTCAGGTCCCACAACATACCATACAAATGGGGCTTTCCATTCGCATTGTTGGCGAGACACGGGAATGGCTGGGTGCCACTCCGCGGACCAGAAGAAGCTCCCGGTTTCCTGGAAACGCTGGATCTCCCTCCTGTGCAGATCCCGGACTGGATCCTGGGTCCCCTGGGGGCAGGCCGGGGACCGCAACGCGCACTCCGCCGCCGCAGAGGCCGCTCACCACGAGAGCATGCAAACCGCGACCATGAGGCCTGAGCACAACATTAGAAACACGTCCCCTTCTGGACTGCCCTGTTACACAGGTACTGTTTCTCCGACATAAGACATGGCAAGCAAGAGCTCTGGCGGGCTGGCTCTCGCTATCGCTTGCCCTTCACCCTACTCCCCCCTCCGTTCTTTCTTTCCCCCTTCCCCTTTTTACTTATGTTCATAAGAGGCCATACTTGGGGTTGCCAACGGGTGGGATCCGAGACTGCCTGCATTTTGGGAGGGCTGAAGGGTGATTTTGCAATATCCTACCTATGGCTTCGGGCCCCCCTCCCCCCCCCCCCCCCCATAGAACAGAGGTTATCACCATGCATGTTGTTTTCCTGGAGAACGGGATACGAGCCTCATCATTGGGGATTCACGGCTCATGGACTTTGAGGCAGCTCCCCCGCATCTATGCAGCTACAGGGGGGTGGGGTGGGGGGGGGGCTGGGCGGGTGCCCACTCACCTGACGTAGCTAACCAGATCACCCATAGGTTCCGCATAATAACGGACGCGGGGGGTGTTGGCGGGTGGGGGGGGGGGTTCGGGGGGGGGGGAACTGATGTGCAGGTCCGGGGAATCAAAGAGGGGGGACATGGGGCGGGATGGCCCGGAAGGGCACGTTAGCTGTAATCTCGTTACCGGTTGGGTAAAACTGTTAACAACGTTATGCTTGTTTTTGATATAACTTATTTGATGCAATACAGTTGACTTTGTATTAGCGTGACCCATACATCATGATCTTGTCGCACTTGGGCTCGGACTCGGATGGAGCTGGACGGATCGGACTACATCTCACTCACACATATTGTAATACTCCTGGCATAGACGCCAATCACTGCTCTACACACCCACTTGCGCGACTCCCCCGACGGAGCCACGGGCGTACTCTCACGCTGATCAGGCGATCGCGAGAGGCGTCTGGCCACTCCCAACGGGGCGCAGGTGCCCTTCCTATCGGAAGGCGACTTCGGGGCGCCACCACCTTTTGGCCCTGCAGGGACTAACCCTGGAGGGGGGTAGTGACGGACCACCCTCATTTTAACTTTTACCTACCTTTCCCACTTACTTCACTCCTCAGACACACTAATACACACACTCTCACACACAACACATACAGGTACTTGGTTCGGACACCGGCTGCCAACTGCTTGACCGGTACACCTGCAGACAGAAACAGACGAGACGTTTGGACCCTTACCCACACAAAACAGTGCAGGTGACCTACGGATAAAACACTAGACACACAGAGACTCACAACCCACCTGGGCCGCGCCGCCGCATCGGGGCTGGGTGTCGCTCGGCGGCCCCCCTAGTGGTTGAGCCCGACCCTAGAGAGGAGACAACATGGCATACCGCAGCGCTCCCATGTCTGTATTGACACTCAACTGCAGGGGATTGAACATCCCGGAAAGACGCACCCACCTCCTGAGGATGCTGCGTCGACAAGGCGCATCAATAGCGCTACTACAGGAAACGCATTTTAAAGAAGGAGCTGTTCCTAGGCTCCGCAATGCACAATACCCTTTAAGTTATTGCAATAATCACCCGTTAGCTCGCCGAGCGGGAGTGGCTATCCTGATCGCGGCTAACTTGGGGTTTCGAGAATTGGATAGACTGACAGATGACCAAGGAAGATTCCTCTTCCTGAAGGGGGTGATAGCCGATAGAGTGTACACTCTGGCGACTATATACGTACCTAACTCCAGGCAAGCGATGTTCCTTAGAAACACGCTACGTAAACTACAGGGATTTTCCGAAGGGGCGCTAATAGTGGGGGGAGACCTCAATGTCCCCCTGGAACCACTCATAGACTCCTCCACCGGCCACTGCTGCATCCCGCAAACGCAGCTCAGATCCATCCGCAAATCCTTGGGGGAGCTCACACTAGTCGATTGCTGGAGGGCCATGCACCCGGACGATAGGGATTACACCCACTACTCTGCTATACACGATCGCTACTCCAGGATCGACTATATTTTAATCAAACAAGACGGGCTATCCCGACTACGAAAGGCTTCTATAGACCCCGCGACGTGGTCAGACCACGGATCGGTCCAGGTGGAGCTAGAATCCCCGCTTTTTAAACCGGCAATTCGGACATGGCGCCTTAATGAAACATTGTTACAAGATCCCTTAGTGAGAGATGAGATCTCTCAGGCGCTAGAACATTACTTTGAGGAGAATGGATCAGGAGATATGTCCCCAGTGACGGTGTGGGAGGCCCACAAAGTGCCATTCGCGGCTCTCTCATCGGAATTGCTACCCGCAAACGGAAAGAGGCCACACGAACTATGACCGAACTTTATAACATCATTGCACGCCTGGAACTACAACACAAGCGATCTCAGTTGGTTGCCATCTATAGAGATCTGATGGAAGCCAGGCGGAACTTGAGAGCCCTTCTCACACAACGGTACCTCCGCTCAGTACAATCGTCGAAATCCTTCTTTTACACCCACGCGAATAAAGGAGGGAAGTTCCTCGCTCGCCTCTTGAGGGGCGACGTGATCCGCACCCAGGTGAGGAAACTTCGCCTGACGTCCGGCAGAGTCTCCCAACACCCGGAGGACATAGCTGGGGAATTCCGGGCGTACTATAACTCACTATACAACCTACACTCAGAGGAAAACCCGACCCAACGAAGGGAAATGTCAACAAGAGCCCTAATGTACCTACAGGAGCACGTAGGAAGACGGGCTACCCAAGAGGCGGCTTCCACACTAGACGACCCAATCACCACAGAGGAACTGGCGGCTGCCCTGAAAAACACAAAAACAGGGAAGGCACCGGGCCCGGATGGGCTTTCTACGGGCTATTATAAAAAGTTTGCCACTATATTACTACCTTGGCTAACACAATCGGTGAACAAGGTGGCGGAGGGGGGAACTTTTGGCGCAGAATCTCTATCGGCCACAATAACGGTCCTACTGAAACCTGGGAAGGACCCAGAACAATGCGGTAGTTACCGGCCGATATCCCTGCTGAATGTAGACACGAAGCTCTTCACGAAAACGTTGGCATCCAGACTACAGCGTCTCCTGCCGAGTCTTGTCCACGCAGACCAGACGGGATTTATCCCGGGCAGGGAAGCGCGGGACAGCACACTACGCCTGTTCTCTGTACAGCACCATGCCCGGAAATATCGGAAGTGCCTGCTACTGCTGTCCACGGACGCAGAGAAGGCCTTCGATAGGGTTAACTGGGCCTACATGATCCAGGCCCTCCGACACATGGGGCTGGGGCAGAGGTTACTGGCGTGGATCTCTGCCCTGTACAGCTCACCGAGAGCAGCGATACGCGTAAATGGAGCCCTGACCACGAGCTTTAACATCACGAACGGGACGAGGCAGGGTTGTCCCCTCTCGCCACTCCTCTTCGCCCTCTCCTTGGAGCCTTTTCTACAGGCGATCCGGGATAACCCTGACATTCACGGCTATTCATGGCATCATTCGGAACACAAAGTGGCCGCGTACGCAGATGACCTCTTATTCTTTGTCTCCCAACCGAGGCTCACACTCCCGTGCCTACTGGCGGAATTCGACAAATTTGGCCAAATATCTGGGTTCAAGCTTAACCTAGCGAAATGTGAGACCTTAAATATCACCTTGCCCGTAACGGAATACGAGGATCTTCAGTCGCTCTTCCCGTTTCGCTGGTGCACGGGAGCAATGAAATACCTTGGAATCTGGATTCCCACAGACCCAGGGGAGATTTACCAACGTAATTTCGAGCCTTTACTCCAAAAAATCGCACTAGACTTGGCAAGATGGGCATACCCGCACATCACTTGGCATGGCCGAGTCGCGGTGCTGAAAATGAACGTTCTACCACGGATTCTCTATCTTTTTCAGACGATCCCTACCGGCAACGTTCTTCTCGACGCTAAAGACAATGGTTATTAAATACGTGTGGCGAGGAGAAAAGTCCAGAATAAGCCATGACCTCCTCTGCAGACCCAGACACAGGGGAGGTCTGGCGCTTCCGGACTTCAGAAAATACCACCAGGCCGCAGTACTACAAAGAATTCTGGACTGGCACGACGCGGACTCGCCTAAGCAGTGGGTACACCTGGATCAGGAGGGGAACGCCGCAAAGCTGAAGGCTACGATATGGCGGAGGAGAGCGACTAGAAACGGTAGACAACATGATGAAGACCCAGTATCCCAAACTCTGCTCACCTGGGAAACCCTCAGGGAGGACCCGCGGATATCCCCGACCCCATGCCCCCTACTGCCGATAGCACATAACCCAGATATAGGGGGGGGCTTACCAACCGACGCCTGGTCCTTTATCGGAGATATGACATACATCCCGATATACAAGGTCACTCATGACGGCAACCTAGACACACTGGACGCGCTGCTGGGCGGACGATCGCGATCTCCGATGATAATCTTTCGATACATGCAGCTTAAACACTTCTATGACTCCCTCCTCCACAAAGATAAACTACGGAGAGATCTTACCTGGTTCGAGGACCTCTGTTCTCGCAATGAGACACTGGGAAAGGCGATCTCGAGACTGTACCAATATCTGCTGACAGACCCTACCGTGGAGAATACCACGTTCCAGCGACGCTGGGAGGAGGCGATGTCCAAAACATTCTCGCCAACACAATGGGACAAAGCCCTCATATGGCAGCACAAAAGCTCCTCCAGCTCACATTATCAAGAAGTGAACTATAAGCTGCTAGCTATGTGGTACAGGACTCCGGCCATGCTCAGGAGGATTTTCCCTGATGCCTCACCAATGTGCTGGAGGTGTGCGGGGGAGAGGGGCACGCTCTTCCACATTTGGTGGGAATGCACGCTCATCGCCCCGTTTTGGAACCAGGTCGAATCTGACATCCGGACGATCCTCGGGGACGATGTGGAGTGGTCGGCCGAACTGGCCTTACTCCATATATCTGCACAACCACTGCCCGCTTACAAGAAGTCTATATTGCGACACTTGCTGAACGCTGCCAAATCACTCATTCCACTGTACTGGAAGAAAACGGACATCCCCGACCGAGAAGAATGGATCCACAGGGTGGAGGACATTCGGGCAGCCGAGGCAGTCCAGGCAACCCTGATGGATAGGATGACAAAACACACAGAGATGTGGACGCCGTGGTTTGTCTTCCGCGCGGGGCAATAAGGGGGGGGGGGTGCGCTGGGGCCCGGGAGCTGATGGGGTGGCGCGGCCCCCATAATAGCCACTATATATACCGGGATACCAGACCCCGTGACGTACTGACGGACATGGCTACCAACCCTCCACCTGCTCACAAAAATTTGACTAGGAAGGGACTCACACCACTAGACACATGGACAACACAGAAGGACACCCCACCAACCTGGAGACCCCGAAAGCCACCCTCATGACGAGCTCCCATCACTGACTTGAAGGAACTTAACCCGGACGACCTCAGGGAGGGGTACAGACACAATAGTATCCCACAGACGTGTAACATAACTTCAGAACCATAGGGGCCCGCCTTCGTATGCTTCAACCACGCCACAACCCCCCCCTAGACTTGGTCCCGGGATCCGAACCGTACCTGTACACCACCACTATACTGATACTTACCCATAGAGCCACATGGGGACACAACACATGGAGCTACACACGCAAGCTCGGCCACCAGCCGTAGACAATAATATAGGGCGGCAGCACTGCGCAATAGGGGATAGCACACTCCTGGAACTGACCATAGAGGTCTAGATTTAGCAAACCTGGGTTGGCACTAGACATTCACTCCATAGCGCACAACGAGATAGCTCGCCCTCGGGGACACATCGAGTATAACGAAACATCACACTGACCACGAATGGCCCACCGCGAGAAACCCCGGAACCTTAACTCACAACTTTTATTAAGGCATATATCACTCACAGGATGGGTCCGCGCGCCTGCGCTCCATCACGAGTCCGTGCTCTCAAGACCTACTCTCCCTAAAAACGGGGGTTTAATACCTCACAGTTACGTCAGAGCTAATAGACAACTACACACCGCTCAAACACTATGACACCTTCATACCGATGGGAATATGAAAACACACCAGGGATACATAGGAGATCACGCTTGGTAAATTGTAAATGTTACATTATTGTGGGAGATGATACTATTGTTGACATTGGATGATACGATAGCTTTTCTCCTTCGTGTTACGGCATCATGTCCAAATCCTAATGTTGCGGGCCTGCGTGCCCACCGAAGTTTATACTGTGACTGTTAAATACCCATCACACAATGGCACTCAACCCTACACACACATACGCTATTCCAATAATAGCGACTCCAGTATGACGGAGATCTATGGGATATCGCACACATCGACGCTACCATACAAGCGGCACTCACACGACACTTACCACTCACTATGGGGCATGAGACCCTCTCTGTACCACACGCACCATACCTACCATATTAACACAACACTAGACGACACTTCTCTCACGCACCACACCATCACCCCCTCATGTGGGATACGATAACGCACTTGAACTGTATGAAAGGATATATGCTGTTAAAATATACCTGTATAAATACTATCAAAAGCGACACTAATTTCCTATTGATTGTCAGGTCGACATCAATGTTAATAATCTTTGTATTTCATCTGACACTGAATAATTGAGGGCCTGCGTGCCCACCTGCTTTGCTTTTTTATTGCTGTTCAATAAAAACCTGATTAACAAAAAAAAAAAAAAGTAACAGCTGTTTGGTCGGACCGGAAGTGACGACCACACGCAAATCACAAGACCAAAGACGGTACTGAGGGAAGGGCTGGTGCTCCTTAAGAAGGGGAACCAAGCCCCTCCCACAACTTCAGGCCCTGCCTTCCATATATATATATATATATATATATAAAGAAATAAACTTGGCACTCACCCTTTTCAAAAAAAAATTTTCTCAATGTTCTTGCCTGGGTGCCGACCTCAGCGTCAGTATAAATATTCCAATGTGATAATAAGGTGCACTCACAGGACTTTTTTCAGTAACTTACTTTATTTTTTAAGAAGTGAATTCCATGTGAAAATATCAAATCGACGTTTCGACCCCTGTAGGGTCTTTTTCAAGATCAATCATACAGTGTACAACCATGCATATATATAGGTGTTTACTAATGATCACTTACCTAAACGGTGTGTGTGAACTGGGCTCCCGCTCGAAAATCCGAAACCCGGAAGTGATTCAGTGCCACCACGTGACTGCGTGTGATGACGCGTGTGCGTCGTTGCCAGGCAACAAGTCTAAACAAAACATAGCCTCCAATGGAATACCTATTCCTCGGGCTGCGAACAGCTCTAGGGGGGCTCGATCGTGATCCTAAGTGCCAGTGACTGAGTGGTACCTGCCAATAGTAATTGGCAAGGTCCATCCCTGCTTCCCCATGGAGGATTGCTATACTACATTCTCTGAACTGTCCGAGAATTAAACGAGGACTACAAAGAAAAAGTGACATCACACGTGAAAAATAGTGAAAGTGACTGTGCTGAAACATAAGCAATTAAAAATACAAACGTCCTACTAAATCATCCTCGGACAGTCCTACTGAACATAGCTATAAAAATAATATGGTGTTTAAATCTTGTATAAAATACTAAGTGATAACACTTTATACACATATATATTATATCATAATATGTAAGTGGAGCATATAATACTATATAATAACAACTTAATGTCCATATTTTTTACATTTAATCAATATTAACAACATATAATAGTACCCATCCAAATTTATGGACCAAATATGCACATATCATGCTGCAGAATGTATACTAATAGCCAGGATAAGGCCATAATGCCTTTCTATTATGGGCCTATTAAAGGTGAAAACCTAAACCCAGTGCATCTATACTGGACACTATGGTGTGCCTGATAGATTCCTTACCTATTGTTTAATTTTGGTATATAAAATAACGAGTAAATTATTAATCCACTAAAAAAATTCTAGTGTCTATGAGAAGCTTATATACAAACATACCCCCCAGGAATTACGGATATTTGGTGACAAAAAGTGTCTCACAACTAGACTACCCAAACATGTCCTAAATATATGCCTATAATTCACAAAAACATAGAATATGTATTGTATTCGTTCAAGCCACGAGGTGTGACAGTGTCTAAAGTAAAAATCCAGTACGCTTCTCTTTGAAGCAATATTTTAGATCTGTCCCCACCACGAGGTAAGGGTGGAACATGATCTATCGCCATGAATCTAAGTGTTGGAAGTCTATGTGATGCTGCAAGGTAGTGTTTGGCAACCGGTTTATCCGTCTTTTGATCCCTGAAGGCTGTCATAATGCCCGATCTGTGGCCTCGGATGCGATCTCGTAGGGTAAGGTCCGTCTTCCCTACATAGGATAATCCACATGGACAGGTTATTAGGTAGATGACGTGATCTGTAGTACACGTGATGTAGTGTGGAATTTTAATTATTTTGCCACTATGAGGGTGGGCAAAGGAGTTGCCAGAATTCATGTGGCTACACGTGACGCACCCACTGCATCTGTAGCATCCCAATTTCTTCTGTATGACGTTTTTCTTATAACTTTGTATAGGGTCATTCCGAATTAAGATGTCTCGTAAATTTCTATTTCTTTTATAGCTGATGATGGGTTTCTTGTTGAATATGACAGGTAGTTGTTTGTCCGACTCCAGTATGTCCCAATGTTTTTCTATAGATTGTCGGATTTGTGTAGATCCAGTATGGTAAGTAAGAGGTAAGTACATTTTGGGTATGTCGCTACTAACTTCCCCTTGTGTTTCATTAGTCTCCTGTGTCCATTTTTCAAATGCCCGAGTTTTGGCTTTCTCAAGTGTTTTTGGCTGATAGCCTCTTTCTTGAAATCTGTGGGTCATATCATTCAATTGTTTCTCTCGGTTCTTTTCGTCGCTGTTGTACCTAAGGACACGCATATATTGAGATATGGGTAAGGAGTCTTTGAAATGCTTCGGATGATAACTGGTGTTGGAGAGTAGTGTGTTTCTGTCGGTTTCCTTGCGATGGAGTGAATATCCAAATTTATTCCCCTCTTTATATATAGTGACATCGAGGAAAGGGATAGCTACATCACTATGTGTCAGTGTAAACTTAACTGGTGATGTTAATTGATTGATATTGGCTACCATCTCTTCCAATTCTTTAGACGAGCCCTTCCAAATCATAAGTACATCGTCGACAAAACGATAATAAGCTAAGATCTTGTCCGAAGATTGATGCAAAATATGTTGATGTTCGAATTGGGACATATAGGCATTGGCATAAGAAGGTGCCATAGCCGCCCCCATTGCAGTTCCAGTCAATTGTAAGTAAAATAAATCTTCGAATTTAAAGTAATTGCAGGTAAGTGCAATGCTTAAGAATTCTAAAAGGTACTCTATAGGTGGTCCATGATATTTTTCTGATATTTCAAGTATTTCCCTGAGGGCCTTTATACCCCCCTCGTGGGGTATAATAGTGTACAAACTTTGTACATCTAAAGTGGCCAGTATTATGTTATCTGGCTCATCCAGCGAGATCCCTTCCAACCTATTAAGTAGGTCTCTGGTGTCACGAATGCACGTCGGTAGTTCTTTAACGCTTTCTTTGATGTAAAAATCCACATATTTTGCTATTGGTTCTAACAAACTCCCTCTGGCTGAGACGATGGGTCTGCCTGGGGGGTTGATGCTGTCTTTGTGGATTTTTGGGATGGTGTAAAGTACAGGATATATCGGGTGGTCCACAAATAAGTACTTGGATGTAGACACGTCCAAATATCCCATCTGTAGTCCCATCGTGATGTGTTCCATGATCCTCTTTTGAAACTTAATGGTGGGATCGAACGTGAGTCTTTGGTAAGTGGTGGTGTCGGATAATTGACGCATAATTTCTGTCTTGTATTGATGGTATGACATTATAACGATGGCACCCCCTTTATCTGCAGCTCGAACGATTATGTTCGGGTCTTGTTTTAGATCCATAATTGCCTCCCATTCACCTTTTGTTAGATTTTGTCTATGATCCAGGGGTTTCTTGGTAATATTTTCAGTGTCTTTCTTTAATGTTTGCATAAAGGTTTTGATTGAGTTATTTGTTGTCTTTAACTCCTTGATGTATTTCGGTTTAAATGGATTTATTGAATTGCCTGGTCGGATGTCCTTACGGTGTTCATTATTGATGAGGGTTCGTTGTAATTTGTACATCTCTACTTCCATTTTAAACGGCTCTGGTTTGGATACCGGTACAAATGTTAATCCCTTTATGAGTGCAGAATAATGATCAGCCTTCAGAATTTTTTGCGAGAGATTAAAGACATTAGTTACCTCTTCCGTATAGGTGGTTTGCCCTTGGAACCTATATATCTGTCTCCCCTTCTGTCCTCTCCGTGGAATTCTGTTCTTTTTATGCCTCTGGTATCCATTCGGGGTGTCCCTGGGGATTCTTGTGGAGCCGGGTCTTTTTCTAAAAAAGGTTCTGATCTTCCTTGGTTTTTGTCCTCTCTGGTTTCAGCGTCCGACGCCGACTCTCCTGAACTAATGTCGACCGTTTGGAACGAAGGTTTCTTAATCCGATATCTGTATCTAGGACCTTGATCTCTATTTGAAGACTGTGTGCCACTAAGCCACCTGTACATTTGATGGTATTGATAATCTTATTGACTTTAGCCAATTTTTGCTTTTTAAACCTAATAAGTTCGTTTTTGTATTTATTAATGTCTTCCTGTAGTTTTAACATTTGTGTGGTGGCCGCTGAAGATTGTAAGGGTAATGCATTAGAGATCTCAAACTCCTGTATGGAGTGCTTCACCACAATTAATTCTTTTCCAACCTCCTCCACCACTATAACCATCCAGTCCAAAGAACATTTGTTCGCAATATTCATCCATTTCTTGCAGAACTCTGGGTTCTGTCTACCTATAGTTGGTGCATTTCTTACTCTAAACCCTCTCGGGATCCTTTTGGCTCTGTAGTAATCGGAGATGAAAATGCCATGTAAATCGAGATCCACCTCCCGTCTCTTTAATTTTATTAAATCATTATAAAGATCTTTAGCGGTGTTGGTGTGGGATAATTCACTTGCAGTGGAGGGCCATAATACTGCCTGTGCCTGTATATCTGTGATAGTCAATGTTTCTGCAGTCTCTGCCAAAGCTCCAGCTCTGGATAAGAAATCCTCCATGTTAAACAATCTTGAAAAGATAGTCACTAAAATCACCGTTTAGTGAATGTGACAAAAAATATATTAACTCTGTTGGGGGTGCACAAGATGGTACAACGCAATACCATACATAAATAAAGAAATAAACTTGGCACTCACCCTTTTCAAAAAAATTTTTTCTCAATGTTCTTGCCTGGGTGCCGACCTCAGCGTCAGTATAAATATTCCAATGTGATAATAAGGTGCACTCACAGGACTTTTTTCAGTAACTTACTTTATTTTTTAAGAAGTGAATTCCATGTGAAAATATCAAATCGACGTTTCGACCCCTGTAGGGTCTTTTTCAAGATCAATCATACAGTGTACAACCATGCATATATATAGGTGTTTACTAATGATCACTTACCTAAACGGTGTGTGTGAACTGGGCTCCCGCTCGAAAATCCGAAACCCGGAAGTGATTCAGTGCCACCACGTGACTGCGTGTGATGACGCGTGTGCGTCGTTGCCAGGCAACGAGTCTAAACAAAACATAGCCTCCAATGGAATACCTATTCCTCGGGCTGCGAACAGCTCTAGGGGGGCTCGATCGTGATCCTAAGTGCCAGTGACTGAGTGGTACCTGCCAATAGTAATTGGCAAGGTCCATCCCTGCTTCCCCATGGAGGATTGCTATACTACATTCTCTGAACTGTCCGAGAATTAAACGAGGACTACAAAGAAAAAGTGACATCACACGTGAAAAATAGTGAAAGTGACTGTGCTGAAACATAAGCAATTAAAAATACAAACGTCCTACTAAATCATCCTCGGACAGTCCTACTGAACATAGCTATAAAAATAATATGGTGTTTAAATCTTGTGTAAAATACTAAGTGATAACACTTTATACACATATATATTATATCATAATATGTAAGTGGAGCATATAATACTATATAATAACAACTTAATGTCCATATTTTTTACATTTAATCAATATTAACAACATATAATAGTACCCATCCAAATTTATGGACCAAATATGCACATATCATGCTGCAGAATGTATACTAATAGCCAGGATAAGGCCATAATGCCTTTCTATTATGGGCCTATTAAAGGTGAAAACCTAAACCCAGTGCATCTTTTCGGATTTTCCCAGTGGTTTCGGATTTTCGAGCGGGAGCCCAGTTCACACACACCGTTTAGGTAAGTGATCATTAGTAAACACCTATATATATGCATGGTTGTACACTGTATGATTGATCTTGAAAAAGACCCTACAGGGGTCGAAACGTCGATTTGATATTTTCACATGGAATTCACTTCTTAAAAAATAAAGTAAGTTACTGAAAAAAGTCATGTGAGTGCACCTTATTATCACATTGGAATATATATATATATAGGTATATATATATATATATATATATTGGTAACAAAATACACTTAGAATGACATTCTATATCTATCTATCTATATATATAAAATACAAATAACCGCAAATATATTTATATAGATAAATATATATAATTACATAAATGAGTACATAAGAATACACATAGAATTTAAATGCATATATATGTATATATATATATATATATATATATATTAAAATGATACGTGTAGGAGACAGAAACCTAAATATTGCGATATTCCAGACATATAGGAGCCCCACAGGCGACATCCTTACTCACCCTCCAACAGAGTCTGCCATGGGACGCAAAAATAAAAAATACCAGCCTCCAGCGACACCGAGAATGCCGGACATAAGGCTCTCCTTTGAGAGACCTGCAGCCGCAACCGCGGCTCCCGCCAAAATGGTGCCCGCGGCCCGGGAAGAAGAGGAGGCCTCAGACGCATCCCAAGAGGAGGGAGACATATCCTCCTCACCCGAACCGGGAGAAGACTACCCAGAAACGGATTCCGAGGAGTGACTAAAGGAGATATAAAAAACCTCCTGCAAGACATAAGGCAAGTCTGGAAATCGGACCTGAAAGAGGCCCAAGCAGACATAGGAGACCTCCGCAAGAGGATCTCCGAAATTGAAAATAAAGAGCAGACACGGGAACACCAGATGCAGGACACCCACAACCAAATAGAGGACCTGGCCACAAAGGTGCAGAAACTTACCCGGTCGGTGACCGCACTGGAATCCCGCCACAGACGCAAGAATGTCCGCATGCGGGGAATACCGGAAACGGTGAACAACGAAGCCCTGCTACCCTTCACCCAGAGACTGGTGGCCTCGACGGGCCTAAAGATCAAAGACACCAAGGGGATGGTAGTCTCGGCGTTCCGAGTACGGAAAGCGGCAACAGCACCTCAAGGGGCTGTGAGAGACACAATAGTAATTTCCAGAGACATAGCGGTGAGAACCGCTATCCTCAACAGATCCAGGGAGATCAAGTCATTCCGGCTCGAGGGCTGCTGCGTGACGATCTATGGGGACCTTCCCTTCGAGGTACTAGTGGCAAGGAGACAACTGGCTCCAGTAGCCAAGAAACTGAGAGAGGCAGAGGTCCGGTATTGCTGGGGAGAAGACGGAACGCTGAACATCCAAAGGGGGAATGAGACACTTACCCTATCGGCCGGGGAAGATCCCACGGCGTTCTTGAAGACCATAAATTTACCGGGCGAAGACCTACAAAACACTGGGGCCTGATCCTGAGAGTGCCGATATGGATCGAATGAGAGCCTGCGAGCGGAGCAGCCCTATAACAAGGACTGACCCACTACTTGACTAACCCCATACCAGGCAACATGCCTTATAGACTACACAAAACTCACATAACCAGGGAGGGAGACAGACTCACACTTGGATGAAATTTAAGGAATCCCATGACACTTCTCCCCTCAGACATAACATAAGACACACTTTGAGACGCAGCACCACATAGCCCAGACGCCCAGCACCATAGCCACACGAGACTACACAACATAGACAACACAAAATAACTCATAAGAGACGAGGACACACACCAGACCATAACAAGACCCAATTGAAGGCAACCTATGTGTCATGTATGAAAGAACAGCAGAACTCTAACATTTAAGACTTATAGAAGAGGCACAGAATAACGCTTGCCTCCATGACATACTCTGTATCAGTTGTATTCTTTGATGCAAAAATCTCAATAAAATACAAATTAAAAAAAAAAAAATATACGTGTATATTTAAGTAATCTTTTAGCATAATTGTGTGATTTTATTAATTAAAATTTGATTGACATGCCTGACAACACAGGGAGAAAGTGCAGAGAATTTAATTCGCAAGCACTATATTTGACCCTGTAACTCTCCAAGACACCATAAAACCTGTACATAGGGGGTACTGTTTTACTCGGGAGACTTCGCTGAACTCAAATATTAGTGTTTCAAACTGGTAAATTGTATTACAACGATGATATTTTAAGTAAAAGTGACGTTTTTCACATTTTTTTACAAGCAAACTGCACTTTTATGGTCTCTATTATTGCTGTAATATGTTTTACTGTTTTAAAGCACTAATATTTGTGTTTAGTGAAGTCTCCCGAGAATAACAGTACCCCCCATGTACAGGTTTTATGGTGTAAAAGGCTTGCATTTCATTTTTTTTCACATTGAAATTTGCCAGTTTGGTAATGTTGCCTTTGAGACCGTATGGTAGCCCAGGAATGAGAATTACCCCCATGATGGCATACCATTTGCAAAGTAGACAACCCAAGGTATTGCAAATGAGGTATATCCAGTCATTTTTAGTAGCCACTTAGTCACAAACACTGGCCAAAAATTAGTTTTATCCTTTTTTCACACAAAAACAAATATGAACGCTAACTTTGGCCAGTTTTTGTGACTAAGTGGCTACTAAAAAAGACTGGACATACCCCACTTGCAGTGTACTTTTGCAAATTGTATGCCATTAATGCTCGAGAAGGTCCCCATTTGTAGCCGATGTCTGCAGAGCGTAGGATCTTTGTCACTTGTTGGAAAGACCGTCTCCATTCCAGAGTGGAGTGGCATAAGTCCTGTAAGAACTGGAGTTGCATTTCCTCGAACTTAAGAGGAGTTCTGGATTTTGCAGCGTCCTGCAGGGCCAGCTTGTCACGGAGTAGCGGGAAACGTATCAGGACGTTTCGGGGAACCCCATCCGGGGCCCTATTTGACTTGGCTAGTCTGTAGCAGCCGTCTACCTGAATGCCCTTCGTAGAGCGCTGTGGCAGTAGGGTAACCCATAGCCGGCGTAAGAAATGGGGCAGTTCCTGTTCGGTAAATGATTCGGCTATGCCCCTGATTTTGAGATTATTACGCCTCCTTGCGTCGTCCTGGGTGTCCAGTCGGACCTGCATACTTTTGTGTGATGCTTGGAGCTGTAGCAAGTGCTCGGTGGTGCTTACTTGCTTTTGGGCTAGGGAGGTGATGGCATCCTCATTAGCCTGCAGTCTTGCTGTCACTACTGTGATGTCCTCACGTATAATATTCAAGTCTGCATTGAAGAAGGCTCTTATGTTTGTTAATAGGGCTTTGATATCCCCTTTTGTGGCTGGGGCTGTCAGGTCTTCCTCTCTTTGAGGGCTGTTCATGCTCCCTGAACAAGGTATTTCGTCAGGTGCGTCTAGGAGTTCTTCCTCAGAGGATGAATAGAATGCGTCTAGTTGCTGCGCCATTTTGGGCCTAGGCCGCGGCTGTAGGAGGTCGGCGATATCGCGGGAGCCGTTCCCGGTAAGGGTTTTTAGCTTTTTCGCCTTCTTCCCCATTGTGACCTGTATCGTTGGACCCGGTCCCGGGCTGGTTTAGGGTAGGTAGGTGCCCCAGTACTTGCCGTTAGTTATGTGCGCCGCGGGAGCTTAGCCGACATGCGTCCTCTCTCCTCAGCGTTGAAGCCACGCCCCGAGGGCACTGTTTTACTCGTTAGACTGAATAAAAATATGTGCATTTCATTGAAGTAAAAGCAAACAGTATCATAACATTTACAGATAAAATGTCAGGCAGAACTACAATTTATTTTTTTTTAAATCTTAATTTCTCACATTTGTTTTTATTTTATTCATAATAAGTTATGTTTCATATACAAATAGTTTATGAGAAGTTAAAGCCCTGTTTCTCCTGAACAAAATTATATATAATAAGTGTGGGTACATTTTGTTGTTCTATTATCGATTCACCATATTCCTTCTGTTAGTGAAAAAACATTACACAACAAGTATTATGTAAAAACAGATATTTTTGGAGTTCATAAAGCAACTATATAAAATAGCTGTAAACAGGGCCTGTGCAAGGATTTTTGCTGCCCTAGGTGAAAAAAAATTTGCCGCCCAATACGTTCCACCCACTCGTGTAGACTTACCGACACTGAACCATACAGACACACACACTGACCCACACACATACACACACTGACCCGTACTCACACACAGACCCATAAAGACACACACACTGATCCTTGCAGACACACGCTGAACCATGCAGACACACGCTGACCTATACACACACAGAGATACATACACACAACCAGACTGACACACATTCTATGAAATGCACTGTGCATTCTCTCTTACCATTGCACTTTGCTCTTTGTTCCTATCACCTTTACTGCGCCCGGTTGTGGCGCTTTTTTATCCCCATTCCTGTTATTCTCCCTCCCACTTGTCCCCACATACAGGGCAAGGAGCGGGAGCAAACAAATGATGCACCCTTGTGCTGCTGTGGTGCTTGGCTGGGAGATCGGTCCTGACTTTGCAGGCTGAGGTGAATGCCGGACCGGCGGTCGCAGCGGTCCGCTATATATGATCAATTTAATTTAAAAGGGAGGTTGCCAGACAAGCAGTAAACCCACTATGCGCATCACCCCTTAAGAAGCGCTCTAGGCGGCCGCCTACTTAACCAATAGGACGCACGGCCCCTGGCTGTAAATGAAAACACTACTTACTGTAAATAAAAAAAAAAAATCTTTACTTCCTGTTTATGAAGATGTAATATGTTACATGACACATTACAGACTTTCATGCCTGTAAAATTGTTAAATATACATTTACGTTGTAATAGTAATCCCTTCTCTCCAAAACTTATGTATAAAAAAGCTACAATTAGCTTTGAATTAAATTTAAATTAAATTAAATTAAATTTGCATTTAAACCTCCCCTTATTTTCCTTTTATCTCCAGAACCTGGAGTCTTTCTTTGGACTTCAGGCAATCCCTCTGCATAGTACATATACTGTAAATGCTGTCACTGCTATTTCCACAGAATGCCACAACTTTTGTGATCCAAAATTCTGAGCTGTATTCTAGCAACAATGAAAAAGGGAGGTCTCTAAACACACTGCAGAGTTTGTCTGCAGTATGCAATAGCAGTGTACACTGTCCTGTATAATATAGATGCCTAGTCTTATTTTTTAAATATATAATGTAAGACTGCTATAATCTAACCAGGTGGACATTATAGTTTTGTGAGTGACAAACAACTAAAGCAAATGCTTATGGCATTTTTAGGATGGCAGGCACATAAAACTTTATTAACTTTTTATTAGTGTAAGCACACAAAGTTTGTGCTATAAACATATATACATTACACATGTAAAAAAAAAAGATTGAAGTATAGTGGGGCACAGTTAAAAAGTGGAGCAGTAAGTAAGAATATTGGTTTCCATAGGATATGTGGTTTCCATAGTGATGGGTACCATTTTAAAATTGCAAAAAACTTCCACAGTGCTAAAACTGCTTTTATATTTTAAAAATAAAAAAGAACAGTTTACAAAATGATAAGTACATTTTTATCCCTTTATAACAATTGTATCCTTATTTCTCTGCCGTGTAATTTAATTGTATTATTGTATACTTTTTCTATATCTATCAGTTTATATTAATAGGGATTATTACACAGTACATGGTAATAAGAGGCTAGATGCTTCTAGTGCTGTGCAGAGTTGGTTTGACTGAATAGATTACAGAAGTAAAGATGGTGTTAGCTCTGCAATGTTTTTGCCTGATTTGAAGACACAGTAAGAGGGAATATTACCATTTTCATTTTCCCATGCCTTGTAAAAAATATTTTAGTTAAGTAAGAGCATTATTAATCTTGCAAGTCTTTGTATATCCCTTATTATTACCGATGGTTGGACAATGAGCCTGACTATATATATATTGAAAACTATATATTAACATACACACGCTGACCCATACACACACACACACATACATTGCAAATATATTATTTAAAATTAAGACTGAATTTTTTCAATTCTTTATTTTGGTGATGACAGTTACATAGCGACAAATATGCATTGTTTGGCTTGCGCAGAAGCCCGATGGTGTATTGGTAACCGTCTGTTTTTTTCTTTTTGTATCATGTATTACATATATAATAAAAACATACAAAGAATAAACGTAATAAACTCAGTTAACATATGTCACGTAATGGTGTTCTATAAGGATGAGTGATCCGCTTTTCGTGTTCCTGTGTGTAAGTGCAATCTGTGGTTGGTTCTTGCTTTACCCTTCTGTGTTGTGGTTTGTTTTGTCTCTGTGTTGGGTTCGTCTCTGCTGTATGAGTTTTCCCCGGCTTTCAGGTGTCGAATTGTTCCCATAATGCCCATACTTTTTGGTAAGTGGGTGTGGTGTTTCGCACCTGGGCCGTTAATCTGTCCATCTTCAGTTGTCTCTAATTTTCGTCTGTACTAGTGTGATGGGTGGGGTGTCTGACTTATTCCAGTGTTGCGCCAAAGCCCTGCGTGCTGCCAGGTTCAGTAAGTTTAATAGTCTTTGGCTATATCTGTCTAGCCCTTCTGTCGGCCTGGATAGGAGGCAAGCCCATGGGTCTGCTGTCAGTTTTTTCTGTAGGATGCGTGAGTTCTGGTCTGTCACCTCTTTCCAGTAAGTTTTAACTTTGGGGCATTGCCACCACATGTGGATGTATGTGCCTTTTTCCCCGCACAGTCTTCAACATGTGTCTGATGGGCTTAGTCCCATGTGGCATTGTTTTGTTGGGGTGGTGTACCATCTGAATAGAATTTTATACATTTGTTCCTGTAGTGTGGTGCATATGGATATCTTGGAGCTTGCTTCCCATATGTCTCGCCACTCCTCTCCCTCCAGTTTCTTGCCCAGATCCATTTCCCACTTGTCTGTGTAAGTTAATGTACCACATTCCCCCGACTCCTCCCCTATATGATTGTATAGAGTTGTGATAATTTTCGTGGGCATGCGTTCATTAAGACACATACGTTCGAAAAGGGTTTTTGTTTGGAGATTGCTGTCCTGACTTCCGTGGTTTGTGCGAAGACACGGATTTGGATGTAGCGGAAGAAGTCACGGGTCGTTAGGGGTGCTAGAGTCTTTAGATAGTCATAGGTGATTACCTGTTTGTCTTGGTACAGGTGTGTATATCTTTGTATCCCCGTGGCCTCTATATTTTTAAAAGCTGTTGTACATAATCCCGGTGGGAATGCTCTGTTGCGCAGTACCGGTGTCATGGGAGAGGGATTATTCATGAGCTGGTATTTTGTGGCAGTTTTGTCCCATACTTCTATAGAGTTTAGGATTGCTGGGCAGGTGGTTTTGAGGAGCACCCTGTATTTTTTGGGGGCCCATATTAGTAGTTGCGGTGGGTCCTCACCCATCAGGGTTGTTTCTATGTCTACCCATTGATGTTGGCCCGCAGGGCTGTGCCAGTGTGCTATTTGTGCTATCTGCGCTGCGAGATAGTAGTGGTATAGGTGAGGCAATCCCAGGCCTCCCCTCCACTTGGGGTTGTATAGCACTGCCCTGGCTATCTGGGGTCTTTTTCCCTGCCATATAAACTCGTCTATTGCTTTCTTGATGTCGGCTATATCTCTTTTGGTGACCCTAACAGGTAGAGCTTGAAATAGGAATAGGAGTCTGGGCATGACGTTCATCTTTATTGAGTGTAGTCTTCCTATCCGTGTGATTGGTTTGTCTGCCCATTTCTCTAAGTCTTTCTTTAGCATGTGGATTAATGTTGTGTAGTTCAGTCTGTAGAGCATGGTGGGGTTTGCTGCAAGTTGTGTCCCTAGGTACGTGAGCTTCTCTTTGGCTATTTTGATTTTGTGTGAAGTGGTTAGGTGTGTGTTATCTTCTTCTGTGTTGTGGAATGATATTGTCACTGATTTGGTGAGGTTACCTTTGTACCCTGAGACGTCTCCATACTCCTGTAGGAGCGTGTGGAGGTGTGCCATTGATTGTCTGGGGTCTGAGAGTGTAAGCAGAACGTCGTCTGCATACGCCGCTACTTTGTACTGTTGGTTGCCTAGTTGTATCCCTCTTATGTTGGGGTCTTGTCTGATGGCTTGCAGCATTGGTTCCAACACTATCGCAAAGAGGAGAGGGGATAAGGGGCATCCCTGTCTCGTTCCGTTGCTTACTCTGAAGGGTGTTTTTGGGGCTCCAGTAATGAGTGTTTGGGCCTGTATGTCTGTGTATAGTGCTTTGATAGCTGTCTTGTATGGTTCGGGGAATCCCTGTTTTTCCATGAGCTGGAACAAAAAGGGCCATTGTACCCGATCAAAGGCCTTTTACGCGTCCAGCGATAGGGCCATTGATGGGGATTTTGTTTGTTTCATGTACCACAGTAGATCAACCCCTCTGCGGGTATTTTCATATAATTGTCTGCCTGGAATAAAACCTACTTGGTCTGAGTGTATTAGTCTGGGCAGCAGTGATGTGAGTCTCGTTGCTAGTATTTTTGCGAATATTTTTAAATCCGCGTTGATGAGGGATATTGGTCTATAATTGATGGCCTGGGTGGCATCCTTGTTGGGCTTTGGCAGCAGCACTATGTTTGCTGTGGCCATGTCCCGGTCGGGGGTTCCCCCTGTCATGAAGTGATTGTAGAGTTTGGTCAGCTGTGGGATCTAGTCGAAATGTTTTGTAGTATTCAATATCATATCCGTCGGGGCCTGGGGCTTTGTTGCCTTTGAGGATTGAGATTGCTGCTGCGACTTTCTCTGGCGTGATTGGCTCTTTTAGGAGGTCGGCTTCCCCCTCTGTTACTTTGGGTAGGTCGGAGTGTGTTAAGAAGGTCTCTATGTTCGTCAAGTGTTGAGTTAGTTCGCTGTCGCTGCGGGGGGAGTGGTTATACAATTTACTAAAGTATCTCGTGAACTTCTCGTTGATATCTTTAGGTGTGCTAGCCGTGGCGTTGGTGTGCGTCTTTATGGTCGTGATCGGCCGGAATCCGGGCCTGGGTCTTAGTGTCCTTGCTAATAGTGTGTCCATTTTGTTAGCTTTTTCGTAGAAAAAACGTTTGGACCATGTGAGGGCTTTAGTTACCTCGTCAATTGACAATTCTTTTATGTCTAATAGCTTGGAGTGTTTGGAGGTTAGTTGTGGTAGGATCGTGTTTGTGTCTGGTTTCCGCTTTCCTTAGGTCTGTCTGTAGTTCTAAGAGCTTTTTCGTTTTGGTTTTCTTTTTATGGGTCGCTACTCTAATGAAGTGCCCTCGCAGTACGGCCTTATGGGCTGCCCATAGTGGTGTTGGACCAATATCTTCCCCCTCGTTAGTGGCGAAGTAGTCTATGATAGCTTTTTTGGTGTCGTTGAGTATGGTTTCGTCTTTAAGTAGAGATGTGTTCAGTTTCCATGTCCAGCTACTGTGGTGCTGTATTTTGGTCAGGGTAGCTGTTACAGCTCCGTGGTCTGACCAGGTGATATTATGTATTTCTGTTTGGCTCAGTTTTGACATTCCGGCTCCGTTTAGGTATATGTTGTCTATCCTCGAGAACGTGTTGTGTGGTGCTGAGTAGTACATGTAGTCTTTTGTGTGTGGATGTTGTATTCGCCAGGCGTCTAGCATACCTGTGTGAGTGAGGAAAGAGTTTAGCATTTTGTCTTGTCTCCCCCCCCTGTGAGCGATCCACTCCCGGTTTGCCGCTCCTATCTATTGCCGGGCAGGGGACCGCGTTAAAGTCCCCCCCATCACTAGGATGCCTCCTGTGAGGTGCGTTAGTAGCTTTTCTAAAGAGTCCCAGTATCCGGGTTGCGGAGTGTTGGGGGCATATATATTCACTATATGCATCTTTGTTGAGTGTATGGTGCCGGTAATATCTGCCCTCTGGATCTATGTGTGCTTTAGTCAGGATAAACGGGCATCTTTTGTGTATCAGGATGGCTACGCCTGCTCTTTTCCTTAGGGTCCTTGCTTCGTAGACCGTGTTGTATATGTGTTTTTTTAGTTGTACAGGTGCTGACCTGGGCAAGTGTGTTTCTTGTATTAAAGCGATGTCCGCTCGTTTAGCTTTTATGTCCCGTTGAAGGATTCTACGTTTGTTGGGCGTGTTTAGGCCTTTAGCATTTATCGTCAGAATGTTCAGGGTCATGGATACTGTCGTCTGGTATGCTTAGTGTGTGGGTGAAGCAACCTTTTTTTTTTTTTTTTCGGAACTTTTTTACTTCTTTAATTTTGGTTCAGTGTGTTTTTCATAAAGTGGGGTGGGTGCCGTGTTAGGTCGGTCTCGCTAGCATGTCTCGTGACAGCATGTGACATTACAATAAAACCATAAACATTAACATCAATAACATAACTATAATCATACATGTATATATACAGTGGTAAATACCCTCTGGTCTTACAATTCGCCAGAGTGATTGGTGAGCGTGCACCTATCTTTCAAGTCTTCCTATTAGTACCCGATCAGGTGTGGGTGCTCCACTCATCCGTTGTGCCCATATTGTGTGAGCCCTGCGGCTGGCATTTGTCCCCCAGCTGGCTGCTTTGACTTTTGGTCTGTTACCCCCTCATCTTGCCTATGGTCTATAGATTGGAGAGTCCCCCCCCCCTCATTTCCTCCCCCCCATTCCCCTTTACCATGTTTGATATTGTGTTTTCTATGTGGCACACCCGTTGGTGTCTGTTCCTACTGATTTCTGGCTGTGGTTTACTGCGGGTGAAATGTGCCCCTTACTCCCTGCTTGTCTCGCCCTGGGATATGATGTGGAGTCCCCGCGTTCAGTGTGTGAGCATTTGTCCCTGCTACTGGATAGCCTGTGTTTCTGTGCACCTTGTGTAGTGGAATTGGACATGGCTCTTGGGTGCTCAAGTGACACAGTCCCGTTTTGCTCTGTATTCGCTAGGCCTGTGACCCCGAAATATCCCCTCAGCTGTGTTGTCTTATGTCCATGGGTCGGCCCTCTGCAATCCGGTGGGCTGTTTGGCCAGTTCATGTCCCTTGGGAACAATTAGTATATTGGCTAGCAGATTATGGGAGTGGTCCCCCCTCCCCCCCCCCCCCGGCCTTGTGTCCCTCCCATGTGGGAGATGAGAGCGGTACTTAGCTTTGGTCGGTACCGTCCTGGTCTCTGTGTCCCCAGCGTAGAAGTGGATGTGTCCGCCGTGTCAGGCGTGATGGCCTCCAGTGTCCAAAGCGTCGGTCCACTCTCGTTGAAGAGCCGTGAGTTCTGGCATTGGGTCCGTCTGCAGGTTGAGGGTTGGTGGGGGTTCTATGCGGAGGTTGCGGAGACATTGCTGTGGGTCGTTCCCGGGCATGAGGGTGTGTGTGGCTCCCTCTTTGAAGGCCACCAGCTTGAAGGGGTGGCCCCATGTGTACTTGACAGCATGTTGTTGTAGCACCGTCGTCAGTGGCTTCCATGCTTTCCTTCTCCGCAATGTCGTCGGTGACAGGTCTTGATATGCTGTGATGTCCACTCCCTGATATTTTAGAGTGTTGTGATGGGTGTACTGCATGACCGCTTCTTTGGAAGAGTAGTAATGGAACTTTATAATAACGTCCCTGGGCGGCATCCCTTTTGCTCTGCGGGCTTGCAGAGCCCTGTGCGCCCTGTCAATTGTCCATTTGTCTTCAGGGATTTCAGGTATAAGTTGATGGAAGAAGTGCTCCATTTTTCTTACCAGGGGGCCTTCATTCTGCGCTTCCGGTATGCCCCTTAGTCGCACGTTGTTTCGGCGGGTGCGGTTCGCCAGATCCTCCACTTCCAACTCCAGGTCGGTGATTCTCTTCTCTGCAGCTTTGGAGTAGGCCACTACCTGATTGTAGGCCTGTGCTGCGGCGTCTGCCCTGTTTTCTAGTTCCGCCGTTCTCGCTCCCAGAGCGTGTATCTCCGCCGTCAGTGCCTGTGTGCTTTCGGTGATCTCCCCCGCCAGATAGCATCGGACCTCCGACAGCTTGGTAAGTATGTGCGCTGTGTCAATCTGTATGTGGCTTGGCGGGTCCAGGTCTGCCGTGGCAGCCGGGGAGTTATGTCCCTGCGGGCTGCGCTGGCGGCCATCTTGCGCGGCCTGTGAGCCTCGTGGAGAGGTGAGCATATCGGCCACCGACACGACGGCTTCTTTATGTTCCCCTTTCTTCTTTCGTTGAGATTTGGGTCCGGTCTGTGCTCCAGACATTTTGGGGGTATTGCTACCTAATTTGGTGGCTCAATGCTGTTGGCAGAGTTGAGATTGAGCATGGATGCTGTGGAGCTCTCAGACTACACGTCCATCTTGGTCGGCAGTCCGGCCACGCCCCTCAACTGAATTTTTTTTTAAATACTTTTCTATGAGTTTGTTTCCCTGCAGGTTCTTGCTTTTCTGTTAAGTGCACCTATACACGTTTTTTAAAGGGCAGCTAGAGCTTTCATCTGATAACATCTAAGTTTACATTAGATAACATAAAAGAATCACTCTGACACGAAAACAACTTCATCGTAATTAAGTTGTTTTGTTGCAAAGAGGTCCAAGGCACTTGCTAATCTGAAGGAGTTAAATCATTACCGTATATACTCGAGTATAAGTCGAGTTTTTCAGCAAATTTTTTGTGCTGAAAAACCCCAACTCGACTTATACTCGAGTTGATGTCTGTATTATGGCAACTTACATTGCCATAATACAGACCAGGACCGTCGGGCTCATTACAAGTCCGGCGGTCCTGTTGGGGGCTGGTAGAGAGCTGTTACTTACCTTCACAGCAGCTCCTGTCAGCTCCCTTCTCCTCCGCGCCGGTCCGGTCAGCTCCTCTGTCAGCTCCACTGCAACTCTTGCGAGAGCCGCAAGAGCCCACGAGACTTACAGTGGGAGCTGACAGAGAGCTGACCGGACTGGCGCGGAGGAGAAGGAAGCTGACAGGAGCTGCTGTGAAGGTAAGTAAGAGCTCTCTGCCAGCCCCCCTCCTAAACAGCCCATCCACTGGACCACCAGGGAATGAGAGCCCCCCTCCCTGGCCAGCTAACAAGCAGGGAGGGGGGACGAAAAAAAAAAATAATAATAATAATAATATTATTACAATAAAAAAATTATTAAAAGTAAAAATGTTTTAAAATAATAAAATGAAAAACGAATACTTAAATAAAAAAAATTAAATATAAAAATAATAAAAATGCCCTCCCGCCACCCAGTTCACGCACACACAAACACACACTCATACAAACACACACTCTGCATTATATACACACACACTCATACAAACACACCCACTCATACAAACACTCATACACACACTCTGCATTATATACACACACACTCATACAAACACACACACACACACTCTGCATTATATACACACACACTCATACAAACACACACACACTCTGCATTATACACACACACACACACTCTCTGCATTCACACAAACACACACTCTGCATTAAATACACACAGAGTGTGCGTATATAATGCAGCGTGTGTGTGTGTGTATATAATGCAGAGTGTGTGTTTGTATGAGTGTGTGTGTATATAATGCAGAGTGTGTGTTTGTATGAGTGTGTGTGTATAATGCAGATTGTTTGTATGAGTGTGTGTGTAATGCAGAGTGTGTGTTTGTATGAGTGTGTGTGTAATGCAGAGTGTGTGTTTGTATGAGTGTGTGCGTATATAATGCAGAGTGTGTGTTTGTATGAGTGTGTGTGTGTATAATGCAGATTGTTTGTATGAGTGTGTGGTAATTATTATTATTATTGCAATTTATATAGCGCCAATAGATTCCGTAGCGCTAATGCAGAGTGTGTGTTTGTATGAGTGTGTGTGTAATGCAGAGTGTGTGTTTGTATGAGTGTGTGCGTATATAATGCAGAGTGTGTGTTTGTATGAGTGTGTGTGTATATAATGCAGAGTGTGTGTTTGTATGAGTGTGTGTGTATATTGCAGATTGTTTGTATGAGTGTGTGTGTGTAATGCAGAGTGTGTGTTTGTATGAGTGTGTGTGTATATAATGCAGTGTGTGTCTTTGTATGAGTGTGTGTGTATATAATTATAAAAATCACAGAATTTCATAGCTCCAAGTTTTACCCTCGACTTATCCATGAGGCATAGCATATTTCACAATTGTTGGTCACAAAACTGCACTCGACTTATACATGAGATCGACTTATAGATGAGTATATATGGTAACAAACAGTTTATCTCGATGGTAGTGAGGATTTTTCTCTGTAAGGAATTTTCCCTTGCTATGGTCTTTTGAAACAATTTGCAGCTCTCTGTATTTCTCCTTGTCCCCAAACCATATGGCGAGGAGCCCCAATGAACGAAAAAAGACAATGCAAGGCTGAAAGTGACTTCTGACATTTAATAGGCGATGTAACAGGTTATATTCAGTAGGAAACAGGGGTGGTCTTTACAAGCATTACAAATCCTTATAAAATCATCTATCTTATCTTAACACGTTCGGGCCTTGCTCAAAGCTAAGTTTTACTATACCTACGCACTTAAAATTAATATGCATATGCACTTAGAATTTAAAGATATTTTACTACACGGTTCTGAATTACAAATTACTATGCAGTTATGATTGCAACGGACCGTTTCAGCACACAAGGGGTTAAAATCGTTTAGGCGATAATCCCCCTTTTCAGAGACAGGCACAGCTACTGCAGAACACCAAACTCCCCAACTGGATACAAAATAGCACTCCAACTCCCAAACTGGAACCTCACGAATAGCTGCCAGCAGACGAACAGGAAAAGCATACAATCAGCTTACACTCCTGGCAATCAGTCTCCAACAGCATACAGTGAATCCCCCCAAGAACGAGACAAGGCTCCGTGTTGAGGGTCAAGCAGTGGTCTGAGGTGCTGGCACACCCAGCCTGTTTTTTATTACAGTCTTTTCAAATACAGGACCATCCACAGGGAGGTATAAAACAACCAATCACATATCAGTTACATCCCACATATTCCCTCCCCTTATCCTGAGAGGAAACTCAATTATACATACAGTTAAACATACTTTCTACCCAACTTTCATAACTCTAAAACCATACATCATATTCACAATCAATCCATTCAGGGGAACAACATATTAAAAAATGTCATGAATCAGACCAGGGGTTCAGAAGTTAGTATCTTTTGAGGCCTGGCTGGCACATGGCTATCTGGCCCAGACCGGTTTTACAGAGCCCTCTATCCTGGAGACAATGGGGAAATAATCCAATTATATCCAGGGATAGAGGCAGACTCCATTGAGCACATGGTTGCAAAAATACATAGTCTTTCATTATATGAATGGGCTCCATGGCATAGCTATCTGGGGTATCACCGCTCAAACAGTACCGAATGACCCCACTGTATTTAAAGGGCCAGAATGAGTGACATACACTCTGGTATGGCTGAATACTGTTTTTAAAGGGCCCAATCTCCTAGGGCTATAGTCCAAAGGCAGCAGGCGGGCAACCAGGCTTCTCCAATGCAATGTGTCGAGATTGCTCTTGTCACAATGATCAAAGGGAGAAACACAGGAAATAAGGCCAACAGTAGAAACATACAGGATATAACATTAACACTTGTTACACAATGTTCTATAGCTCTTGTCTAGGGGTATATTCACAAAGCCAGGGGCAGACTGACCAGTCGGGCACTTCGGACATGGTCCGAGGGCCCGGCCGGGAAGGGGGCCCGCCGCTAGGGGGCCTAGACTGCACAGGTAATCCTCTGCATGCCCGGGCCCCAGCCCTTCAATCTGCATATATATATATAGCGAGTCATCCACTACACAACCACACACATCATCCACTACACAACCATACACATCATCCACTAAACAACCACACACATCATCCACTACACAACCATACACATCATCCACTACACAAATACACACACATCATCCACTACACAACCACACACATCATCCACTACACAACCATGCACATCATCCACTACACAACCATGCACATCATCCACTACACAACCACACACATCATCCACTACACAACCATACACATCATCCACTACACAACCATACACATCATCCACTACACAACCACACACATCATCCACTACACAACCACACACATCATCCACTACCTAAATACACACACATCATTCACTACACAACCACACACATCATCCACTACACAACCATACACATCATCCACTACACAACCACACACATCATCCACTACACAACCATACACATCATCCACTACACAACCACACACATCATCCACTACACAACCACACACATCATCCACTACACAACCATACACATCATCCACTACACAACCACACACATCATCCACTACACAACCATACACATCATCCACTAAACAACCACACACATCATCCACTACACAACCATACACATCATCCACTACACAAATACACACACATCATCCACTACACAACCACACACATCATCCACTACACAACCATGCACATCATCCACTACACAACCATGCACATCATCCACTACACAACCACACACATCATCCACTACACAACCATACACATCATCCACTACACAACCATACACATCATCCACTACACAACCACACACATCATCCACTACACAACCACACACATCATCCACTACCTAAATACACACACATCATTCACTACACAACCACACACATCATCCACTACACAACCACACACATCATCCACTACACAAATACACATCATCCACTACACAACCACATACATCATCCACCACATAAACACACAAACTGCATCCACTACACAACCACACACTACAGTGTCCACCATCCCTGGCTACAGGTAAGAGGCAGGGAGGGAGAAATATATATATTTTTTTAATTATAAAAATTCAACAGCTGAAAAATACACACACGCAGCATCCACTACACAAACACACACGCATCATTCACTACACACACACACACAGTATTCACTACACAAACACACACCATCCACTAGACAAACACACAGCATTCACTACGCAAACACACACATCATCCACTACACAAACACACACACACACACACAGTATCCACTACAAAAACACACACAGTATCCACTACACAAACACACACACATCACTCACTACACAAACACACACACACACATAATTCACTACACACTACATCCACTACACAAACACACACTCTGCATTCACTATACACACACGATTCATTCACTCTACACACACTCTCTATCCACTACACAAACATTGCATTCAGCTATGCACATAACAGAATGTGCACTGACTACAGAGTTATTTTCACACAGCTATCGGGGCACGGCGGCCGGCGCTACTTACCTCAGCATAGGAGGAGGGGCCCGATCCTGGGTTTCCATGGAGTCCTGTACGTCATGCCGCCCGCACAATCCGGATTTCATTGTATTCCGCACACTGCCTTACAAAGCCCAAAAAACTGGGCTCGGCCACACCTCAGCCATCTTTAGAGGTCAGCCAGCCCACAGGCCACCAGCCAGCCAGCCCACAGGCCAGCCAGGCCAGTAGCCAGCCAGCTAGCCAACAGGCCAGCAAGCTAACCAGCCAGCCCACAGGCCACCAGATAATCAGCCCACAGGCCAGCAGCCAGCCAGCCCACAGGCCTACAGCAAGCCACAGGTTTACAGCCAGCAAGCCCACAGCCTGCCAGCCATAGCCAGCAAGCCATAGCCAGCAAGCCACAGCCTGCCAGCCAGCAGTAGCCAGCAAATCCACAACCTGCCAGCCAGCAGTAGCCAGAAAGCCCACAGCCTTCCCGGCAGTAGCCAGCAAGCCCACAGCCTGCCAGCAAGCCACAGCCTGCTAGTCGCAGTCAGCAAGCCCACAGCCTGCCAGCCGTAACCAGAAAGCCCACAGACTGCCAGCCAGCAACAGTAATTAAGGTGAGAGGAGCCAACTTGGCCTAGGTATCAGCGTGCTATGCTGTGTTGCTATATTGTGAATAAGAACCAGAGTGTTTGAAAGACATCCCTCCAGGCCCCATTAGACTCCATTGTAGTCTCTAATGGGGCCTGGAGGATATTTTTTCGAACACTCTCTCTAAAGGACACTGAGATAGCCTCTGCTAGAAAGACCCCCCCCCCCCTTCAGGGACCATAACCCCTTAAGTGTAGTCTCTACTGGGGCTGGAGGCGACTTGTTCTAACAGAGGCTCTCTAATGGACGCTGAGATGGCCTCTGTTAGAAAGACCCCCTTCCAAGCCTATTAGACTCCATTGTAGTCTCTAATGGGGCCTGGAGGAGATTCTTTCTAACACACTCTCTAAAGGACACTGAGATAGCCTCTGCTAGAAAGACCCCCCTCCATGGCCCATTAGCCCTCAATTGTAATCTCTACTGGGGGCCTTGAGGGGATTATTGTTATTTATTTTGCACAGTTTGTTTTTTACATTTGTTAATTATATTGCACTTGTTTAGAATTTATTGCACTTTTGTTCCTTGTGTCTAAAGATTGCGTAGGGTGTGGCCAGGGCCGTCTTTAACGCGGGGCAAACGGGGCAGCTGCCCTGGGCCCAGTTGCTACTGGGGGGCCCAGAACAGCTGCCCCGTGATTTGCGCAGCCCCCATGGACCGGGTGGTGTGGCTGCACAGAGCCGCACCGGCCCGCACACTAAGGAGGCCCCCCGGGTGGCTCATGCACTAAGGGCCACCCGGGGAGCATGTGTGAGCAGGGGCCCGGTCTGGCGCTGTGACGCTTAAACAGCGCGACCAGACACCTTCCTGTACCGGCTGGGAGGAAGTGACGTCACTTCCTCCCGACGAAGATCACAGCCGCGCAGGACGAGAATGGCAGGAAGAGGGGAGTTCCAGAGGAGAACTCCCATCTGCCTCAGCCTGCCACTGGACCAGGGAAACCACCCTCCATAAAAAGGTAAGAACCTGGAGGGTGGCTAAATGTATGCTTGTGTGTAAGTATGTCTGTGTGTGTCAGTATGTGTGTGTCAGTAGGCCTGTCTGTGAATGTATGTGTGTATGTCAGTAGGCCTGTGTGTGTCAGTATGTCTGTCTATGTGTATGCCAGTATGACTGTGTGTGTCAGCATGCTTGTGTGTCTCAATACGTCTGTCAGTGTATGTGTTTGTGTGTGTGTCAGTATATCAGGCAGTGTATGTGTCTGTGTTTGTATGTATGTCTGTGTGTGTGTGTGTCAATACGTCTGTCAGTGTATGTGTCTGTGTGTGTCAGTATATCTGTCAGTGTATGTGCCTGTGTGTGTATGTATGTATGTATGTCTGTGTGTGTGTCAGTATGTCTGCCAGTATATATTTGTGTGTCAGTGTATGTGTGTGTCAGTATGTATCTGTGAATGTTTTAATGTCTGTGTGTATGTGCCAGTACGTCTGTCTATGTGTATGTCAGTATGCATGTGTATGTGTCAGTGTGTCTGTGTGTATGTCAGTATGCCTGTGTGTGTGTGTGTGTCAATACGTCTGTCAGTGTAGGTGTCTGTGTGTGTCAGTATATCTGTCAGTGTATGTGTTTGTGTGTGTGTCAGTATATCTGTTAGTGTATGTGTCTGTGTGTATGTATGTCTGTGTGTGTGTCAGTATGTCTGCCAGTATATATTTGTGTGTCAGTATGTATCTGTGAATGTTTTAATGTCTGTCTGTGTCTGTATGTGCCAGTATGTATGTCAGTGTGATTGCGCATTGGGCATAATTGGGGGGGAGGGATGGGAGGAGCAGGGCCCAGTGGGCCCAAGAAAATGCATTGCCCAGGGTCCAAATCATATTATAGACGGCCCTGGGTGTGGCTGGAGGCGGAACAAGGGTGGGGCTTGCTGCAAAGCATGGGTGAGGCCTGTAAGGGGGCTCTTGATTTAGTTTGACCGGGGGCCCTGAGGGTTCTCAGTCCACCCCTGCACAAAGCATTGTATATAGACAAAGTATATTATTTCAAATAGCTGACATGTTCCAAGTTAGCCAATTTTAAACAGACTACCAGTCATCTCTAGCTTGAGCCTTGGGTCAGTATAGGCAAAGTATATTATTCCCAACTCTCCAGAAATTGCTCTGCCCCTTTACTTCTGCTCAGTGTCCGAGGGCTCAATCAGAAAGCCTCGGACATGGCGGTCAGCATATCGGTAGCTCACCATTCAAAAACTGAGTGAAGAAAATACATACAGGTAAGCCAGTGCTCAAGACCTATTCACATTATAACAAATTCATTGTGATGTAGTTGTGATGATGCCAGGAGTGTCCCTTTAAATGTGAGTAAATATTGAAAAAACTAAACTAAATTACTGTAATTGAAGAAAAATAAATCAAAAGTATTTCACTTGTTAATCAACACAAAAATGTTTTACCTATAATAAATCCAGATACCATTATGTTTCTGTATAATCAATATATACATGATACTTGGACTAAGTGTTTTCCTGTCCACCCTCCTTGGATTTTCTCAGTGGGATATTTAATTATCCATTTTTTTTTCTTTTTGACATACCTGGGACTTGTTAGTTCCTTATACTGGGAGTAATTCACCCTCTCTTTTCCCAGAAGCTGCAGTATACAGCGCCTCACCAAGGGCAAGGCACTGCAGAACCCCCTTAGTGACCAGGGGTGCATGCTGCAGTGTCCCTTGGGTGGCAGCTATGAACCTTGCAATGTCAGATATATCTTTATGGGTAACGTATTTCTGATGATGGGAACAGGTTCCAGACTTCCTGACAGCTCCTACAGAGCTTGGCAGAGGGGTTATTCTGCATTTTTGGTACCTCACATTAAGCACTTCCGGGTCAGGTGGCCGTCGCTGGATGAGACCTTTGATTTGGCCCGATTTCGGGTAAAATTCTATTGAATTCGGTAGAAATTCGGTCAAATTAATTCCCGCATTTTTATTTTTCATTTAATTGTTTTTTTTTGGGGGGGGGTTCTATTAAATTTGGATGTTCAATAGAATCTGATGTTATTTCTCCTGCAAGCTATACAGTGCTCTGGTCTCAGCATATCTTTTTGGTTTTCCTTTTTGTGTAATTAGGTAAGTTCTACTTTTTTGTGGGATTACTTACGATTATTTTGTAACTTGCATTAGATGAATTGCAACCTTTTTATTTTTTTGGTCTGGATATTAGTCCCTACTGGGCAGTCTTTTTCCAGCTGCTCACATATTGTGTCTTTATGGCCTCATCAGCCAAGAAAAGAAAAAGGTCACAATCTAGAGGTACAAAGTATGCCAAATATTTTTTTTCCATGTTTAAAAAAACATTACCTCAATATGGAATCAAAGTAAAGCCTTCTGTCATTATGTTATTATGTCAGTTCCCTCGGGTCTTCAAGAAGAGCCCCTGTTTCACCTGCAGACAGGAGACCAAGGATTAATAAGTGCAATGCATGTAACGATGTGGCGGCAGAAGGGAAATGGCTTTGCATAGCCTACATGAAACTGGTTGTTGAACCACCAGTAGCTCATCTTGCAACTTCCAATCCAGCAGATGTGATTGCCATCATCAAGCAGGCTGTGCCAGAAGGTGTTAAGGAAGACACTCAGTCTAGCATGCATTCAAAGCCTATGAGGAGAGAGCTCTATGGAGGACTTCTGTGAGAAGATTAATTTACCTACTAAATAGACAGAGTCATCTGATGATGAGGAGTTCCAAAATTCAGAAGGGTTTGATAAAAGGAAAACTGAAGCTCTTATTGAGGCAGTGAGGAAGACTTAAGTTTGGAGGAACTTTTTGTTCAAGAACCCTCATTCAGCAAGCACTTTACTAGTCTCAAGAGAAAAGAAACTGCTTTTCCCCTCCATGAGACCATCCTGGCCTTGCATCCCCTAAAGTCAAGAATGCATGATGAATGGGGTAAGTCTGAGAAATAGGTTGGTTTTCAGAGTAAGGGGTCTAATCTATACCTATTCAAGAAAGCTGCCTCTGCCTCTTGGATCTCGGCTTCCAAGGTGGTCGCGGCAGTAGTCAGACTGGCCATGAAGACTACATTGCCTCTTGACTAGTCTGGTTCTTCGAGAGAACCTATGGAGAAAAGGATTGATACTAATCTTTCCAAGGCCTATGTTGCAGCAGGAGCTAGTCTGCACCCAGAATATGTTTTAACTTCAGTTCCATGGCCCTTAAACAATGGACAGAGGATCTGTAAGCTGACATCAAAGATGGAGTGAGTAGATCACATCTCATCAGAGCTGTGGAAGTCTAGCAGCATATTTTTGCTCCAATGCCTTTGTGGAGTTTGTACGCTCCATAGCTTGGTCCATTGCCATGAATGTTGCTGGCTGTAGATCACTCTGACTTAAGGCCTGGGATACAGACATTGCATCCAAGAATAGTCTCCACTCACAACTTTTTCAGGGTAAAATGCTTTTCGGATGTCAGCTGGATCACAAAGGCTGCAGAATGCAGTAAAGCATTATTGCAATGTAGCAGGAGCAACAAAAATCCTCTAATGCTGACAGGAGGTCATTCAGAGATTCAAGGCAATATAGACCTGGAAAATAGTCCTTTCAGAGCCAACCATGGAAGGCCAGTCAATCCTCTCATAGGCGGTAGGGTCAGAGGGTCATCTGCCTGTCAGAATAAAATGTTCTGACTGAATGAATTTTGAACTGTTATAGACAACAAACTAGGCAACTATGTGCACTGTCAATCGTCAGTTGCTAAGGTATTGTCATGTATAAATAGGGACATTAATTCTCAGGATGAAAATATAATTTTGCCTCCTTATAAATCACTGGTAAGACCACACCTTATATATGAAGGATAAAGTAGAATATTATGGCACTCGAAAAAGTGCAATGACAGGCTTCAAAGTTATAAAGGGAATGGAATATTTTGATCATGAAGATAGGTTAACTTTAAATCTCTTTACTTTAGAAAAATGACACCTCAGAGTGGATATGATAGCATGATCATCTACAATAAGCAAAGCCTGATTTCCAAGCTTTCCAGCCGCATTACTGCTACAAGAAAGTCAATGCTCCATCAGCTGATCATCTCCATTAAGCAAAGGTAGCCTTCTGGAGGACCACACTGAGACTCTATCCTGCTGTCATGCCTTAACTATGGTATCCTCTTACTTCCTGATTCCACGGAGCCTAGCCACACCCCTTTATGACACGGTCTGCCTATTTAATCTGACTGCACCAGCTGATCTAGGCTGGATTATTGAACTACGTTCCGTACTCACGAACCGGCTACAACTTCGTTGTGAAAACCTCTGTTACCAGACCGGACTGAAAGACTCTGCAAGTTCCCTTCACCTCTCCTCATCCACAACTAAAAGCTTAACACTCTCCATCCAGGATAAACGCCTCTGAGGAGATCTCGGGAACCAGTGTTCTATGTGCCGGAAGCTAAGTAAAACCTCTGTGATAAGCATTGCATCTCAAGCTGTTATTTCCTGTCTCCAAAATCCTTCGATAATACAAAACCGTTACAGCTACTTCAACTCATACTTTATCTCAGTTAGCTGCATCTGTCTTGCTTCGGTTAAAGTCTATGGAACAGCTATTGTGACTGCTTATCACCTAAACCGTTGATTCTACTAAGAGACTCTTTATTGATTCAGTGTCTGCAATTTACTATCGTTTACTCCTTAAAGCTACAGTGCCTGTTATTGTGGACTTCAGTTATCATTTACTACTTAAAGCTACAGTGCCTGTAATTGTGGACTTCAGTTATCATTTACTACTTAAAGCTACAGTGCCTGTAATTGTGGACTTCAGTTATCATTTACTACTTAAAGCTACAGTGCCTGTAATTGTGGACTTCAGTTATCATTTACTACTTAAAGCTACAGTGCCTGTAATTGTGGACTTCAGTTATCATTTACTACTTAAAGCTACAGTGCTTATAACTGTGGACTTCAGTTATCGTTTATTACTTAAAGCTACAGTACCTGTAAATTGGAATTAAAGTCAATACCTTTTACTTTTTATAATAAATATTCAAACTATACGAAATCTGCAGTTGTGTTCCTTCATAACAAATGTTTAGACGTGACAGAATAATCCAGCCATTGTAATGGATCCAGCAGATTTCGATTCTACTATAACTACGCTGAATCAAAGAGTTGATACACTAGCCCAAGGTGTGCAAGACCTGCAAGTTACTAACGAAAGAATTCTCACTTATGTCAGAGATCTACAAACTCATACTCCTCATACAATTCTGCACTCGGCTAGTGATCCTGCTGTATGTAACCCAGAAAAGTTATCTGGAGATCGTTCAAAATACAGGGAGTTCCTCAACACCTGCAAATTATTAATTGCTTTGAAACCCAGATCTTATCCTACAGAAAGAACTAAAGTGTGTTCGGTTATTTCCTTTCTAAGAGGTGAACCTATGTCATGGGCCCATTCCTTTCTGGAAAACGACGACCCCATCTTAGACTCACTGGATGAATTTTTTGAAGCCATGTCTCTTCTCTATGAAGATCCTAACAAACAAGCTACAGCTGATTTAACAATCAGAACACTACAGCAAAGAAATAGACCTGTTGAAGATTACATTGCTGAATTTAAAAGATGGGCTGTAGAAACGCAATGGAATGACATCACATTGCGCAACCAATTTCAAATTGGTTTATCTGAAGCTGTAAAAGATGAACTGTCTAGAACAGAACTCCCTACTACTTTGAACGCTCTAATTCACTTATCAATCAGCATTGACAGAAGATTAAGAGAAAAAAAGCCCTTTTTCATTCTAAAGACCGAAAACCTTTTACTCCCTCAAAAGCTCCAGAAAAAACTTCTTTACCAAGTGAACCTATGGAAATAGGGGTAATAAGAAGTCCTCTCACTCCTGCAGAAAAGAACCGAAGACGTCAATTAAACCTATGCATGTATTGTGCCTCTCAAGATCATCTGGTCTCTGATTGTCCCTTATTAAAACGGACAAAGGCCGGTAGACAAGCCTATACCTCTGCGATCTTCAGTGCACTCCCCTCAACATCGACCACTCCGTTCACACCTGTATCCCTTGTAATACAGTGGGATAAGGTGAGAATTGTGACTGAACCTCTCATCGATTCTGGTGCACATGGAGTATTCATCGATTCAACCTTTGTAACAAAGAATAAAATTCCTTGTGTTCAAAAAGCCATTTCTGTTCCTATTAAAGTGATTGACGGCTCCTTTATCTCCTCGGGACCGATTCTTCATGAAACCATCCCTCTAAAGGTAACCACCAATCATATTCATACTGAATTTCTAGTATTTGATGTTATTCCATCACCTCTCTATCCCGTTATAATAGGGATCAATTGGTTAAGGAACCACAACCCTCAAATTTCATGGTCTCCTTTCTCTATCACCTTTAACTCACATTATTGTAAAGAAACATGTTTACAGCAAATTCCTATTCTTCAAATCTCCAAAGAACCAACCATACCTTCTTGTTATTCAGACTTTTCAGATGTCTTCAGTAAAAAAGAAGCTGAAATGCTCCCGCCTCATCGTTCCTACGATTGTCCTATAGACCTCATACCTGGTGCCCCAGTACCTTTTGGGCACATCTACCCTCTCTCTGAGGCTGAATTACAAATTCTCAAAGAATATCTAGATGAAAACCTACGGAAAGGGTTCATTAGACCCTCTAGTTCACCTGCTGCCTCAAGTATGTTTTTCGTAAGAAACAAAGACCAGACTATACGTCCTATCATTGATTACAGAGCCTTAAACAAAATAACAGTTAAAAATCGTTATCCTCTTCCCCTCATCAATGAACTGGTTGAACGATTGAAAACTGCTACCATCTACACTAAGCTTGACCTTCGCGGGGCATATAATCTCATCAGGATAAAGGCTAATGATGAATGGAAAACTGCTTTCCGAACAAGATATGGCCTCTTCGAATATCTGGTGATGCCTTTTGGCCTCTGCAACGCCCCTGCAACTTTTCAACATTTCATAAATGATATCTTTAGAGACCTATTGGACGTCTGTGTCATCATTTATTTAGATGATATTCTCATATACTCCAACACTCCTGAGGAACATAGAAAACATGTCAGATGGGTGTTATCAAGACTCAGAACTCACAAATTATTCGCTAAACCCGAAAAATGTATTTTTCACGTCAAAGAAATAACCTTCTTAGGTTATGTCATCTCCCCTCATTCAATAGGTATGGATAATTCAAAAGTCGATTGTATCATCAACTGGCCTGTTCCCTCTACAGTAAAAGAATTACAGCGATTTCTAGGGTTCGCCAACTTCTACAGAAAATTTATTAAAAACTACTCTGAGATAGCTCACCCACTCAATCAACTTAACAGTAAAAAACATCCCTTCAATTGGAACGAGAAGGCTCAAACTGCCTTCATTGAATTAAAGAGAAAATTTACAACAGCTCCTATTCTTCAACTTCCAAATCCTTCATATCTTTATGTCCTTGAAACGGATGCTTCGGAAATTGCAATTGGAGCTGTCCTTTCTCAACACAAAACTCCTCAAGAACCTCTTCATCCTGTCGCCTTTTTCTCACGATCATTATCTCCTGCCGAAAAGAATTATCCTACAGGAGAAAAATAATTATTAAGTATCAAAGTGGCTTTAGAAACCTGGAGACACCTTCTTGAAGGTGCTCAGAACTCTTTAATCATATATACTGACCATAAAAATCTCGAATATCTTCACTCCAATAAAACACTGTCTGCTCGACAAGTGAGATGGAATCTCTTTTTTTCCCGGTTCAACTTCCAAATCATCTTTAGACCTGGGTCTAGAAACAAAAAGGCTGATGCCCTTTCCAGGATCCATAAAGACACTCAAATTGAACCTCCTTCGCCTAAAGTCATTGGAATCTTATCTTCTCTTATTGATGACATTAAAGATCTCAGTGAAGATGCTCTCGAACTTCCTAAATCAATTCAATTATCCAAGAAAAACGGTCTCTACTATTTCAAAGACCGGATTTACGTACCTCCCTCTTTCAGAATTAAAGTACTCGAATTTATTCATGATTCTCCTCTGGCAGGTCATCCAGGTATAAAAAAGACCCTTGAATTGTCTAAAAGATACTATTGGTGGCCTCGTCAAGACCAAACTATTGAATCTTATATCAAATCTTGTTCTGTATGCCAAAGATCAAAACATTTCCATCATCAACCATTTGGTCAATTATTGAATTTACCAATTCCTGAACGACCTTGCCAATCCATTTCTATGGATTTTCTGGTAGAATTACCTCCTTCTCATCATCATACCACCATTTTAGTGGTGGTAGACCGCTTCACGAAAATGTCTCATTTCATTCCTTTAAAGAAGTTACCCACATCCTCTGAACTTTCGAAAATATTTCTTGATAACATAGTCAAACTCCACGGACTGCCAGACGAAATCATTTCAGACCAAGGAACTCAGTTTACCTCCAAATTTTGGAATGCATTATGTGCCACTCTTCATATCCAACGTAAACTATCATCTGCATATCATCCTCAAACAGATGGACAAACTGAAAGAGTCAACCAATGCTTAGAACAATATCTACGATGTTATTGCTCTCACTTACAAGACGATTGGATAACTTGGTTACCTATGGCAGAATTCGCATACAATAACTCTTTTCATACCAGCAGTAAAATTACTCCATTTTTATCCAATTATGGATTCCATCCCTCCTCATTTCCTGCTCAGACAGTTTCTTCATCTAACCTCTCCGATTCGAATCAAATCTCTCATATGTCCTCTTTATTCAAGAAATTGCATGAGAATCTAGAATTGGCCTCCTCCAATCAAAAGAAGTTTTTTGATACAAAAAGACAACCTTCACCTTCTTATAAAATCGGTGATCTTGTCTGGCTCTCCTCAAAGAACATCTCTACAAATCGTCCATCAAAGAAGTTAAGTTCTCTTTTCCTTGGTCCTTTTCCAATAATATCGGTTATCAACCGTAATGTTGTTAAATTGAAACTTCCACCAACTTTAAAGCTACATCCTGTTTTTCATGTGTCCTTGTTGAAGCCTCATCATCCTGACCCTTTCCAAAGAAATGTCACTACTTCTCCTGATCCCATATTGGTCCAGGGTGAAGAAGAATACGAAATTCAAAGTATACTGGATTCAAGGATCCATCGTGGCTCCTTACAATACCTCATCAGATGAAAAGGATATGGAATTGATGAAGATACATGGGAAAACTCCTCTGTCGTTCATGCTGACAAATTGATTTCCAAATTTCACAAGCGTTACCCTTCTAAACCAAGTCAATAGCACCCAGAGGTTGCTCATTAAAGAGGGGGTACTGTCATGCCTTAACTATGGTATCCTCTTACTTCCTGGTTCCACGGAGCCTAGCCACACCCCTTTATGACACGGTCTGCCTATTTAATCTGACTGCACCAGCTGATCTAGGCTGGATTATTGAACTACGTTCCGTACTCACGAACCGGCTACAACTTCGTTGTGAAAACCTCTGTTACCAGACCGGACTGAAAGACTCTGCAAGTTCCCTTCACCTCTCCTCATCCACAACTAAAAGCTTAACACTCTCCATCCAGGATAAACGCCTCTGAGGAGATCTCGGGAACCAATGTTCTATGTGCCGGAAGCTAAGTAAAACCTCTGTGATAAGCATTGCATCTCAAGCTGTTATTTCCTGTCTCCAAAATCCTTCGATAATACAAAACCGTTACAGCTACTTCAACTCATACTTTATCTCAGTTAGCTGCATCTGTCTTGCTTCGGTTAAAGTCTATGGAACAGCTATTGTGACTGCTTATCACCTAAACCGTTGATTCTACTAAGAGACTCTTTATTGATTCAGTGTCTGCAATTTACTATCGTTTACTCCTTAAAGCTACAGTGCCTGTTATTGTGGACTTCAGTTATCATTTACTACTTAAAGCTACAGTGCCTGTAATTGTGGACTTCAGTTATCATTTACTACTTAAAGCTACAGTGCCTGTAATTGTGGACTTCAGTTATCATTTACTACTTAAAGCTACAGTGCCTGTAATTGTGGACTTCAGTTATCATTTACTACTTAAAGCTACAGTGCTTATAACTGTGGACTTCAGTTATCGTTTATTACTTAAAGCTACAGTACCTGTAAATTGGAATTAAAGTCAATACCTTTTACTTTTTATAATAAATATTCAAACTATACGAAATCTGCAGTTGTGTTCCTTCATAACAAATGTTTAGACGTGACACCTGCACACTATCATTTAATTATAACTTGACCACCCTGTAAATCTACTTTATTTTATACATTCTTAGTGCATTGCATATTTTCATACATATATGTCTCGTATGTAATGCTAAAGTGTAGTTTAATTAGCCCTGTATGTAATTGTTTTATTCACATATATGCATATCTCTATTTCCCGTTTGAAGGCCTATTTGACCCTCACATATCTTTCTTCCACAGCCGGATTTCCAAACTTTCCAGCCCCATTACTGCTGTAAAAATGTCTGAGGGAGGAAGAGCCGCCCAACCAGTGAAACGTGCGTCGGGGCTCATAAGTATCTTTGGACACAGAGACTCTACCGTGTCTGACTTGATTATACCTACTCTATTCTTCTAAGGTGCAGAAGGAAGGATGCTCCTTCTCATTATAGGGACAGGTCTGGGGATATTTTCTTTTACAATACTTCGGCACTGCTAAAAATCAAGATAATTAGATTTGGCTTACGTCACAAGCCCAGGTGCCCTCGAAGGCACAGATCAGTTATTTATTTGGCAGTACCGAATCTTGTCTATCCTGTTAACATCACATACATAGGAGTGAGACAATTTGTTTTATCTTGCCCTCGAAACCTAGGTACCCTTGAGGGCATAGGACAGTATAACATTCCCTGAACGCTTTAACAGGATTGGAATTACTTATTTGGTTTGAGTTGTGCTATTAGACTGACTCAGTGACCGAGGCTTACTCTGCAGCACATTCAGTCAAGGTTCTCCCTGCTTTTGTATCAAATCAACAGTTTGCAACATTGTTGCTCTTCGTTCCATCATAGTTTTACAACAGTATCAGCAGGGTTGTATTACATATACATATATACTTACCTACCTGACTTATAACTAAGCCTGCATGCTGAGTCTGGTCTATTATGCAGACATTAAGAGTATTGCCCTTAGACCAGTACTACTCTACTATTTGAATTGAGGCTCTGCTCTCACAAATAGTAATATGATTTTCTTTATCTATGTTTGTGAATACTTTGGTTTATTAGATTAGAGCATTTTTGTTTTACATTGATTATTTATGGGATAGCATCTCTACACTTATTTATGTCTTTGGTTGTATATATATTTTTTCTTTATCCCCTCTTTTAATAGCATACCATTAAAGGTTCATTTTTAATTAATTCAATGATTCAGTGGTCTGGGAATCTCTCCTAATATTGTTCTCAATTATAAATTACTTTTATTGCACGCTCACATAGGAGACACTTGAAGCTGGGACAGAGAGACAGAAGGTTCTCCATTTTGGAGAACTCGGTTTTCCTTGATTGAGTGAAACACACAGCTGATGCAGAGCTTGATGTGACAAAAAAAAACTGTATCCACATTGAATGGGACTCAAAAACTGTAAGCTGTAATTACTCATTTGTAACATAGATTCTATTTTATCTATATTGCTTGTTAAATGAACACTCCAATACTCCAAGCACTATACCCACAGCAGCATTTTGAATGTTTATTGTGCCAGGAATGCCATCCATTGTAAGGAATCAAACCATTATAGATTTTTATACATTCAAAAAACGTATACATTAATTTGCTATTAATCCAACATTTATGTGGTAGCTATACATCACGTTTCAAATAACACTTGCTGTTATATTACGTTTTAATAACATAAAAAGAACGTTGTAATGAAGTGGTTATTGGTAAAAACAAAAATCCTTAGATAAAAAGGTCCACAGCATCAGAGGTCACCGTCTATGGAGAATCTGTAAGACAAATTCAAATATTGGTATTGAGCACACAATATAAATCATTTTGATTTGCCATCCCAAAAATATTAATTAGACAAGCCTGGTATGGCTGATGTGCTCCCAAAAAACTGATTATATATTAATATATCGTGATTTTCCAATTTAATTCTACCCAAACGTATTCATCATTAATTTATTGTTGTTGTAGATGCAGAATTTACCAATTCTTTCAAGCATGTGTAATGATTTGAATAGGCATTTTTCCACGGAATACCTTTAAAAATTAAAAAAATAAACTTTGAAAAAAGATGATTCATCACAGCACAATATATTTGATTGACATGTTTTCATTCAGTATCTGTAACACAGAATATGACAGTTACCACCAAAAAGGTATATATTTTTGTCAAGGTTGTATACTATACCGATCTTCTTAACAGTAGTTCTAGGTTATGCATGTTTAAATTCAGATCTGGTATATGGAAAAACAGAAGAGTACTCAAAGCAAGAAGAATAAGCAATACTTGTGGGTATTTTCAATAAATAGAAAAACAGCAGTTATTTTAAATAATTAAAAATAATATGTAAAATTTATTTGACCCATGTTTTCACTAGCCTCTCTTAGCTGAGCCATTTATTAAAAAGTTAGCTTCATATAAGAATATTCCTTTATTTTAAATGGCAAATGGACATTACGTTTTTTGTTTTTTTTCTGAAACAATTTTATTACTATATATTTTCTTATTCAATCTTTACTTTGATGAACATGCTATGAACACATTATGTGGTATCCAGGAAAGGTATGTGGCATATACAATTGCAACATTAAAAAAATAACACAAAACATGGTTCCTGTTTTAAGAGCAATTTGATTTTGATGTTGATGTTTTCTAGATCAATTTTAAGCCATCAAAAGCTTTTCAATGCAATTTTTGCTTTAGTTTACACAGTTTGTATTATAGCATGCAAAATGTTTCTAAATGCCAAGTGAGTCACAAGGAATCGATAATGTGCTTCAAAAGAGATTTTCAGAAGAAAGATAGAAGGAAGATTAAAACTATTTGTAACATGTATTCTAAATTACCATACCTTTATCATAGTTAAATAATGAATAGAGTGGAAAGCTTGAATATCTATTAAATACTTTTTTAAAACAGATTTGTATAGGGTTTTGAATGTATTAAATACATTTTTAAAACAGATTTGTATAGGTTTTTGAATGTGAACATTAACAGACCAATGGAGGCTCTTTCATAAAGACAATGACACATGGGGCAACACCAAACGTATTGGCAGTGGCTTATGTGTTCTGGGGTGGAGTGGGTAGGATAAAAAATATTGGAAAAAAATAGACACTGCCTGTGTGAATTTCTTGTGGGGAGGAATGTGCTCAAAGCATAAATGTGGTCAAAAAACAAATCTGTGTTTCTTTAATGCTGTAATAGGTTTCAGTACTGATGTGCCCTTCATTTTTTATTGTTACTGTTACTGTTTCAGCATGTCTTGCACATGGCTAATCTTCTTTAAGAAGAAATTTCCAGAGCCTCCCATTTAGTTGCCATTTGGGCAGTAGAGCCAGGTGCCCAGGAGTGAAGGCAAGCTTTTTGGAATGTCTATTCAGGGTTCATCATTGGCTCATAGCACCATGGGCTCAGATTACAGTGTCCTCAGGAGAGAGAAGTAGTACACAGTGTACATGAGTAGTAGCTTGTGGTGCCTGCCAAATATAAGTGTATACTATTATCTTTTTCTCTCCCATTAACAGAATCAGTGTCTGCATGAAGTCTGAGTAAGCAAGGACTTAAATGTGGACCACGTTAATTTGAATAAATTACAGTGGCACTGGAAAGACAAATGTCACAGTGCCCGTGTGGCATGTTAACATGTGTCCAGATTCAATGAGGCATTTTTTCTCTTCCTCTGACCTTGTCCCCTGGCAATTCATATTCTTCTGGTGTAGTTTCAGATGTCAAACACTGCACTTATGAGCTTACATGTCTTCATGTATGCCTTACATGTCTTCAGTTCCTCCTGTATTGCTACCAGTGTGAATGTGATTATGTCAATGTACCAACACTGCAAACATACGTTTTGGCATCATGTGAGTGAAGCTGGCCTATCACAGGCCTCCTTGGACTACATAGCTTTACTGTGCCTTGTTGTTATTGTAGATTGACTTATTTGACCCAGGCTTGTATATTGACAATTGTCCATCCTGTTGTTTCTGAAATTTGGCATGTCAATCTGATTATGTTACTCTCTCTCTTACTGACTGGCTTGTTTATTATTATTTTGTATACTTATTCCACATGTTTCCCCTCTCTATATTCAAACGTTGGTTGGATATGATACAGAGTAGCATTACAAATTATATATGGAGAGTCTTTGAATTAACACTCGTATTCTGTCTAGAAATGTATATCAAGGCAGACTGGGATACCCATTAATTAAACCAACTTTCCAGGCTAACCTGATTGTACATATCTATAAATTACAATTAAGTGATTCAATGGAAGAACCATCATACAAATTGGAATCAAACAGAGCGGGTTTGGATAATTTGGCAGTTCCTGTCTGGTGCGATATAAGTGAAAATAAAATAATTCCTAATATATCTGAGCACACTTCCTTGGTTCTTTATCAGACATTAAACAAATGGAAAAAAATCTATTTTTTACTTCATTCACCAACTGTCAGAAGATACTACACAATATTGTTCTCTCCTGGTATATTCTCTTCACATATTCACTGACCATCAACTGAATCTAACGCCATCCACAAGGTGCTGCTCCCTCACTACCATACCAAACTATAGAGATCACTAATGCCTATAAATGAAATTGGAGAAAAGAGGGCCTGTGCAGGTACTGTGGGAAAAAAAGAATGACCTCCTCCTGAATAATCCTAGTCGATTAAAAAATCCCTACTCCTAAAGTATTCTGGATTACAGGCTTAGGTGTTTTCCTTATGTCCTTCACATCTGATAAAAAGATCAAAGGCTTCTAACACCATCTATGCTAAAATTGGATGATAAAGAGATCCATACGTCTTATTTATTGGGAAAAGAAGAGAGTTTCATAGACCAGGGGTTTGCTGAAACAAATGGACTTCTTCTTTCAAAAATATTAACATCCATGGTCATAGAGGCCATAGTTGGTAGACCTTTGCAAGTTCCCACTATAACTGAAAAGCCATGCATAAAGACATAATAAGTTTACAAGTTCTCTCCTCATCCTCACCCTCTTTTTTGTTTTAGGATATCTTTAATCAGCAAAATTGTTAATTCTCAACAAAGAGAGAAACTATTGTCCCTGTATCGAGCAAACAAAATAGCTGGACATCATGGTATAAACAAAACGATGTATAAGTTAAATAGATCCTATTAGTGGCCTTCCCTTCAGAAAGATATGAAAGTGTTTATACAGGTGTGTCAATTTTGTATTCAAGTCAAAGTACCATGCCTCATGCACTATTACAACCGTTCCCTATACCTGAACAATTATAGTCTTGTCTTTTTAAAGATTTTATGGTGGAACTCCTTCCTACTAAAGGTTTTTCTGTGCTGTACTGTATTGATGGTGGTTGACAGATTTTCTAAGAAGTCTTACTTTATACCTTTTGAAAACACTGTCCACTTCAAAAATATTCTGCTTGCATGGTATTTCAGATGATATTGTGTCTAATAAAGATACTTCATTTGTGTTCAGATTCTGGAGGGAATTTTGTTCCTAATTAGGTATTCATGATAATTTCTCTTCCTCCTATCTTGCCCAAACCAATGGATTGGCTGAAATGTGGCATTAGAGCAGTATCTATGTTGTTTCATTTCCAATCATCAGTACAATTGGGCAGACCTGCTTCCTTGAGCAGAATTCCCTTAAAACAATCCTAGGCATGAATATTCCTTCATTAATTATGTTGTTTTATCCTAATGTCTTGCCAGTGGTCTTTCCTTCATGTGTCATGTCTGCCTTGGATCAATACTTACATTACCAAGCCCTCTTTGTCCAATTTATTATGGATTCCAGGGTCTCCATGGGCCGATTACAATATTGTATTCACTGAAAGTGTTATGGAGCAAAATAATGGACTTCAATACTGTTGATATTCATTTTGCCTGATTGGCTCAGACCTTCTAGTCTAGATTCCCTGATAGTCTAGCAATGTCCCATCCTGTGGGTGGTTCTGGAGAGAAATAATGTCAGGTCCCAAGCAACTATGCTTACCTTTCACCGATCACATGGTGCACTGATTCAGCATCATGAACTCCTCACATCCTTTGCCTACACTGCACCAATGCACTGACATCATGATGCTAATGATACAAGTGCATTATCCTCGATACATTCTTACATTTTGGGGGTATGGCTATAGCAAATTGCATAAATAAATGCAAAAAATGTCCCTTGCCCTATTATGGTTCCTTGATCCCATTAGCACGTTTCTGGTGTACTTTGATTTAATTTTGGCCCAGCTATCTCTTTGACCATGCTATCCTCGGGGTGGTACTTTTAGAAGTTATATTAGTGGTCATTAGCTTGGCTATTATAGTTTGGTTGCTGCGTCAAAGTGTGTTTATGGAGATATTCTGTAGATAAACGGTAGGTAATTTGAGGTATACAGGAGAAAAAAAGGTAAGATTTGTTTAATTTAAATTACTCACATGATTAAAATGGCAGACTTACTTCAGTGTAATAGTTGTTATGCATTTGTTTCACGTTCCACTTTTTGGAGATTTGGATGCTGTCTAATCTGTAGACATTGCTCTATATGAGTGCAGTGGTGTTGTGGAGACTTGCTCAGGCACTGAGTGTAGTGGTGAGTGGTGTTGTAGAGACAGGCTCAGGTACTGAGTGTAATGGTGCTGTGGAAACAGGCTCAGGCACTGAGTGTAGTGGTGCTGTGGAGACAGGCTCAGGCACTGAGTGTAGTGGTGCTGTGGAGACAGGCTCAGGCACTGAGTGTAGTGGTACAGAGTTTGTGGAACCACTATCCTCTATGTCAAAGTTGTGCAAGACTGCAGCCAATGACAAAAAGGATGAGGTGAGACCTAATAGAAAGCAGTTGTTGTTGAGGGATTCCATCATAAGTGGCCTTGCGAGATGTCTTCCTGGAGCTACTGCTCACAGAGACTGTAGAATTATTTGTAATATTGTTAAGCAAGCAAAGCAGAAAGGGGAATTGGATGTACTTGTCCATCCATCTAAATTGGCTTGCAATGAGGTTTCAGAGGTAAAGAAAGTGTTTTGTGTTTTTGCCAATGATATACGGCAGGTTGCTTTCACACTGTCATTCTCTCAAGTTCTGCCTGTGCATAACACTCAGAATGACAGGCGGGTGCGTATTAGGGACTTTAACTTGTGGCTTGGTGAATGGTGTCGGGAGCAAGGATTTGGCTTAATTTCTCTGTTTGGAATGGAAATAAACTGTACAAAAAAGATAGTTTAGGACAATGGACCAAGGGGTGAGCGTGCCTGTTTCACTTTCTCCGTTGTGTTCACTAAAGATAAAAACTTGACGTCAGGCGAACATCCTAACTGTATGATACCTTAACATGTAATAATGCTTTAATAAAGCATAAAATCTAGCCTAAAAGAAGTTACACTATCTACACTACACTATCTAGTTTGACGGTTACACTTGGATGGTGGACATCGTTATATTCATCGTATCTAGGACTTCGTTTCTTCCCCATGATGTTCTCTGCCTTTTTATTCTGTTTTGTCGCAGCTTGAAAGAGGAAATGATGCATGGGGAGGGGAGTTTTATAGTACCTAACTTTTTTCTGATTGGTTGTTTTCTGTGCTGCTGTGGAGTTCTAGTAAAGAGAGACTTAAGCAAATACTCGCCTCCTGTCATTAATACAATTAAGATTATAGGTACACTAAAGCTAGCATAATCTACAATTATTGGTAGTGGACTTTGTACTTGGGGGAAACATCCTTTGGCAGTGTTAACCCCTTCTCCTACCCGGGGTGCCACCACATCGGGTATAGGAAGTGACTGTCATAAACTACATGGAAGTTTATGAGGAACCTTAGAAACTGCACATACAAAACAGGCCTCTACATATTCTTTAATATCCCTCCTGAGTGTCTCCCACCAAAATGACCTGCAAATGGCAGAAACAGTTTTATTAATACCTGGGTGTCCAGCGGTCACATTGTCGTGGAATACTTTAAGTACCTCTGTCCTTTCAAGCAATGGAATAAACAATTTATCTTGAGGTTTATTGCAAGGTGCCTGGGGCTGAGCTGCAATGATAGCATGAAGCAAAGGGGACGATAAAGAAAGAACAGTGGATGCAATAATACACTCAGGAGAAATAATAGGGGATGTCTCTTGCTCCAGATCAGATTCAACTTCAAATTGCCTAGACAAGGCATCAGCCTTAACGTTCTTAGAACCGGGTCTGTAAGTGATAATGAAGTTAAAGCGTGACAAAAACAATGACCATCTAGCTTGTCTAGAAAATAGTCGTTTAGCATCCCCAATATAATCCAGGTTCTTGTGATCAGTTATGATCAGAATGGGATCCTTGGAACCCTCCAAAAGATGTCGCCATTACTTAAGCGCTAGTATGATGGTTAAAAGTTCTCTATTACCAATGTCGTAGTTACGCTCGGCAGGAGATAACTTTCTGGAGAAGTATCCACATGGATGCAAAGGGGCATCCTGACTCTCTCTCTGAGAAAGAACAGCCCCGACTCCTGTCTCGAAGGCATCAACCTCAAGTAGAAAATATTTACTAGTGTCAGGATGTCTTAATATGGCAGCAGATGCGAACATTTGTTTTAGAAGCTCAAAAGCCTCTTTGGCTTCTTTAGGCCATATAGTACAATTAGCTGCCTATCGTGTCATATTGGTGATGGGGGCTATTACCGAAGAGAAACCTTTGATGAATCTACTGTAATAGTTAGAAAAACCAATAAACCTCTGTATGGCTTTAGACCCACTGGGTAACGGCCATTGTAGAACGGCCTCTAGTTTGCGAGGATCCATTTGGAAACCAGAGGCAGAAATGTTATACCCCAAAAACTGAACCTCATGTTGATCAAATATGCATTTCTCAAGTTTACAATAAAGAACATTTTTGAGCAAAGTTTTTAAATAGTGATGTCGCGAACATAACATTTTCGGTTCGCGAACAGCGAACGCGAACTTCCGCAAATGTTCGCGAACGGGCGAACCTGGCGAACCGCCATAGACTTCAATTGGCAGGCGAATTTTAAAACCCAGAGGGACTCTTTCTGGCCACAATAGTGATGGAAAAGTTGTTTCAAGGGGACTAACACCTGGACTGTGGCATGCCAGAGGGGGATCCATTGCAAAACTCCCATGGAAAATTACATAGTTGATGCAGAGTCTGGTTTTAATCCATAAAGTGCATAAATCACCTAAAATTCCTAAATTGTTTGGAATAACCTGCTTTAAAACATCAGGTATGATGTTGTATCGATCAGGTAGTGTAAGGGTTACTCCGGCTTCACAGTGACAGACCAAACTCCCCATTTAACGCACCGCAAACAACCGCAAATTTGCACAACCGCAAACTCCCCATTTGCACAAGGTTGGATACCAAGCTAGCCATGTCCCGTTCCTTGTTCTCACTGATGTCATTGAAGGTCTCTTCCTCCACTCAGCCATGTACAACACCAAGGGTCCCCGAAAGGTGACAACAAGCCCCCATGGGACGCCTGCTGTGTTTGGTCTTCCACCTCCTCAAAGCCACCTTCCTCCTCTGACTCCTCTTCTTCAGACTACTCTATCTGCATTGCCTCTCTCTGCGTTATTATAAGGTGTGTTAAGTAGTACTATTCCTATCAGTTTAATCTCTGTTATGTCCCCTATCAGGGGACGTGTATATAAGGCATCGATTTTAGGAAGCGGGAGATGGAAAAACATGCTTGGTCGGTCCTCCTACTTCAAATTTGGGGCACTGCGCGTGCAATCTAATGTGCCACCAGATAGGAGTGGTGTGTTAAGTAGTACTATTCCTATCAGTTTAATCCCTGTTACGTCCCCTATCAGGGGACGTGTTTATAAGGCATCGATTTTAGGAAGCGGGAGATGGAAAAACATGCTTGGTCAGTCCTCCTACTTCAAATTTGGGGCACTGCGCGTGCAATATAATGTGCCACCAGATAGGAGTGGTGTGTTAAGTAGTACTATTCTTATCAGTTTAATCCCTGTTACGTCCCCTATCAGTGGACGTGTATATAAGGCATCGATTTTAGGAAGCGGGAGATGGAAAAAAAATGCTTGGTCGGTCCTCCTACTTCAAATTTGGGGCACTGCGCGTGCAATCTAATGTGCCACCAGATAGGAATAGTACTACTTAACACACCACTCCTATCAGTTTAATCCCTGTTACGTCCCCTATCAGGGGACGTGTATATAAGGCATCGATTTTAGGAAGCGGGAGATGGAAAAAGATGCTTGGTCGGTCCTCCTACTTCAAATTTGGGGCACTGCGCATGCAATCTAATGTGCCACCAGATAGGAGTGGTGTGTTAAGTAGTACTATTCTTATCAGTTTAATCCCTGTTACGTCCCCTATCAGGGGACGTGTATATAAGGCATGGATTTTAGGAAGCGGGAGATGGAAAAAGATGCTTGGTCGGTCCTCCTACTTCAAATTTGTGGCACTGCACATGCAATCTAATGTGCCATCAGATAGGAGTGGTGTGTTAAGTAGTCCCCCTCATCAGGCCTTTTTTAGTTGAATGTATCGCCCACTGTCAGTCCCTTCGGGATCCATCCCTCATTCATCTTAATAAAGGTGAGGTAATCTAGACTTTTTTGACCTAGGCGACTTCTCTTCTCAGTGACAATATCTTCTGCTGCACTGAAGGTCCTTTCTGACAGGACACTTGAAGCGGGCAGGCCAGAAGTTCTATCGCAAATTGGGATAGCTCAGGCCACAGGTCAAGCCTGCACACCCAGTAGTCAAGGGGTTCATCGCTCCTCAGAGTGTCGATATCTGCAGTTAAGGCGAGGTAGTCTGCTACCTGTCTGTCTAATCGGTCTCTGAGGGTGGACCCCGAATAGCTGTGGCGATGCGTAGGACTTAAAAAGCTCTGCATGTCCTCCATCAACAACACGTCTGTAGCGTCCTGTCCTTGTCGGCGTGGTCGTGGGAGGAGGAGGATTACTTTCACCTCTTCCCCTGTTAGATTCCCGTTGTGCTGTGACATCACCCTTATACGCTTTGTAAAGCATACTTTTTAATTGATTTTGGAACTGCTGCATCCTTTCCGACTTGCCGTTATTCGGTAACATTTCAGGCACTTTCTGCTTATACCGGGGGTCTAGTAGCATGGACACCCAGTACAGGTCGTTCTCCTTCAGTCTTTTTATACGAGGGTCCCTCAACAGGCACGACAGCATGAAAGACCCCATTTGCACAAGGTTGGATGCCGAGCTACTCATTTCCCGTTCCTCCTCCTCAGTAATTTCAATGAAGATATGTTCTTCCCCCCAGCCACGTACAACACCACGGGTACCAGATAGGTGACAACGAGCACCCTGGGATGCCTGTTGTGGTTGGTCTTCCTCCTCCTCCTAAAAGCCACATTCCTCCTCTGACTCCTCTTCCTCACAATCCTCTTCCAGCGTTGCAGCAGGTCCAGCAAGCGATGCTGATAAGGCTGTTTCTGGTGGTGATGGTGACCACAACTCTTCCTCTTCACGCTCATCTACGGCCTGATCCAGCACTCTTCGCAGAGCACGCTCCAGGAAGAAAACAAATGGTATGATGTCGCTGATGGTGCCTTTGGTAGGAGGTTTGTCACCTCCTCAAAAGGACGCATGAGCCTACAGGCATTGCGCATGAGCCTCTGCAGAGGCTGTCCTAGAACCCCGGTCATACAAATACTCGTTAACGTCTTTTTCTTGTTGGAGCGGGCGGTCGAACATTAGGAGTGTTGAATTCCAACGTGACAGGCTGTCGCAAATCAAGCGAATCACTAGCATATTGTTTCGCCGCTGGGTATCGGAAAAGTGCGCCATGGCCGTGTAGGAACGCCTGAAATGGCCACACACCTTCCTTGCCTGCTTAAGGACGTCCTGTAATCCTGGGTACTTATGCACAAAGCATTGTACGATCAGATTACACACATGTGCCATGCACGGCACATGTGTCAACTTGCCCAAATGCAATGCCGCCAACAAATTTCTTCCGTTGTCACAAACCACTTTGCCGATCTCCAGTTGGTGCGGAGTCAGCAACTGATCCACCTGTGCGTTCAGGGCGGACAGGAGTGCTTGTCCGGTGTGACTCTCTTCTTTCAGGCAAGTCAACCCCAAGACGGCATGACACTGCCGTATCCGGGATGTGGAACAGTACCTGGGAGCTGGGGTGGTGCCGTTGATGTGGAGCAAGACGCAGCAGCAGAAGAGGACTCAGCTGAGGAGGTTATGGAAGAGGATGGAGTAGGAGGAGTAGAGGAGGTGGCAGCAGGCCTACCTGCAAGTCCATGCTTGGCAGCCGTCAGCAGGTTTACCCAATGTGCAGTGTAGGTGATATACCTGCCCTGACCATGCTTTGCAGACCAGTTATCAGTGGTCAGATGGACCCTTGCCCCAACACTGTGTGCCAGACATGCCATTATTTCCTTTTGCACCATCGAGTACAGGTTGGGGATTGCCTTTTGTGCAAAGACATTTCGGCTGGGTACCTTCCACTGCGGTATCCCAATACCCACAAATTTTTTGAATGCCTCAGACTCCACCAGCTTGTATGGTAAAAGCTGGCGGGCTAAGAGTTCAGTCAAGCCAGCTGTCAGATGCCGGGCAAGGGGGTGACTTTGTGACATTGGCTTCTTACGCTCAAACATGTCCTTGACAGACACCTGACTGTGGGCAGATGAGCAGGAACTGCTCAAGGCGAGAGACGGAGGGGCAGATGGTTGAGAGGGGGCAAGGAGGACAGCAGTGGTTAACGTGTCTTAAGATGCTGGACCAGGAGGAGGATGGCGGCTTTGAGTTTGTGTGCTGCTTGTACTCATGTGTTGATCCCATAGGCGTTTGTGATTTGCGATCATGTGCCTTCCCACGACTCAGTTTCTTTTGGCACAGGTTGCAAATGGCATCGCTGTTGTCAGAGGCAGACACACAAAAAAAATGCCACAAAAAAATGGTGGTGGCAACAGCATGTGTTGATTGGCGTGCTGTCTGGCTGACCCCCGGTAACGATGCATGCTGTCTGACTGTGCCACTAGCTCCTTGCGACGACCTCCCCCTGCTTCCAACTCGTCTCCTCCTCCTCCTCTCTGTCTCCCTATCTGAACTTTCCCCCTGTTCTTCTTCTCTTCTAGCGGGCACCCACGTGACATCCACGGACGCATCGTCATCATCAACCGCTTCACTTGTATCTGACAACTCAGCAAAGGAAGCAGCAGTGGGTACAAAATCATCATCATCACACCGTACGTGTGTAATGTTGCCTGACTGAGACATATCCCTGTTATCTACATCCTCTGGCAATAATGGTTGCGCATCACTCATTTCTTCCAACTGATGTGTAAATAACTCCTCTGACATACCAAGTGAAGCGGCTGTGGTGCTAGTGTTGGTGGTGGCGGCAGGCGGGCGAGTGGTAACTTGAGAGGTGCCGAAGCTAAGCTGGAGGAGGATGGTGCGTCGAGGTTCAGAGCGGAAGCTGTAGAAGATTGGGTGTCCTGTATTAGCCAGTCAAATATGTCCTCAGAACTTTTCAAGTTCAGGGTAAGTGGCCTCTGAACACTGGGCATTATTCTAGGGCCAAAGGGAATCACAGAAACACGACCACGACGGCCCCTGCAGGGTGGCCTGCCTCTGCCTGTCATTTGTTTTTTGATTAGTGGTACTATGCGTGCAAGCTACTGTGACAACAGATATGAGTGGCACTGGTGTGACACTGTGCCCTGGCAGCCCCTGAAACGCACACTCGTGAAGGAAACTGACTGCTATTATATTACAGTCCAAAAAGTTTATTTTTTATTAAATGCAAGCTATTGGGACACCAGATATGAGTGAGTGGTGGCACTGGGCAGGCCCTGAAACGCACACTAGTGAAGGAAACTGACTGCTTTTATATTACAGTCAAAAAAGTTTCATTTTTTTTAAATGCAAGCTATTGTGACACCAGATATGAGTGGTGGTACTGGGCAAGTGGGCACAGTATACGCTGTGAGCCTGACACACACGCTGGCAGACAACTAACTGCTATTCAATCTATTACAGTCAAAATTGTATTTTCTTTTTTAAATGTACACTACTGTTACACCAGATATGAGTTGCACTGGTGTGACACTGTGCCCTGGCAGGCCCTGAAACGCACACTCGTGAAGGAAACTGACTGCTATTATATTACAGTCCAAAAAGTATAATTTTTTTTTTTAAATGCAAGCTATTGTGTCATCAGATATGAGTGGTGGCACTGGGCAAGTGGGCACAGTACACGCTGTGAGCCTGACACACACGCTGGCAGACAACTAACTGCTATTCAATCTATTACAGTCAAAATTGTATTTTCTTTTTTAAATGTACACTACTGTTACACCAGATATGAGTTGCACTGGTGTGACACTGTGCCCTGGCAGGCCCTGAAATGCACGACCACGACGGCCCCTGCGGGGTGGCCTGCCTCTGCCTGTCATTTTTTTTTGATTAGTGGTACTATGCGTGCAAGCTACTGTGACAACAGATATGAGTGGCACTGGTGTGACACTGTGCCCTGGCAGACCTTGAAATGCACACTAGTGAAGGAAACTGACTGCTATTATATTACAGTCCAAAAAGTTTTTTTTTTGTTAAATGCAAGCTATTGTTTCACCAGTGAGTGAGTGGTGGCACTGGGCAGGCCCTGAAATGCACACTAGTGAAGGAAACTGACTGCTATTATACTACATTTAAAAAAGTTTTTTTTTGTTTAAATGAAAGCTATTGTGACACCAGTGAGTGAGTGGTGGCACTGGGCAAGGGCTTTTTGGGGGTGCTGTCCTTACAGCAGAGATCAGATGAGTCCTTCAGGACTGTAGTGGACACTGAATACACTAGCCTAGCTATCAATTTCCCTATCAAATCAGCAGCAGCTACACTGTCCCTACTCTCACTAAGAATGCAGCTTCACAATGAATGTAAAATGGATGCTGTCCAGGAGGTGGGAGGGTCTGGGAGGGAGGGTCTGCTGCTGAATGGCTGGAATGTGTCTGCTGCCTGTGAGGTACAGGCCAGGTTCAAAGTTTACTCAATGATGTTGAATAGGGGGTGGACCGAACAGCGCATGTGTTCGCCATCCGTGGCGAACGCGAACATGCGATGTTCGCCAGGAACTATTCGCCAGCGAACAGTTCGGGACATCACTATTTTTAAAACTTGTTTGACATGATCATGATGAGTTTGGATGTTGGGGGAATAAATAAGGATATCATCCAGGTATACAAGCACAAAAGAGTAAATATAGTAACTGAGTACTTCATTAATGACGTCTTGAAATGCGGCCAGAGCATTACATAACCTGAAGGGCATAACAAGATATTCGTAGGTAGTGCTCACTCCTAGTGTTAAATGCCGTCTACCATTCATGATCCTCCCTAATTCTCAACAAATTGTACGCACTCCTAAAGTCAAGCTTAGTGAAGATCTTAACACCCTGGAGTCTATCAAACAATGATATAGATATAAGGGGAATGGGATAGACATTTTTTTTATAGTAATCTTGTTTAATGCCCTGTAGTCCATGCAAGGCCGTAATTATCCATCTTTCTTAGCTACAAAAAAGAACCCTGCACCAGCAGGCGAGGATGATTTACATATATGGCCTTTACTTAAAGATTCTTTGACGTACTCATCCATGATTTTACTTTCTTATGGGGATAAGGCATATAACGTTTCTTTAGGAGGCATAGCCATGGGCAACAGATCAATTGAACAATCATAAGATCTGTGTAGAGGAAGAGCATTAGATTGACTTTTACTAAATGCCTCTCTAACGTCCCAATACTGTATGGGAATTTCAGGAGTTGGAGACATAGCAGTGGGTAAAGCAACGATGCCCATTTTTCTTAGAAATGGGTAACATGCAGCTTTCCTGACAGTCTCTACCCCATTCCAGTATTTCCTCTCTAGTCCAGTCAATATGAGGGTTATGCTTGATGAGCCAAGGGAACCCTAATATGATGGGACAAGAAGGGGAAACGATTATCTAGAAAGTAATGTCTTCTTTATGCAACGCTCCTATTGAAATGCAAATAGGCAAGGTCTCATGGGTAATAAGAGGTTGAGATAGGGGTCTCCCATCAATAGCCTCAACCGCTAGAGGTGATGATCTCTCCTTGACTGGTATAGTGTGATTTTTAGCAAAATACAAATCAATAAAGCTACCAGCCGCACCTGAGTCAACCAAGACTTTGCATGAAAAGTTCTCCTCATTGCAAAAGGCAGAAATGTCAAGGAAACACATGCACGCACCATCAATAGAATCTGTTCAACCCTTGGGTCGCAGGTTCGAATCCTGCAGGGTTGACTCAGCCCTTCATCCTTCCGAGGTAGATAAAATTAGCACCATTAAGGGGGGCGTGTCTAGCTTCCGGTGAGAGCGGTCGCATGGCTTAGGAGCTCCGCATCCAGCCCGACCTGAACGCTACTGAAAGCAACTTTTTCGACACAAATTTTGAGATCTGGCCCACCGGCAGGTGCACGCTGATGGTGGAAAGCAAAATGCCACCTTCTAAGCAATTGAAAATCTCGGAATCGGCTAAACTGAAGAAAACGGAACGCCGCCGAGAAATACAAGATGGCGACGAGGCCTCTGTCGCATCGGATGGCCAATCTGACCATGAAGCGAGCTCAGTCACATACACCAACTCTCCGGTGACTGAGCGTTGCTTACACAAAATGTTGCAGGAACTTCGTGCGACATTAACAGCGGACTTTCAACGCATAAACAGCGATCTCAGAAGAGAAATATCGAATATAGGGGACAGAACGGATCACCTCGAAAATAAAACAGAGGAACTATGTGTGGCACATAACGAGGTAGTGGATAAGCTGCAAAAACTATCTGAAGAAAACGAAATGATGAAAATAAAACTGGCGGACGTCGAGGACAGGTCGAGGAGGCAGAACGTGCGATTCAGAGGCATACCTGATGACTTATCCCACGATGCTCTCCCTGCCCATATTCTATCCATTTGCAAATCGCTTGTCCCAGACTTACCGGACTCAGCGTGGGCATTTGATCGGATGCACAGGCTTCCGAGGCCTGCGCGCCTCTCCAGCGATGTCCCAAAGGATGTAATAGTAAAGTTTCATTACTACGCTCACAAGGACGCGCTACTGTCAGCGGTGAGAAAAAAGCAGACGCTTCCTGAACCTCACCAAAGTGTTGCCTTATTCGCTGATCTATCGGCCACAACGATGGCGAGGCGCAAAGTATTTATCACGATCACGAAAACGCTGCGAAACCACAATGTGGCATACAGGTGGGGATATCCCACTAAATTGTTAATTTGGAGACAGGGGAAAAACCACGTCATCAACGATCCAGCAGATGGGATGAAAACACTTACAACATGGGGACTATGGAATCCCACTCACCCCCTTCAAAGCATAGCTGGCAACACCTCTCCGAGACGAATTCAGGCAGACTGGCATATGGCTAAAACATCGCCCAAGAAGACATGAACTTTGAAGTGACTTTATTACAGGTTTTTCAGATACACATGTCGTGCCTACCTTTCCGTTTACAGGTACCCTATTCGGTGCTAATTTCTAGAGAAGATTACTTGTTACTTTCTCATGTTATCCCCTTCCCCAAGTACTGCTTAGTAACAGCTCCACTTGCCTTTATATCAGCATGTTTTTCCTTGTGTCATATGTCCACAGTGATCTATTAAGTGTATATGGCTAATATATTACTAGACCAAGTAGGTTATTCTACTCTAACCGTCCACTGTTGACACTGGTTAATAGATCCTGCTACATCACTTGTCATATTTTGACTTCAGAACATACGATTCTATAATAGTATAATTTAAAGCTGTATACCACGCTAAGATTTGTGTTCATAAATAACTTATCAGGAAGCCCTACCAAGTGCCCGCCCAGGCCTAGGTCAGCGTACGTTCGCCCAAGTGTGCTTGGATGCGTTTAATATTTAATATTTAATATCCAAACGGCTCATATTCATGTGATGATACAGCAGTTTACATAATGTGCAATGTATGTCACGTTCTAAGTACAGCATTATACACTACATGCCTAGGGGCGCCATATAAAAAATGTTAGCTATTGAGTTATTTTTCTTTTGCGACACGATTTTAAGGATGACTTTATGCTATCTATATATCAGTTTATGAGTGACAATATACCCGGTGCTGATTTGAGTATAGCTTGCTTCAAATAAGAAACACGCTTGGTATCGTTTAATGTGCTGACGTGCCCTTCGATAAACCGATACCCCTCTATCGGCTCCGATACTTAATTAGCCTCCAGGGCAAAGGCCCCAGCCGATTAGAGTTCATGTATTTGTTGATTCACGGGGGGACTGGTACTACTGTTACAGCTAACGAAAAAATGACAGTAAAACTCCTGTGGAGGTCTATGCCGCCCAATAGAATTTTAGCTTTAATTATGCTTCATGTCAAAATGAGCATTATTTTCGAAACCACATGTTGTACGCTTTGGTATTATGTATCATACAACATCACCAAACTTCCATATGTTCACTGAATGAGCACAAGCCCAACCATCCTGGATATGTCGCTATATTCGTTAATGCTTATATTTCTCATTTATGGTCATTTCGTTCCTCATTCTCACATGTATTACTAATATATTACCATTTCAGGTCGGGAGGAGTTCATAGCCTCCTTTAATCACCCTTGGAGACGTTCTTACATCCTACCCAAGGATGATTTTTGTATATCTTCCTATTCAGGAAGATGTGTGTAAATATGTTCGATTTTACGTTTCTTTTTTCTTTTCTTTTACCCTCATACCTCTCCTTCCTGTAGGTCCAGACAAAATACTTAAACAAGGCAAGTCGTATTGGAGGCGGTTCCGCTACATTTCTAAATACAATAGTATAGTGACATTAGAATACCACCACAACTTATGCCTGGAGGCCAAACAGACTCAAGTGTTGGTATGTAGAGTTATTCATCTATTATCAGCCCCCAAAATTTACACCCATGACACAACACGTAATGAAAATCCTCTCAATCAACGCTAGAGGCCTTAATAGCCCCTTTAAAAGGCGACAATTAATAAAAACCATGCATGATGCTGATGCAGCAATAGTTTGTGTCCAAGAAACTCATTTTAATACGAAGAACCCTCCCCAAATCCGATCCACACAATACCCTACAGCCTACTATGCCAATGCCCCGAATAAATCTCTGAGTGTGGGCCGATAATCTTCCACAAAGACTGGATATTTACATTACGAAAGAAATTTGTAGATGTGACAGGTAGAGTACTCATCCTGGTGGGAGATTTGAATGGCATACTACAATTTTCCTTCCTTAATAAAACAATTAAAAAGATCACACGTATGAAACAAGGTCACGTTCTTATTTGCGGTGATTGCAACTGTACCCTTGACCCAACTATTGACACAAAACGTAAAGGCAATAAACTGCCCAATAGACAGAATATTCAAAATGCTAAACTTTTCTCCAACCTATTACACTCCCAAGATATATATGACACATGGAGAAGCCTTTTTCCCTCAACACATGATTTCACATATTTCTCGCAGGTGCATCTAACATATTCACGAATTGATATGTGCCTCATTGATAAGTCAACCCTCCCCCACCTCATAGACCAATCAATAGGCCAAAGAACATGGTCGGACCATGCTCCAATTATAATTACGTTAACAGTACCATATCCTACAAAGGGTCGAGGGAAATGGAGATTAAACGAGTCCCTCTTAGATGACCCAACCAACCAGCACAAAATAGCCTCTAAGCTATCCCAATATTTCACCCTCAATGCCACCGATGATACCACCACTGAAACCCAATGGCTAGCCCACAAAGCGGTGATTAGAGGTGAATTTATCAAAATGGGCTCCATTAATAAAAAAAGCTACCAGACCAAAGACATAGCACTACGACAAGAATTAGCAACACTAGAACAGTCCAACAATCAATCCCCCTCCAAATCATTAGCAAAACAAATCGCCAAACAAATCGCCAAAATACAACACAACATTCATGAGATCCAAGCTCAACAATACGCCAAACAGGTGTTAAAAACTAAACAAAAATTTTATCACATGGGCAACAAAGCAGGCAAGATATTAGCAAACCAATTAAATCTAAATATCTACAAACCAAAATACTTTATATTACCTCCAAAGACAACATTAGAATATACAATCCCCACAACATAGTGGATGAACTGGCTCTCTATTATGAAGAGCTGTATAACCTCAAGGACAATACACCAACTCACACCCCCGATAAAATAGAAATCTCTGATTATCTCTCGCACATTAGGCTACCGCAAACCACACAGCGACAGAATGACGCTCTAGATGCCCAGTTTACAGACGACGAAGTTAATCAGACCATCAAATCTCTTCCAAAACACAAAGCCCCGGGCCCTGACGGGCTCCCGAATTATTACTACATAAAAATTTAACCGGTTTCACATCCAGGAGTTTCCGCATTACAAATGGCACAAGACAGGGGTGCCCCCTGTCGCCCCTGATCTTTATACTTTGTTTGGAACCCCTGGTGAGACAAATAAAATTAAACACGGCACTTCCCGGTCTACACACTCCTGCAGGAGAAAAGAAAATTGCATTATTTGCGGATGACATTATAATATTTCTTACCAACCCTACCGACACAATACCATACCTGCTCGAGTCCTTATCTTCCTATGGATCTGTGTCCTATTACAAAAATAACATTAATAAGACCCAAATACTTCCAATTAAACTACCAGCACAAATAGTAGAAAACTTGAAAAGTAGTTATCTATTTGATTGGAGAAACTCCTCACTCTCCTATCTAGGCGTTAAAATTACCCACTCAAACGCGCATATCATCAAAGATAACCATGAAGCGGTTCTTTCTACATTAGATAAACAGATGAGCTCTTGGGACAAACTTCATATTTCCTGGTTCTATCAAAATGATGATTTTACCCCATATATTGTATCTTTTCAGAACACTTCCGATTGCTCTTCCTAATACACTTCTCAAGCGCTTTCAAACTGCCATTAATGCCCATATCTGGAAAAAAAAAAGCCCCCAAGAGTATCCTCGCAGTCACTGTGGCGCCCACTCTGACACGGAGGCCTCAGTGTCCTGAATATATTACACTATTATAGAGCAACGGTACTGGCACAAGGTCTAGATATAGTGACAGGCAGAACGAACCCACTGTGGCTGAATCTTGAGTCTGCCTGCAGTCAAACTCCGTCCCTTGCAAATGTCTTATGGATGTCCTCTTCCCTCACACTCCCAGCAACGACCTTCCTTACAAATTCTTGGAGAACTTGGAATAAATCAGTGTGGCCTCCTGAGGAACTGCTATATCTGGCGCCTATCTCAGCCCTCTCATTACTCTCCCCCGATATATCCCGTGCACAGGTGGGTGATTTTGGGTATCACTCATACCCACTACCTATTTAATAAGAATGGTATACGCCCGTTCCCAGAGCTGCAAGCTACGTATAAGTTGCCATCACGAGATATTTTCTTATATCTTAGGATAAAACATATTTTGAATTCAAAATCGATATCCTTCATAAACCCCCTATCGCTTAGTAAATTAGGCACAAAATGGTATACCACAAAAAAAATCCAATCCTCGTTTAAATTTCTATCACTATGCTACACAGAACTGGCAGGTCTTAACGCTATCAACAAACTACCTTATATGCTCAAATGGGAAAAAAGTATGGGAGTTGACTATACTATGTCGGAATGGGATTTGGCCATTAATTACACCAAGCACTCTTCTAACTGTATCACACTATGGGAAGCCTACTATAAGATTCTCATGAGATGGTACTTAGTCCCTGTAAGACTATGTAAAAGCTACACCACGATATCCCCATTGTGCTGGAGATGCAACAAAGACCCGGGGTCTATTGAACACATTTTTTGGGAATGTAACTCCGTGCAGCCATTCTGGCATTCTGTACAAAGCTCCATATTTTCACTGTGTAAAATTTCTCTACCTCTCACAATAGACAACTACATTCTACACCTTATACCCAATTTGGGTGCAATTCCATCTAGAGACGCGGTACTCAATATTTTAGTAGCCGCTAAGATCAGCATCGCGGCCCACTGGAAAAGTACTCAACCCCCCAATATTTCAGAGGTGCTGTCAAAGGTAGACTCAATATATTACCATGAAAGGGAATGGGCTAAGAAGGGTAATGTAGCAAAATTCCTCACTAACTGGCTCAACTGGTACTCTTTTTTTAAATCATACCCTGACTGATTGTGGAAAGGTTGTATCTTTCGTTCCCATTTCGAGGTGTTCACGAGTAGCTATGCATGTATACCTGTGTCTCCATATTTAGATGAATGTCTGGTCCTGATGCCCCTCCTGTTTCCCTCCTTACCCTCTAGGTTCCTCTCTCTTTTATTATTACATCTCTAGTGTGGATACTACGTATTACATTTGTAATGTGACACTTCCTAACTATGTTCCTACGGAGTTAAGGCAATCTGATTCCTCGCACCACTGGAAAATACAGTGCATTACTTTGCGCCCTATACTATAACGATACTCTCTACTAATAGGTATATGATTTATTATTATTATTATTATTATTATTGCCATTTATATAGCGCCAACAGATTCCGTAGCGCTTTACAATATTTTGAGAGGGGGGATGCAACAATAAATAAGACAATTACAAGAAAACTTACAGGAATAATAGGTTGAAGAGGACCCTGCTCAAATGAGCTTACAGTCTATAGGAGGTGGGGTATTAGAAACATTAGGATAGGAAATATCAAGTAGGAGTGAAGCAGAGCTGGAGGAGAGAGCAAAGCACTATCCCATAGGAGAGCAAGAGACAGGTATGTAAGGGAGAGATTACTCTGGGAGGCCATACGCTTTCCTGAAGAGATGCGATTTAAGGCCCTTCTTAAATGATTGAAGACTAGGGGAGAGTCTGATGGCAGTAGGCAAGTTATTCCATAGGAGAGGAGCCGCCCGTGAGAAGTCCTGCAAGCGTGAGTTGGCCGTACGGGTGCGAGCAGCGGTCAGGAGGTGGTCGCGGGCAGAGCGGAGGGTACGAGGAGGGGCATACCTCTGGATCAGTGAAGAGATATAAGAGGGGTTGGAATTGTTCAGTGCTTTAAATGTATGGGTTAGCACTTTGAATTGACTCCTATAGGATACAGGGAGCCAATGTAAGGACTGGCAGAGGGGCGAGGTGTGAGAGGACCGACTGGATAGGAAAATCAGTCTAGCTGCAGCATTCATTACAGACTGTAGCGGGGCAGTACGGCTTTTGGGGAGACCAATCAGGAGAGGGTTACAGTAATCCATGCGGGAAATTACTAGAGCATGGACAAGCTCCTTGGTAGCATCTTGCGTAAGAAAGGGGCGGATGCGGGCTATGTTTTTGAGTTGGAACCTACAGGACTTGGCAACAAACTGGATGTGAGACTCAAAGGTGAGACCAGAGTCAAATATGACGCCAAGACAGCGCGCTTGTAGGGATGGACTTATGTGGATATCACTGACTTGAAGGGAGAGTGAGAGAGGAGGATCAGTATTAGGAGGAGGAAAGACAAGGAGTTCAGTTTTAGAGAGGTTAAGTTTGAGAAAGCGTGACGACATCCAGTCAGAGATGGAAGAGAGGCAAGCAGTGACACGTTGCAGGACGGCCGGGGAGAGGTCCGGTGAGGAGAGGTATATCTGAGTGTCATCAGCGTACAGGTGGTAGTTGAATCCAAAAGAGGCAATAAGTTTTCCAAGAGAGGCAGTATAAAGAGAAAATAGAAGGGGACCAAGGACAGAGCCTTGGGGAACTCCAACCGAGACAGGGCGAGGGGAGGAGGTATCCTTGGAAAAGGAGACACTAAATGAGCGTTGGGAGAGATAGGAGGAAAACCAAGAGAGGACAGAGTCACAGAGACCGAGTGATTGAAGAGTTTGAAGGAGGAGAGAATGATCAACTGTGTCAAAGGCAGCAGAGAGGTCAAGGAGAATTAATATGGAGTAGTGACCTTTGGATTTAGCGGAGATTAGGTCATTAGTCACTTTGATAAGAGCGGTCTCAGTAGAGTGGAGAGGAGTAGGAGTGGAGTGGAGTAGAGTTGATGTGAGTTCGCACACTTCCATGCACCTTGTACCATATTTGACATCAGGTTGTTTTGTATGTAACTATAGCTACCTTACTTTATAGGTAATGTGATATGTCATTACCAGTTACTTCGGACAAATGCGCACCTAATTACTGTAATTACTTATGCTTCGTCAATCAGCTGCCTTAAAATAACGTGTAAGTGTTGCGTGTATCTTCATGTCATGGATGTACTCTCTTCTATTCTTTTTTCTTTTTTCTGTACTTCCTGGTTTTATTAATTGACAAAATCAATAAAAAATTATACATTGAAAAAAAAAAAATTAGCACCATTAAATTGGGTAATAGTAATAACCCCTGGATGTTGGGCTATGATAACATCCCGAGGACGTACTTGAAAACCAGAGTAATCTGAATGTGCCTTTCCTAGTTAAATACTTTGTTATTATTATTATTTGGGTTCAGAGGGCTGGTTACACCCCCAGTACATGTGACTTAGGTGGCCCAGAACTGTTCCAGGCTGCCTAATGTCAATTCTGTGCATTTTTATGTCTGTCGGCAGCATGCTCTGACTGCAAGGGGCAGCTTGTGTCTCCTCTCTTTCCTCTAATGCAGCCTTCCCTGCTCTCTATCTAATTCACATTTTTTTCCCCTCACTGTGCCACCTCTAATCTGGTTCTATAACTTCTATAACTTCGTAATGGGTGTGCCAAGCCTGATTAAGGTAAGTAAAAACTTATTTGTGTTTTACTTTTTACAGTGGGTTTTAGAGGGGGGGACCTAAAGACTAATGCACAATAGGACATTTTTCCAAGAAACAAAAACATGGTTGGAGTAACCCATTAAGTATTCTAAAGATATAAATCATAAGAGAATAGTAAGAGCATGAAATTAAGAACTGCTGATGTTCCTTGGTGAAGTGTTCATAAAAAGAACATGTAGACACGGTTTTCTGTATTATTTGAAATGGCTAAATCACCACTAATAGTAATTTATTTCCTGGTGATACTGTAAATGAGTGCCATGTAAACAAATATATGTTATTCTACTGATTTCTGGAGTTCATAAAAAAACAATATTTTTGATAAATGTAGAGATAGATGTTAGAGAATTGAAATAATTAAGCAAGACAAATTATTTGAAGATATGGAAAAAATATTAAGAACTTATTTAAAACCAACAGTACCTTTAAAGTATATTAAATAATAATTTAAGGGTACAACTCCAATCTTTTTTTTAAAGTATTACACCTGTCATTGTAATCATTGAAGTATAGCAATAGATGTAAGATAAGAAATATGGTAAAGATAGGCTGGTTTCCTATCTTCTTATAATTTCTGGATTTGTTGTTTTCAATATGAGTGAGATTGTTGTCAGGATAATTAGCAAAGTCTGGCATATGTTTGGGACTGGTAGAAAACTGTTTCTGGAACTTCCTTTTAATTAAAATCCTGAATAATTCATGATTTTATATTAGAACCAAGACTATAAAAAGGTGTGTTGGCTGCTGGCTATGACGATTGAACTCTTTAGCCTCGTGTTTATTTTCTTGGATTTTGTAGGATCCCCATATGTACTCTGAGATGCTAACTGATCATTACTGACGAAGATCAATAGTAAGAAACATCTGTGTTTCCTGCTATCATGAAAACACTTTTTTTTGTTTCTTTTTGTTTATTCCTAAATAGGAAATATAAAAAAGAAACACAGAATTTACAAAATGAGGTGCTTTTGTATTTTCTTTTCTGTGACGAGTTTACACAATATGATTCCAAAATTGATTTAAAAAAAAAAAAACCATTCATTAAACATCCCACTAGCCTCTCTTATTTACATTAGAATTTAATTAATGTGTTCTATAATCTCATTGGGTGAAATGCAAAATTGACTAACAACAGTGTTTAATAAACCACACCTTTTTTTTTTTTTTTGAGTAACCCTTGCTGGCATGATCCTTCACCTTCAAAATAAAAAAAGAAGTAATTAAAAAGAATACTCAACTCTGATCCTAAGCGAAGGTCAAGTTCTCCCTGCAGTCACTCTGCAGGGAGAGGAATGTCCAGGAAGCTCGGCTGAGGGAGAATTAAAAATGGCAACTTAACTAATGTAGAGGAAGCTGTGGTGCAAGAATTTGTTTGATGCCGCCCCCCCCCCCCCTGTCCAGCACAAGGGTAGCCAAAAGATTGATCCTCAACTCTCGTGCAACTCCCATGATGCTTTGTCAGCTGTGGATCTACCATTTGCCTATCATTGTATGGTGGCATTTATGTAAGCATGTTTTCACATGGAGTGTGTATGTGTATCTAGGAGTGTAGTTGTATACACATTTGTCATTTGAATGCAGTGGTGTGTTTTATGTAATGTGGGCATTCCAATGTAGCTGTACATTTGTGTGCAATGTTGGTGTTTAAATACAGGGCTGTGTTTGTGTGTGGTGTTAGCATTTTGATGAAGGTGTGTGTTTGTGTGTACTGTTTTCATTTGAATACAGGGGTGTGTTTGTATTGCAGTTTGGCATTTGAATGTAGGTATACATTTTGTGTAGTGTTGGCTCTTCACTGCAGGGGTGTGCTTCTGTGCAGTGCGCGTGTTCGACTGCAGGCGTTTGTATGTCATTTTGACATTTGAATGAAGGGGTGTGTATGTATGTGCTGTTTGCATTTAATACCTGGGTGTATTTGTGTATAGTGTTGGTGTTTGAATGCTGGGATGCAAAGGCATATATACATACACAAACAAGTAACAGGATAGAAAAAGAAAAGCAAAAGCACCAAATGTTCCTAGAGACACCTTTGGAAGTTGAACAAACAGTGGTTACACTACCTGGATTGGGCAGACAAAGAAAGCTATCAATGGCTGCAACCAGATTTACGAAAAGGCAGGTTGTGAAAAACCCTTGAGTGTAGTAATTCTGGTTAAGCTGTAGTAATTCTGGTGACTATAATGACCCTTTAGGTTTCTGCTCTTGCGGCTCCCCATTATTCAAATGCCTTTCTTTGCAGTGATTTCAACCTGCCTGGCTGATTCTTGCAGTATGACTATGCCTGTTGCCCCCCCCACAGACATTGTTGGAAGAAGCTGATAGGGCACTGTGTATTTTCAAAAAGCTTTGTCCTTATCATGATTGAAGTGGGTGATCAATAGCCCACTGCTCTTTTCCTTTCATTATTGGATATGCCCCTTATTTTAAATTGAAATAACTCCTTTAACCTATTTTCCATTAATATAAAACAGCAAATGGAAAAAGATCAATCGTTATACAACTAAGCTCTCTCGCAACCTATTTTTATAGTTAATCCAGATATATAATAACTTAATATTGGCAACCTATAACTGACATTGCAAAAACAACTCATATTGCATAGCCATTAGTCCAGGCAATATTGTAGCCAGTTTTGCATTTCAACATAGTCATAGCACCATGGTTGCTGCTCTCTTGGCTGCCCAAGCGACCTTTCTAAAACATTGTAAATTTACTGATATTCAGCCAAACAGGTGCATGAACTAAATGACTGACAAAGTAGTTCAGAAGAACTAAAGTTTTTGTCTGCCTATTAATATATACCAATTCAGTTTGCCTGATAAACATACAAGGTATGAACTCCACAACAGAGTAGAAGTTTACAAATGAGGCTACAGCTGAGTCCATTTCCATTCTTGCTAGATAAGCCTGCAATACTGATATGGTACATCCCCAGATGTTGTAGAACTATTTGCTCACTATGCTAACCTGAAAATAAGGAATTTGCATCCTCAATCCTAACATCACAATCTTTTTTAAAATCTCTTAGTATTTGGAAAATATACACATGTATCACATAACAATTCACTGAGTGCATCGCACATGATCATATACATAAAACGTCAATATAGTGGTGTAATACTTCTACCTGATGGTTACTTGTTTGAATGTTAAATTTAATAAAATGTATTTCATTTTATTTTTCTTGCAAATTGAATGGTATTTGTTTGGAAAATAAATGGCATATTTCAATGTTATAAAACTACATACCACTCTCTAAAGAGTTTAGTGCTGAATCACAACCTTATTTTATTTTTATTTGTTTCAGGTTTTGTACAACAAATAACAGATCACAGTGTGAGCAATATTGTTAGTGACCACCTAAGCCTGTTAGATGTACCCCATATGGAATGAAAATTGAATGGTGCATAAGTATAGACTTGGGAGTTTCAATAAATAGCCTGCAATCACACTGTTTACTAGAGCAATTTACCACATAATGTTCTGTATTCAACACTATTCCTTTAGCCAGCATGGTATAAACAATAATCTAGCATCAACTCATTTTGTACACAATATCAAATGTTATTTAACCCCTTAAGGACAGAGCTTCAGAAGCTTGTCTTTCACTTAATGACAACGGCATTTTTTGCTGTTTGTGTTCAATTGCAATTTGCATTTTACAAATTTATTGCACCGACGCATATTATATACCGTTTTTTAAAGGACAGAAAGGGCTTTAATTTGATGTAACATATATATACATAAATGTTTATTTATTATAAAAAAATACAGAAAAATGCAAAAAAAATAAACATTTTGAATTTATTTTTACAGTTTTTGCAATAATAATGTGTGCACAATTAGTGCAGGTTAAGGAAATTAATTAAAAATAAATTAATTTAGTTATTCTGATTTACAGAATATATAATGTGTCTGGGATTTTAAGTCACACATAACACTTAAATTAATACTTGGTTGGGTGGATTTCAAATATTTGTTACTGTATAATATAGATAATGCTTTAAAATATGTAAAAAATCAATAAGATTATTTTTTTTAATAAAAATTATCAATACAATAACTCCAAACATCTGATTGGATATTTCCCAGGGATCTAATTGGATACTATACTAGCAATGGTTTAAATATTCTTTAACAGGTAATTAAAACTATTTTATACAAGTGGTTAAAACTATTTCATACTTAATTGGGTAATATATGTGTATAAAACATGGAGGCAATACAAGTAACACATTGAAAAGGGATGAATGAACACTGCAGGACGCTGCTGAGTAGGAGTAAATACTTAAGAGAAAGGAATTAGTTTTTTTACCATGAACTTTAATATTAATAACTATTGCTCAGGTGTCAAAGAGCATTTCTTTAGTTAAAATGAAACACCAATGGCTTGAGCATAAAATTCAGTTTATTCCATAAAGGTCCGTTAAGCTTCTTCTTTGTGCCAGTATTGTTTTTCACCCTGCAGAGAAACAAGATTCTCTCTCAGGGCATTTTTCTATCCCAGCATATCTGCAGTGTAGCTATAAATCGAGGCCACTAGTTCACTGAGTATACTACAGAGATTCTTTGCAGCCTATTATTTAACAATATGGAAACCAACAATTCTAAAAACAGAGAAAAAAAATCAACAGGGATGCATCCGCCAGTGAATGTAGTCACTTACAGGACAACACAATGCACGAACAAGCAAAAGGACCAAATACAAGAGACCACATACACTGTTTGCTAGATAATCCTCAGACAAAATACACTGGTAGTACAATATCCTTAGATCATGCTCACATAGAGAGGGGAAAAAAACGACTTTTTATATTGCTATGTTTTTAATTCTGTGTATTTTTAATGTTGTTTATTAACTTGTGTCTAACACCCTTTGCTTTTTGGTTGCCTATATTTTCAGCCTGCAATGACATTGATGCTACAAATTATCATTTGGATGTTCTATTAAGAATTTGCATTGTCAGAATACGTATGCCCGTGGAAGTACCTGACCAGTTTTTATTTTTGAAACCAGCTGTATGTGACAGAAATGGCCTTTCTTTTCTAGGTATTCCCTGTTTGAATTATTAACAACTTATGTTGCTACTGATATGATGTTTGAAATTAATACATTAAAGGTCTTAATTGAGTTATTACATGTGGTATGCTTACATGTACTAGATCCAATATCTATGGATCAGAGATTTAGAGCATACAAGTGTGTTATTGTGTGAATTATGTTATATAAATGTAGTGGAGCAAGCAACGTCTATAGCCACTTTATACACCATAGCAACATTGTAATGTGAAATAATTTCATTTTCAGATAATAAAGCAGCTCATTCCATTTTAAGAAGGATGATATATTTGAGTAAATTTGGATTGCCAGACGGTTAAGTGTACTTAGTTTATATTTGTCTCCTAAGTGTTGAAATAGTTGGCTGTAAAAATTGAACCATGCAAAAAGAAGGAAAAAATACATGTGTAAATGATAAAAAAAAAAAATGCTTTATATAATAAAGCCGTATAAAAACTATCCAATAGTGATAATAGCTCTGATAGCTATAAAATGGCAATAAACATCATAAGTGTAATAATAATTTATTTAAAGTATCTAAAAGTTTTTTTTATGAGGAGTGACACACATAAAAAAATACAATGTTTACAAAATGAAATATGCAAATGTTAAATAATAGCTAAGTGATACTGTTTAGTCAGACCCACTGTTGCGTTGTCCTACCTACCGGTAGTTTATATTTTTATTCTAATTCTGAATTAAATGTCACTAATTATATTGTCTAGATCCATCAAACGTATCACTACACAAAGTGACATCTATATTCAATGTACCGTATGATTGTCAGAAGGTTAAGTGGACATAGTTTTGATATAAACAATTCTAATGACTGACAATTTGTCAACTTCTTAGCCAGCTAAGGCTTGATCATTTTTTGCAAGAGACATATTGCCTCTAAAGTCAATGATAATGTACAGTAAACGTTTACACATAACATTAGTAAGAACATTTTATTATTAAGTTGGAAAAAATGAATTATCCATATTATAAAAGCAAATTAACAATAATGCTAAATAAAAAATAAAAATAAAAAAATACAAATAAAAAGCCTTTCATATTGTTTTATTCACCTAATTGCTCAACTTGCTAAGCTTAAGGGATAATTTTTATTTTTACTTAATCGTCCTACTTTAAGGGCTGTGATACAATGTCTTAGGGACCTACAAGTAGGAGAGTAGGACATCACAGTATAGTGATGTATTCTTGCCACTGTGTCTAATAATAAGATTTCCAGTGGGAATCCAAAGGGAGTATGACAGTAAAAGTAAATGTTATCGCAAATAATCATTAGTAATATATTGGCCAATAACATTGAGATAATTTATCATTTTTAGTAATGTATACAAGTGTATAAGGGGCAGTTGCTATGCTATTATCCCATGTGACTATTATTATTTTCCACAGCCAGTAAATACTGTTTTATGCAAGTGTTTATGATCCTGCTAAGACCAGAAGTAATTAATATTTTAAACACGTAATCAATAACGCAAGCACGGATTAGCGTTACCCTTTGTGTTGTGTTATAGTGATTATGCTAAACCTATAACTTGGATTTTTATTAACTTTTGGATTTATTTAGACAACCCTCATGTAATTGTGTAATTTTAATATTATTAAGTACAAAATATGTAGATTTTTATAGCATATATTTTCCAGACCTATTTAGACATGTGCATAGGTAGAGGGTACTGTGTATAAGAAGACCAACCACGGGGTGGGAGGGCAGGAAGCTGTTACCAATCTAGATAAATAAGATGACTGCTTGGCCTGCAAAATTATCTCCTATTTATACTGTTAACAATCCTTTACCCTAAACCTCCACCCACCATTCTTAAGACCTCCCTAATATTTCCTTCTATACACTCCCCTCACTCTCACATGTCCCTGTTCTGTCTAAGCCTTGCCTGACTCCTCAGGGTCTTGTGCATAGGTAGAGGGTACTGTGTATGGGAAGACCAAAGGGGAAAACCACATTAACCATTCCCCACCACCTCTGTCCTTTTACTTACCCGAAAAACCAAAACCTCCGACTTACTTGGTGACAAATAGGCCCCAGCTTTTTTTTTTTTTGCAGTGCAATTTTTTTATTTTCTTTCTTTCGCCTTCATCATAAAGATAGACAAGATGAAAGACTCTTCTAAAATCAGATTTCATTGCATCCAAGAACAAATATAATTAACAAAGACATTGAAGCTTATATTTCCCTGTGGGTTCAAACCATCTAACCAAGAGTGAAAACGCATTTTATATTGAAATTTAATTTTTCATTTACACACCATAGGTTGGAAGTCATGGCCAGAGGGCACCAATTATGATTTAAGTTATGAAATTGATGGGACCTGAATAATAGTGGTACTCTGCCAAAAAACTCTTATTAAACATCAGAGTGATGCTCTTTAAACCTTGTCTCCAAAGGGCTGGTGTTTTTTGTTTTTGTTTTTTTTTTTTTATAAGAAAATGTCTCAATTAACAGTAGGCACGGACCTTTGTAGAACAGAGTTTTATAGAAAAAGTCTGCAGAAACTGAATTTGGAAGCATTATAAAACCACAGCTACAGAAACATATCTTAGAAGTGTTAGATAATAAATCTGCAGAAAAAAAATATTGGCTTTATCATGGTTTTTTTTTTACTTTTAAAATCTATTGATCATAAAAAAAAACAATGTATGATCTCTATACAAGGGGTAGGCAATCACTGGCACTCCAGATATTATGGACTACAACACCCATAATGCTCTTACATCCATAATCAGTGGAGATGTAGTCCACAACAACTAGAGTACCAAAGGCCGCCGACCCATGATCTATGCTGATATATTTTACAAAACATATTGTAATGCAGATGTTTTTGATTTCCAAATACATTTGAATTTGAAGCGACTTTGTAAGTACCATAACTGCAACAGCTTGCAGTGATTATGGTACAAGTAGTCTTTGGTTAGTGTTGCCTTCCAACCTCTGATAGGCTATATGCGAACCAATTCACTCATCCGCCTGTCTGTGACAGAGGTTAGTACTGGGGGCCTTACTAAAAGGTGTCAAATTAAGAATATTTTGCTTCAATTTTGACGAGCTCCTGGTAGTCTTAAAATTGAAAGAAAGACAAAACTCTTACCCATCAATAGTTAATTAGCAGCCTCTTCTTTCTGTTACAATTTTGTTTTCGTACCTGCACCACAAACTCGCGTATGCAGGACTTCTCCAGGGATCATTATAGAATGCCCTCCGGCACCACATCTAATTCTCCCCATCTCTGCAGTCCTTCAAAAAAATCCTTAAAAACACATTTTTTTTTTAGAGAAGTCTATCATTTCGCACCTTAACTCCTCATTTTTACATTCTTCCTCTGCTGCCTCCCATCTCATGTGCCCCCTCCTCTCAATCACTTATCCTCACATGTATCCAGGTCATTAGATCGTCTCCCTTCCCTGTGTGTATTTGTCCCTCATCCTTTTTAGGTTTTAACCTCATTTGCTCAGGGCCCTCATCCCCTACTGTTCCTGTGTGTGAAATTTGTTTTATCAGAATTATTTGTTTGTCTCGTTTATGTATTGTACTGCGCTGCAGAATTTGTTGGTGCTATATAAATAGTTGTATTTTAAAGCAATACAAGCCAATTCTGTGCATAGTCTCCCGTTCTCCAGCTGCCGTAGTCCTTAACTTTATAAAAAAACTAACACAAACAGTGAAAAACAAAATAACTATAAAATAAGCCAGAACAAAGGACGAAACTGTCCATAGCTGTAGTCTTAAAGTGACACTCGCCTGCACACTGAGAATTGGGTTTAATCTGCTCCATAACGTGTGAGTGTGATACTTTTTTAAAAATTTATTTTGTTATTTTTGTTGTGCAGGTGAGTATACATCAGCTTCAAAAACGCCACAACAGCGTACACATTTATAAACAAGCGGTACATTGGCAGGGAGAAGTAAGCACATTTTTATGTTATAAACAAGTTTAGTTTTTCTAACGTGTGTCAGAGTTAAAGTTAAAGTAGTTGTATATCGTGATTAAAGAGTCGTGCAATCATTTAGCCATAAGTAGTTATGCGTACAGCATACTTGGAGAACTCTAAAATAGTGTCGTAGTGTATGGTAGGAATTTTATAACATGACAGGAGGCTTCGTATTTGCTTAAGTCTCTCTTTACTAGAACTCCACAGCAGCACAGAAAAAACAACCAATCAGAAAAAAGTTAGGTACTATAAAACTCCCCTCCCCATGCATCATTTCCTCTTTCTTTGCTGCTCCGCATCAGTACAGGTCAGAGTACCTCTGCCTCCTGCTTATAGTGGGTGGCTTTGGGTTTTGTTCTTATTTTCAGTATTTTATTTTCTATATTATAGATTGCCCTTGTGGGATTTAATCTATGTTCAGTTATTCATTTTACCCTTGTTAGATGTATTCTTGTTTTCTATACTGTTTATGCCCTTGTGGGATTTTATTCCAATATACTGTGTTATATATCTTTGTGGGATTTTATTCCAATATACTGTGTTATATATCTTTGTGGGTTTTTATTCCAATATACTGTTATATATCTTTGTGGCTTTTTTCTTAGTGCCTGTACTTCAGGCTTTCACTGTATTTTCTTTTATTTGTGTATGTTTGTGGGGGGCTTTGGGGTCCTTGCTGTCTTTTCCTTAGACTTGTGCCCACCCCCCGTCCGTTTCCCATTTCTTTATATGCCTGCTTTTCTCGGTTCTGTGCCCTTGCCTGGCCATGTGCGTGCCGCTCGGGGGCTTCAGGAGGCTGACTACTCCTGCCTCCTTTGACCCCCGAGCTCCAGGACCGCAGAGTTCATCTCCGGCGGTCCCATGTGGTATTCCGGTCGCAGGGGTACTCGCGTGCGCAACACGAGTACCCAGCAGGCGGATCTTCTTCCCCACGTGGCCGCGGCCGCCTCCGTCCGCGGACCGCGGGTGTCCGACTGGGCGGGGGAGAGTCCGACCGGGAGAGAGTGCGACCGCTCGTGGCCCCTCCTCCGTCGGTGCATTACTTGTTGGAGGTCTGCCTCCACCAGCTCAGCGTTTTAACCGCTGCATGTCAGTTTATTCTTTGGGGGACCTAATACAGCTATGAGCTGGCACCTTCTACATGGGACATTATGTGACATTGTTACCATGAGTTTTCTATATCCAGGTGTATGTATGTGTGGGTGTATGTATTTGTATATATATGTAGATATGTGTGTGTGTGTGTGTGTGTGTGTGTGTGTTTAGATGTTGAGAGGTGTGTATATATGATATCTTTTTCTGGATTGGAGTACAGCCTATAGACAATATACCATATACTGCTCTGTCTGTGACGCAGACCTTATTTTACCACTGGCTCCGTACTTCATACGCTTACTTCCAGTGGGAACCTGTACCCTGCATACACCATATCTACTGTATCAGGGGCCTACGTCTGACCCCTTTTCGCATGGTACACCAGGCCCTATCATGGCAAACAGATTGCTGTGCGTTTTTGCTGCCAGTGTATATTACAGATTGCTGGGTGTTTTACTGACAGTTATATCACAGATTACTGTGTGTTTTCATGACAGTGTATATCACGGTTTGCTGATGTATATATCGCAGATCGCTGTGTGTTTCACTACAGTGTATATCACAGTTTCCTGGGAGTTTTACTGACAGTGTTTATCACGCTGACAGTGTAGATCACGGATTGCTGTGAGTTACAGACTGATACTATACAATATTTTCAGATATGATGATGGTATCTATATTAATGATGGAAACATCAAACAGATCTGTGTGAACAGATGCATTCCAATTCACAGTTTAAGGAGAGTATCGCTCAATGTAGCTTACTTTCGTGGACGGGGTAATCACTGAAACAACTTCCGCTTATACCAATACAGCTGGGATACCGCTATTTGCCTGCTGGGCATTCAGGGACCGCCAGTCCCGGTTCAAGTTTATTCTCACGGCATTACGCTGTCTAAAAGGGTTTACGTCTGGGGGCCCTATGTCAGGGTGCTCTGAGGATCTACAACATTTTGGGGAACTCTCAGAGGTCCCCATTACTCTTCCAAGACCCATGGTAAAGCACTGTGGAATTGGGTAGCGCTATATAAATAACAGATACTCATATGATATAATATACAACCCAGGATTGGCCTGCTATGTCTGTGCCCCATTGTTTGGCCTGCTATGTCTGTGCCCATATGAACGGCCTGCTATGTCTGTGCCCATAAGAACGGCCTGTTATGTCTGTGCCCATAATAATGGCCTGCTATGTCTGTGCCCATAAGAACGGCCTGCTATGTCTGTGCCCATAAGAATGGCCTGCTATGTCTGTGCCCATAAGAATGGCCTGCTATGTCGCTGCCTACTTGAATGGCCTGCTATGTCTGTGCCTATTTGCTTGGCTAACCATTCTGTGTCCATTCGTTTGGTCTGCTGGGCCTGTGCCCTACTGAACTATTGCACTATTGGTACTGAACCCCTTTTGGCCGCAGGCCTGGGGGAATATCTCTGAGGATAACCCAGTGCCCACCAGTGACATGAGATAGGCAGGTGTCCAGACAAACACTTTTGCCATAGTGTCCAAGAGGACACCAGTATACGACCATCTGAATATGGTGGGAAGGGTGAAGGCCCTTAACCTCATGCCTGAAGGGCAAAGTTTCTTATGAATACCCGGACACATCCACGGTTTATTCCAAACCGGCGACGGCACATCGCCAAGGAGAACTTCGCACAGGCAATGACCGGTACTCAGACGACTACAGGAGAAAGCTGTGTTTTTTCCTTGTCTTTACCAGCTACACCGTATCTGCCTCCCGGAATCCCTATAGGTGTCTATTTTTTTCCCGCGTTAGGTTAGCTCCTGGCCCTGTCCAGTGGGACGTGCTTTTATTACCTTCTGGCCGGCTATTTGCCTTCTATCCGAGATAGGATTGGTGTATTTACTCTTATCTACGTTTATTGTTGCCTTTTTGTTCTTTCATGTCTTCCTTCCCTTTTCGCTCGGGTCGTCGAGAGGCCTGACTTGACCTCCTCCGACCTCCCGGGCACTCGTGGATTGCGGAGAACGTCTCTAGCTTTCCTCAGACTACCAACGGTCTTCCCGGACCCCGCGCGCGCGCGCACGGGATCCGGATAGTCGGTTGATAGTTTTTCCATCATTGTTTTCTGAAGATTGCCCTCAGCCTTATGCTGACATTTATAAGAGGTGTACCCTGCAGTTTGGTCACCCTGAGTCGCTAGGGACTCTAGTTTGCATCACAGGAGGGTGCGGCCCTCCATCACCTCAACCCGAGTATGTTTATTTTCAGGAACAGAGAGCGAACCCTCTTAGATACAGAACCGGATACTGATTTGTTATTAGAGGGCGCAGCCCTTTCCTCGACCTCTACCAGATACTGGGCTGGATACAGAGGACAGGTTTGGAGGACACATTCTCATAGAGAGAACCGGTCACGGATGTAGACTCTGCTGCTGGTTATTAACGGGTGCGGCCCGCTCAGGCTAGCTGCCAGACGCTATCACGGTATGCGATCACATTTGTAGAGAGCGCGGCTCTCTCATACACTCGACGCTCTACAGCACCGCCCACTTGTTCATCACTCAGGCTTGTACCTGTCCAAGACGTTGATGACTACATAGAGGGGCATCCCTCCTGCAATTCAATTAGAGATGACATCCATGCTACTGTCTTCGTTCTAGAGGACTGCCTGGTCATGCAAGATATAATTATTTAGACGGTTTCCCTCTATTCTATCTCCTGTAATGGATCTACTGGATCCGCTGTAAAACACGCGAGAAATACTCACAGAGGTATAACGGGGGGAGACCCCCACTTATTTACACACACTCCGGGAGATGGTTCGGCTAACGGGTCCTCCGATATTACGAGAATGCAGGTTTTTTGGTATATTCTGCACCATATAATACAGAGCATTGCTTTCTGTTTTGGATATCCAGACCATTACGAACAATCTGCGCAGACACTTTCTCCCATGTCAAGATGTCAGGAGATACGGAGACCTTCATGGAGCAAACGGGCACTGCCTTGCTCGGGTAACAAGATTAAGGAAGGCCTATTACCCGCTCTGAAGTTAAAACCGTACGTATGGATCACATGGTAAGACCGGAAACCCCGGTTGTCTTGACCTCCCCGGTCATCAGATCTTGGGATAAGATGGCAGGACTGCCCCGTCTCCATGGAGCGCATACCTGGTGATCATGGTTTGGAGAGCGGGAGCCGTTTTGTTGGATTCGCGCTACCCTACTTTCAGCTATCGTTGAGGAAACCTACGAGACTTTATGGTGGTACCTGGTGTACCCCGACTTCTACACAGACATCTTTAACTCTTGGACGGGGGCATTTCTGGATGGAAATCTACGTTCCTGCTTGCATTTCCCATTCCTTTGAAGATTTCTGGGATTCCCTATTCCCAGAATAGTCGACCACCGTTACTCCACACAAGTTCAGTTCGGAACCCTGAATGGACGTCCTTTGGAGCCTTTTCTCTGCGGCGTCTGAGGATTACGCAGTCCATTTGGAATATTGGAATCACTTAGAATACGGCTGGTTTGGCCACACTTTTGCCTGCATTATGAATTTATGCTCGGAGGAGACATCTCACCGGGTAGGACAGGAAGGTACGAAAGATCCTCCTCGGTTTTCTATTGCGATTTTGGTGGTGGACTTAGGCGCATTCCTTGAGATTGGAGATCTACCTACAAGGCCACATCGACGAATGACGCTGGCACGGGCGGAGGAGCTGCCTTACGGATCATGAGTTGAGACATGGTGGCAGTTTCTTCTCACGACCCTAAGTCCGAAATTGACCTTCGATATTATACAACTACAGGAATATGGCTGATAGGTCAGCTTGCCAGCTCGTGGACCGACTGCTAGGAAACCGGTCGCAACACCACGTACAATGGATCTATCAGTGGATGGTGTTTTTTCCGTGTCTCTGCCCTTGCGGGCCATGAACATCAGCATCAGCCGTTTAAACTCCTGGGTGCAAGCCACTTTGTCTGGCAGTGTGGGGCACGGGTATTCAGAAGACAGACATTTCCAAACATCCTTATCCAAGGACTTCCTGAGTCAGAAGTACATGAAAGTCGTCAGATGGTTGGGAGGCGTCCAGTCACCAGAATGCGATGGCGAACTGGGATGGCAGATATTTCTAGGATTAAACATACGACTGCCTGCAGCATCTCGCAACACTGCTGGGTCATTTTGTGGTGGAGTCCCCAACTGCCATGTCGTCCAATGTACCCTGGAGCTCACCCGGGTAGGCCTCCTTAGAGATAGAGTGTTCCAACTGAGAGGCATAGCTCCAAGCCTCTTTGTTTGAGTTGAAGACAGCCGCATACCACTTGTCTAACACATAGAAAGAGTGGGATTGTCTACGTCCTCATCCAAGGAATGGTGCAGCGCAGGTCTAGATACCATTCGCACTCTTGCCTGACTGCGTCTGGCAGGCGCCTTACCCTTCGCCTTCTTTGGCTTAGCTCTGGTGCCCTTCCAGTGGTATTTCCGCTGGTGGGATCGGTCCCTAGAGGAGTCAGAATCCTTTAATTCGGCCACTTAGTGCGACCATTTAGGCGGGAGCGTAGATGGGTCCTGGCATGAAAGCAACTACAGCTGCAGAATCATTGCCTGGAAGTCCATAGGGTTCTGGGACGAGTCCATGGCAACAATGAGAAATATCTTGGGGCTCACCCAATTTACACTGTGGTTAAGTGTATAGAAACACGATCCAGCAGACCATATGGGCAGAATGGAAATAGACACTTAGGGCAGGAGAGGTCTAGGGACCAGGTACGAGATAACAACATGTATGAGAACAGCCTGTGACAAATTCTCTCTAGGCCAGGGAACAGGCCAGTAGCCACGTGGTAAAACAGAGAGTATGTAATTCAACTGGGGCTCAGCCAGGTAAATCAAAGCCTGCAAGAACAGGTTCCACTCGACAGCACATGTAATGGGGGCTCACCCCAAGCCAGTATATGTGAGACGCCCTAGCTGGCTCTAGACCTCCCAGTGCACCAAAGGAAACAAGCCACAACATAAAAGACATTGAGGAGTAAATCAAAGTGTTACTTATCTTGTGAGGGAGCAGCAAAGAAAGAGGAAGTACTACAGTTACACCTCTTATTACCTTTACTTGTTAATGACTGGTCAGTTTTTTCTCTATGTTTCTTTGCTGCTATGGAGCTCAGTAAAATAAGTTAATGCAAAATATGAAGCCTCCTGTCATGTTGTAAAATTATAGGCAGAATAAATAACAGTAATGGCGAACAGTTAAGTAAGATTAGAATTTCCACTTATGTCAATATTATTTTAAAAAACATTATATAGCATAACATATTTATTGAATACTGTTGCATATTGTTGGTCGTATCAGGATTACACATTTTTTTTTAGAGAAAATACAATATACTTGAAACATTGTACATCAGACATTTCAAAGTAAGCACCTTAGTGGGCATCTTAGATAGTTCTCCCAGCATATCTTCTACTGTTCAAAACACTCTGCAAAATCCTTTGTTGGAATCACCATCAGGTCTGTTTTTACCTGAATCTCATTGACAGTCTGAAATCTATTCCCTTTCAAAGGTGATTTTAGTTTTTGGAAAAGCCAAAAGTCACAGGGTACCCAATCTTTCAACAGATTCTCAATCATCTTTGAAGCATTTGTGCCACAGTTTTATTTGCGCTGTACTCATTGCATCATCCCAGAAAGCCTTCTGAATCATCTGAATAGTTTCTGCAGAGGAATGTTCAAGCTTAACGCAACATTTGATGCACCTCCGTTGTATTTTTTTTAATAGTTTTTTTTTTTTATCTTGTAGATCAGAGTGGGATCATACATACATATATGCAACTGACAGACGAAAAAGACATGTGTTTGCCTATGCAGAGACATAATAAGGTGACATGTGGCATTACAGCGGTAAGTAACCGTCACAGAAGTCCGAGATGTCATATACTGTTTGAGATTAAGCTTACGAGTATGGGACTGCATCTGGTAAAATCACATAATACAATAAAACAAGGCCTACGTAGGTGGTAATAAAAGACATATATTAGCATGGAACATATGCATACAGTAATGAAATTGTACTTCACATCATGCAAAACCTGCGTACCCGGCATAGCATGACAAAAAGTAGTGGTGTGATTTTGATAACACTGTACATGTGTAATGTTAAGTTTGATTTTAAAAATAAGAAATATTAGAATAACAATCCTAGTAATAAAGCTCAGTAAGGTACATGAATATTTGTTAAATGCAAACGTAACAAACGTATTGCATGACCATATGCATTAAAGAACATGTGAATTAACCTGAGACATATATTGCAAACAGTAATTTGCAACCCATTTAAACCAAATCTATACACACATAGGTTCCAATTTGAGAGGTGTACATCTGTGTAATACAGATATAATGACTCGATAACAGAACTAAATAAAAAAGAAAAATAGAAGCACGAAAATAGGCCAACTATGTGAAAATCCACAGTCGGGTGCCATTGGAGTATATCCCACTAGTGGGTACCACTATTATGCATTAAACACAATAGTTGATGCTGAAACATGACTTTTCTTTGAAGGCTACAAGCTTTTTAAATGGACAGGACTCAGGACAGTGCAACACAGACATGTCCATTCCGTTCTCCACCTTTTCCTTTTTTAGAGGCATACCTGACTATGCCTGACTCACATGGGAGATTTACAAGCAGAGACAATGATAGATTGCCATGTTACAAGTGTAGCAAGATTGCCTGAATAAATTTAGAATAATAATAATGATGTACACTGCTATGGATAACCTATATAAATTATTTGCTTCATGAGAAATTGTCCTTTCATTATTTACAGATTGTTTTTTATATAGGAAATTGAGTGTTTTGTACCGATGACAAGCCCAATAAAGTAATCAAAAAGATAAATGGACTTTTTTTTTTCTCATGAATAAATATACCATCACTGCTATATCCTCTTCTTGTTATTGACATTCCTCTCTTCTCATCAAATAATGTGCCTGAAGACAGCATCATTAGGGTAAGTGTTAAGGAAAATGTGGTCAGCATCAGTAAATTATATACAATATTCCCAAATGAGTTACATTGATTTAATGTAGCATTCATTCCAGCAAGGTAATCTTAATGCAATTTTGAAGAGCTCAGATATCATGTTGAACACATAGCCTAGACTAAGATAAAATCCTAATAACATAATTTGATGACAGATAAGTCAAACTGTCTAGCATGCCTATTTTTCTATTTGCTGAAATAGTAATTTGACTCAATGTGCAGTATGTGTATGTACTTATTTGCATGATTAAAATTCTTTACTTTATTAAAAAAAAATTCTCAATGATTATATGTATACATTATACTAAAATGTGTTTTTTAATTATATATATATATATAAGAAACCAGAGGGCTGCACTCACCTAAACATGCATACATTATAGGGTGCTGCTGGGGCCAAAATATACAAAATACAGAATCCAGCGCACTCGCTTATTCACTAAACAATGATTTTTAAATCTTAGAGATTGTAATAGTTTTATTTAAAAACACCTCACCTAGGCAAAAAATGATGGGGGTTTAGTTACATTATATGACCATACATTGCATAAGCCTGCCAACTACGTCAAAGTACCCCATATTCGGCAGGTCCTAGTAGCAGCCTAATGCTTGATCTTATGAGATTAATCCACTTACTTGGGAAATACTTCCTTACTGGGACTCTCTGCAAGTCAAGGCTAAATAGGGTCCTGGAATGAGGCACCTGTAACAGGGAGGGGTGCAAAACCAAGGAGTTGGCCTGGGACTCCCAAATATATAAAAGAAACCAAGATGGCTGCACTCACCTGAACATGCATGCATTATAGGGTGCTGCTGGGACATAAATTATATATATATATATATATATATATATATATATATATATATATATACATACATTTGGGAGTCCCAGGCCAACTCATTTAGCCTTGACTTGCAGAGAGTCCCAGTAAGGAAGTATTTCCCAAGTAAGTGGATTAATCTCATAAGAGCAAGCATTAGGCTGCTACTAGGATAGAACCTGCTGAATATGGGGTACTTTGACGTAGTTGGCAGGCTTATGCAATGTATGATCATATAGTGTAACCAAACCCCCATTATTTGTTGCCTAGGTGAGGTGTTTTTAAATAAAACTATTACAATCTCTAAGATTTAAAAATCATTGTTTAGTGAATAAGCGAGTGCGCTGGATTCTGTATTTTGTGTGTGTGTGTATATATATATATTGTATAACATCATTTTATATGAATAAAATCTAAAAAAGTGTAAAAAAGTTTATTTTTTTAGTTCTGCATGGCATTTTAACTGTGAATGTCCTAATACAGTTAGCTTTACCTGTACTAAAACACACACATTTGTGTTCAGCAATGTTGCACGGATACAATAGTACATGTTGTATGGAGTTTTGGAAAGTTACAGAATTATATATAGGACTTGTCCATTTCTGTGTTTGGACTTTGAAATTTGCCTGTTTGGTTATGTTGCCATTGATACCGTACTGCAGCCCAGGAATGAGAATCACCCTCATCATGGCATACCAATTGAAAAAGTAGACCAGGGTAGACCAGGATATTCAAAATGGGGTATGTTAAGTGTTTTTTTTTAGTAACCATCTAGTCACAAACACTGGCCAAACTTTGTGTTTATATGTGTTTTTTTGTATTTTCACACACAAACTGTTCTTTCACTTTTGTCATGATAGGTTTTACTGTTCTAAAACACTCATATTTGTGAAGTCTCCTAAGTAAAACAGTCTCCCTCCCCCTCCCCCCCCCCCCCCCCCCCCATGCACAGGTTTTATGGTGTTTTGAAAAGTTACAGAGATAAATATGGAGCTTGCAAATTAAATTCTCTGAACTTTCTGCTTTTTTTTGTCACAGGTCCCTCAAATTATAATTTATGTTTTATTTACTATTTATTCATTTTTTGTATTTTCATTAGTTTTTATATTTTGTTTGTTTATATTATTGTTTTATTCACTACTTTTTTATTTTTTCTATTATAATCCATTTAAAAAAAAAATATTTGGTTTTCTCTATATTAATATATATAATTATATTAATATTAATATAATATTAATATTATATTAATTGTCATGTTACTTTACTCAAATTTCTTCAGTTCTAGTCCATGATACTATGGCACATGGTGTTTACAGTTGTAATCCATATGCTCCCTATAGAGAGTTTATGGCACATGGTGTTTACAGTTGTAATCCATATGCTCCCTATAGAGAGCTTAGATTGTGTATTCAATATCCCCTTTATCATTCACAGAGTAAATTAGATACATTTTATTAGTCTTTTTAGATTGTACGCAGTCGACAGACATATTTTATTCACAGTGTAGGTCTTGTTCTTCAGATTGAGAGATTAAAATCAATTACCTATATGTTTTTTGTACTTTAGCACAGGTATGCTTTGTGCACTAGTAACATTTAAATATAGTATTTAGTATTATTCTTATGAGCTAACTTTAAAAAGCACTCTAATGTCCAATGATATATATATATATATATATATATATATATATATATATATATATATATATATATATATATATATATATATATATATATATATATATATAGTAAGGCAGAGCCTGTAAGCGGAGCCTAGAGTTGTTGGAAGGCTTGTAAATACACAGGCCTCCCCTTCCTCTTCGCAGATACTTCCTGGTTTATTTCTGTATCTAGAAATTCTATTTTGGTAGGCCCTCTTTTTACATTCCTACCCCAATGCACACCACAACCAACTTGCACCACCACTACTAAAACTCAGCTTTTTGTCCCTGATCACATATATGCACAATATGTGCATTTGTCTGTTAATGTCCATATGTGTATCTGTGTGTGTCAGGTCCCCTACCCCTGCACCGCTTGCGGTGACCTTGCTTACCCCGTCACTGCAAGTGGCGCCATCTGGTCCCTGTCTGTGGCGTGCAGCTGTCCCCGCCACCGCGCTCCAGACTGGCAGTATGTCAGACACTGCACGCTCCAGAGCAGCATCCTTATATGTGTGCCAGACCCGGTCATGTGACACATAGTGATGACCTCAGAGACCACAAGGGAAGGAAGAAATTCCTCCAACTTGTTGTGGTTAACACTAATTGGAGGTTAGCCAATCAGACACATCCTGTGTGTATATATAAGCTAACCTCCCCATTGCCTCAGTGCCCTGTTTTGGTCTATGTCTAGCCCTATAGTGTCTTGTCTTATGTTTACTCTGTCTTTCTGTTTCTCTTTGACCTTGGCTTGTACTTTGACTATCCCTTTTTTCATAGCCCGGCCATTTTAAGGACTGGTATTGCAATTCTATGTGTAGTGTCCCGTCTGTGTGCTTAGGTTCCCCTGGTGATCATGACAGTGTGTGTAATTGGGTATTTGTTTGTGTGTGCCCCTATGTGTCTGTGTGTGTGTGTCAGTGTTTGTACCTGTGTGTCATTCTGTGAATCTGAATGTGTGTCTGTATCTGCATGTGTGTCAGTGTGTGCATCTGTGTGTCTGTTTATCTGTATGTGTCTTAGTGTGTGTGTATCTGCATGTCTGTCTGTATATGTATCTGCATGTGTTATTGTGTGCATCTGCATTTGTGTCAGTGTGTTTGTCTGTTTATCTGTATATGTGTTAGTGTGTGTTTGTGTATCTGCATATTTGTCAGTGAGTACATCTGTATCTGTGTTTCTGCATGCGTGCAGGGCCGGCCTTAGGGGTGTGCGAGCTGTGCGGCCGCACAGGGCGCCATGGAGAAGGGGGCGCCGTGCGGCCGCACAGCCGATTTAAAAAAAAAAAAAAAAAAAAAAAATATTTTTTTTTTTTTTTTTTTTTTTTTTAAATTTGCAGCGGGGGCGGAGCTTACCGTGCGGCGGGGGCGGAGCTAAAAGCGCCGGAAAACTGCTGCAGGGGAAGCAGGAAGGAGTCCCTGCTTCCCCACCAAACAGTCACCAGGAGCTGCACTGCCTCAACAATGAACTCCACAGGTAACTGTGTGATTGTCAGGTGAGTGTGACTCTCTGCCTGTGTTTATTACTGTCTGTGTGTGTATGACTGTCTGCCTCTGTGTGTGTGTGTGTGTGTGTGTTACTGTCTGTGTGTGTGTGTGTGTGTGTGTATGACTGTCTGCCTCTGTGTGTCTGTGTGTATGACTGTCTGCCTCTGTGTGTGTGTCTGTGTGTATGACTGTCTGCCTCTGTGTGTATGACTATCTGCCTGTGTGTGTCTGTATGAATGTCTGCGTGTGTGTGTGTGTGTGTATATGACTGTCTGCCACTGTGTGTCTGTGTGTATTACTGTTTGCCTCTGTGTGTTTGTCTGTGTGTATTACTGCCTACCTCTGTGTGTGTGACTATCTGCCTGTGTGTTTGTCTGTGTGTGTGTGTGTGTGTGTATGACTGTCTGACTGTCTGCGTGTGTGTGTGTGTGTGTGTGTATGACTGTCTGCGTGTGTGTGTGTGTGTGTATATGACTGTCTGCCACTGTGTGTCTGTGTGTATTACTGTCTGCCTCTGTGTGTGTGACTGTGTATGACTGCCTCTGTGTGTATGACTGTCTGCCTCTGTGTGTATGACTGTCTGCCTCTGTGTGTATGACTGTCTGCCTCTGTGTGTATGACTGTCTACCTCTGTGTGTATGACTGTCTGCCTCTGTGTGTCTGTGTGTATGACTGTCTGCCTGTGTGTGTCTGTGTGTATGACTGTCTGCCTGTGTGTGTGTGTGTATGACTGTCTGCCTCTGTGTGTATGACTGTGTGTGTGTCTGTGTGTATTACTGTCTGCCTCTGTGTGTGTCTGTGTGTATTACTGTCTGTGTGTGTCTGTGTGTATGACTGACTGTCTGCCTGTGTGTGTCTGTGTGTATGACTGTCTGCCTTTGTGTGTCTGTGTGTATGACTGACTGTCTGCCTGTGTGTGTCTGTGTGTATGACTGTCTGCCTTTGTGTGTCTGTGTGTGTGTGTGTATGACTGTCTGCCTGTGTGTGTGTGTATGACTGTCTGCCTGTGTGTGTGTGTATGACTGTCTGCTTGTGTGTGTGTATGGCCGTCTGACTCTGTGTGTGTGTGTGTGTGTGTCACATACAACCAATACACGCATATCACACACTGTTAATATACCCATTACAAATATCACACATAGCATACATATCACACACAGTCATCACACGTACTATTACATACACAGACAACACAAACATAACAGCATACATGGATGACGGGGGGGGGGGGGGCGCTGTGAAGATTTTTCGCACAGGGCGTCTAAATGCCTAAGGCCGGCCCTGCATGCGTGTCAGTGTATGCACACACACACACAGTCACCCCTTACACATTATCGCCCTCTTCACCCTGCAATACTCACAGTAACTCCCTCAAGCCTGTCATCCTCACCCATGCCACACTCACCTCCCATCGCTCTGCCACACTTACATTGACCCTCCTAATCATGTTACACTCATCTTCTTTCACACTGTCACACTCACACTATCCCATGAACCTCTCAAATTCTGTAATACTCATCCCCAACCATGCCACGCTCACCCTGTCACATAAACATCCTCTAATCTGGTCACGCTCACCTCCCATCTCCCTGTCACAATCCCTCCTCCAACTATGGCACATTCACCCTGATAATGCCACACAACATTGTGACATTAACCCTCATAATCCTCTCACACTTACTACCCCTCGCCCTGTCACACTAACTTCTCCAACCATATCACAATCACACCTCAACCCTGTCACACTCACCGCCCAACCCCATCTCATTCACCACTCTGACCTGTCACAATTCCCTTGGCACAGTTGACCTTTTACCCACTCTGTCAGTCACCCACTGAAGAGTCATTATATACACACACACTCATGAAACATAGTGGGTGGACAGGGTACAGGGGTACTAAGTAATTTCTTGCCCAGGGTCCAATCAATATTAAAGACAGCACTGCTAGGATGAATAACAAAATGCCTCAAACACTACACTGTGAACACCCCACTCAAAGAGACACCATCCCATAAACAGACTACCTTCACATGCAACCTAATACATGCAACCCCACAAGCTGCCTGCCCTCACACAAACACACACACACACACACACACACACACAATAACACAGGTAACCTACCATACACAAGCAAACCCACAAGCAGCACCCTTACACACGTATCTTCACAAACAGACTCCAGAGGCATTCAAAACTACAGGCAGTGTCATGCATTCAGGGGCAATGGGGTGGAAATTTAAGTCTCCAAATTATTTTTGACTTAAGCCCCAGGTATTTTTTGATCCTAACAAATATCCTGTTTCTCCTCCTTTTCCCCTCTATTGGTCAATTGTTATTTGATATTTGACTAAAATCAAAATTTACTAACCATATTTTTTGTTGTTGTTGCAATTTCTTGATTGGACAGGATACTCAGTCCACATAATAGGGTAGACCTCTTGACCATCATAAGCTGCTTATACAAAAAAAAAAAAAAAAACACAGCCCCATTCCCATTTTTTAGTCTAAAACATTATAAATATTCATTTAATTTAACTTTTTTTTACTCTTTTTAGGAAAGAATGAAAATATGATGACATTATGTGCTATCCCTTTTGCCATATTTCAGAGAGAATGTTATATGTTAACATAGAACCAGAAACACAACTTTTGTCATAAGTGTGAAAACAATGAGCACAATTAAACAGCAAAACCCATTTTTATTTAGTTGCCAGAGATTTTTGAAAAAAATTTAGGATATTTTGGGGATACTGAATTCAAAAACGACATCAGTGTTTGAGATAATCGATACTCCTCAAATTTATATTTTACCTCAATAAGACCTGACCTGCACCAGGGTTTGGTCTGCCTTTTTTATATTGTAATATTTTATTTAATTATAATATAATATTTGATCTAATCTATTCATTGCATATGAGACTGCTTAAACCACCTTAATACATTTTGCTACATTTGTTTTGAATGAACTCTGCAAAAATGAAGGAAAACATCACTGACTTTGTAAGACAAGCAACTCCTGTTTATTTTGGAGTTAAGCTTGGAGATAAAGATAAGTTTTGGGCTCCACATACAGTTTACAAAACCTGTGTATACAGCAGTGGAAAATAAACAAAATAAAATATTCAACTTTTTTTAAAAGGCATATGGGATAGACACATGATGGCAGGCTATTTCTGAATGTGATAGTCCAGATGACATACATAAATGAATAGTCTACAAATATCATTCTTCTATGCGTCAAGAGTGATTATCTGAATCGGCTTACTTTGCTTTTATGTTAATGTACTGAATACAACTCAATTAGGTACTTGTATGGGTTGAGATCATTTCCATGTGATTTGTGTGTAGGATATGCATCATTCATATTTTTTTTTTGTTACACAATAGGGGCATCTATTATCTCAAAAAATAGAGCCAATCTAGAAAACCAGATAATTTGAAATCAGTGACACAAAGTTACAATCAATTTGATCTAATATCATTAGAAATAAAATCAGTGTTAACTTGTCTAATATGCTCTCATTGGAGGTTTTTCCCCTCAGGGCAGTGCCCTACCCGGATTTATGTGTGAAAAAAATATTGGGGTCTAGGGGGGGGGGGGGGGGAGCTAGAAAATGTAATTGCCTATGTGTGTGTCAAAATGTAAAAAAAAAAAAAACTAAATGTCTCTTTAATTCTGTAATTAGTTCTGCTTTTAGTTCTGCAGAGGCCACCCACCTTGTTGAAGGCTGTCTAGCAAAGCTTTTATTTTTTCTAAATACTTTCCTTAGTCCCTGGCCTTATGCCTATCCCACGCATGCTTAAACTCCTTAACTGTGTTAACCTCTACCACCTACCCCCTCTGTAAAGTATTCATTCCTGATATTATATTTAAACCTTTGCCCCTCTAATTTAAGACTATGTCCTCTTGTTGAGGTAGTTTTTCTTCTTTTAAATATAGTATTCTCCTTTACTGTGTTGATTCCCTTTACGTATTTAAATGTTTCTATCATATCCCCCCATCTTGCCTTTCCTCCAAACTATACATGTTAAGATCCTCTAACCTTTCCTTGTAAGTTTTATCCTGCAATCCATGAACCAGTTTAGTAGCCCTTCTCTGAACTTTCTCCAAAGTATTAATATCCTTCTGAAGATACGGTCTCCAGTACTGCGTACAATAGTCCAAGTGAGGTCGCACCAGTGTTCTGTACAATGGCATGAACACTTCCCTCTTTCTACTGCTAATACCCCTCCCTATACAACCAAACATTCTGCCTGCATTTCCTGCTGCTCTATTACACCATCTGCCTACTTTCAGTAATCTAAAATTATTACCCCTAAATCTCTTTCCTCAGATGTTGAGGTTAGGACTCTATCAAATATTCTGTACTCTGCCCTTGGGTTTTTATGTCCAAGATGCACTTATCTTGGACATTTTATGTCCAAGTCTTGCACTTATTCACATTAAATGTCAGTTGCCACAGCTCTGTCCTTTTTTCTAGTTAACTTAAATCCTTTGCAGTTTGCCTTATCCCTCCTGGAACATCAACCCTGTTACATATCTTAGTATCATCAACAAAAAGACATACCTTACCATCAAGACCTTGTGCAATATCACTAATAAAAATATTAAAGAGAATGGGTCCAATTACAGATCCCTGAGGCATGCCACTGGTAACAAGACCTTGCTTCGAATATACTCCATTGACTACAACCCTCTGTTGCCTGTCACTCAGCTATTTAAAAAGAAATTACCTGTTTCATCATAATTTATATATGCTTAGTATTCTTTAAGATGTCATTTCAGGGGCCTCCTATTAAGATGCCTTCAGGCAGCGGAGCTAGGGGCTGTGAGTGGAGCCATTATCTTGGCATCTTCAGAGACCACCATTGGTTCATAACACCAGAGGCTAGTGTTACACTGCCCACGGTAAAGAGAATTAGGAATCCATCTTGGAAGAAGCACAATAAAGGAGAGCCGCATCAGCAGCTCATAGACCCTGCCAAATGTAAGTGCAAGTCAGAAGAGAAAAAGGGGAGGGAAATGGCAGACATTTTTGACAGCTAGGTGCTGCCTGTCCCACATAGGCGTGCGCACGGGGTGTGCCGGGTGTGCCTGGGCACACCCTAATCACACCTCCGTGCTGCACTGCCTCTGGGCAGACTGACATGTCAGGTCCTCGGTCTATGACCGAGGACCCGACACAGGAGGGGGCCGGCGGCGTGCACACAATGCCGCCGGGTGAGAGGCCCCTCCTGTCCGTCTGCCCTGACGGAGATCCAGCCTCAGTCTGCAGCTCCGCCGGGAGTGAGCTGCAGACTGAAGTATCTCACGATCTCCAGCCTGTCAACGCTCTGCCTGGAGATCGCGAGACTCACCATGTGGTCTGCAGCTCACTCCCGGCGGAGCTGCAGACTGAACAGACCACCAGGACCACTGGACCACCAGGGCAGGTATTTAAACCCCCCTCTGCCCCCTGTCACTCACTGCCCCCCCACCCTGCCTCTGCACCCATACCCCCCTAACCCCTGTCCCTAGCCCTCTAACCCCCTAACCCCTGTCACTCACTGCCCCCCACCCCCTAACCCCTGTCCCTACCCCTCTAACCCCTGTCACTACCCCTCTTACCCCTGCCACTACCCCTCTAACCCCTGTCCCTAACCCCTGTCACTACCCCCCAACCCCTGTCACTACCCCCTTAACCCCTGTCACTACCCCCTTAACCCCTGTCACTACCCCTCTAACCCCTTTCACTACCCCTAACCCCTTTCACTACCCCTCTAACCCCTGTCACTACCCCTCTACCCCCCTAACCCCTGTCACTACCCCCCTAACCCCTGTCACTACCCCCCTAACCCCTGTCACTACCCCTCTAACCCCCGTCACTACCCCTCTACCCCCCTAACCCCCGTCACTACCCCCCTAACCCCGTCACTACCCCCCCAACCCCTGTCACTACCCCTCTACCCCCCTAACCCCTGTCACTACCCCCCTAACTCCTGTCACTACCCCCCTAACTCCTGTCACTACCCCCTAACCCCTGTCACTTTCACTCTACTCCCCTAACCCATGTCACTGCCTCTCCACCCCCCAACCCCTGTCACTGCCCCTCTACCCCCCTAACTCCTGTCTCTACCCCCCAACCCCTGCCACTACCCCTCTAACCCCTTTCACTACCCCTAACCCCTTTCACTACCCCTCTAACCCCTGTCACTACCCCTCTACCCCCTAACCCCTGTCACTACCCCCCTAACCCCCTCACCATGTGGTCTGCAGCTCACTCCCGGCGGAGCTGCAGACTGAACAGACCACCAGGACCACTGGACCACCAGGGCAGGTATTTAAACCCCCCTCTGCCCCCTGTCACTCACTGCCCCCCCACCCTGCCTCTGCACCCATACCCCCCTAACCCCTGTCCCTAGCCCTCTAACCCCCTAACCCCTGTCACTCACTGCCCCCCACCCCCTAACCCCTGTCCCTACCCCTCTAACCCCTGTCACTACCCCTCTTACCCCTGCCACTACCCCTCTAACCCCTGTCCCTAACCCCTGTCACTACCCCCCAACCCCTGTCACTACCCCCTTAACCCCTGTCACTACCCCCTTAACCCCTGTCACTACCCCTCTAACCCCTTTCACTACCCCTAACCCCTTTCACTACCCCTCTAACCCCTGTCACTACCCCTCTACCCCCCTAACCCCTGTCACTACCCCCCTAACCCCTGTCACTACCCCCCTAACCCCTGTCACTACCCCTCTAACCCCCGTCACTACCCCTCTACCCCCCTAACCCCCGTCACTACCCCCCTAACCCCGTCACTACCCCCCCAACCCCTGTCACTACCCCTCTACCCCCCTAACCCCTGTCACTACCCCCCTAACTCCTGTCACTACCCCCCTAACTCCTGTCACTACCCCCTAACCCCTGTCACTTTCACTCTACTCCCCTAACCCATGTCACTGCCTCTCCACCCCCCAACCCCTGTCACTGCCCCTCTACCCCCCTAACTCCTGTCTCTACCCCCCAACCCCTGCCACTACCCCTCTAACCCCTTTCACTACCCCTAACCCCTTTCACTACCCCTCTAACCCCTGTCACTACCCCTCTACCCCCTAACCCCTGTCACTACCCCCCTAACCCCTGTCACTACCCCTCTAACCCCCTAACCCCCGTCACTACCCCCCTAACCCCGTCACTACCCCCCCAACCCCTGTCACTACCCCTCTACCCCCCTAACTCCTGTTACTACCCCCTAACTCCTGTCACTACCCCCTAACTCCTGTCACTACCCCCTAACTCCTGTCACTACCCCCCTAACTCCTGTCACTACCCCCTAACTCCTGTCACTACCCCCTAACCCCTGTCACTTTCCCTCTACTCCCCTAACCCCCTAACCCTTTACCCCCCTAACCCATGTCACTGCCTCTCCAACCCCCTTAACCCCTGTTACTGCCCATCCACTCCCTCACCCCCTGTCACTGCCCCTCTACCCCAACCCCTGTCATTACCCCTCTATCCCCAACCCCCGTCACTACCCCTCTACCACCCCTAACCCCTGTTACTACCCCCTAACCCCTGTCACTAACCGTCTACCCCCGCTACCTCCTGTCACTGCCCCTCCACCCCTATACCCCCCACCTCCTGTCCCTCTACCCCCCCAACCCCTGTTGCTGCCCGTCCACCCTCCTAACCCCTGTCGCCCACACAGTGCACCCCTCACACTCATACACACTGTACCCAACACACACACTTAATCCCTCACAATTACACAAACTGTACCCCTTACAATCACACACACTGCACCCTTCACAATTACACCACACTGTACCCCTCGCAATCACACACACTGCACCCCTTACACGCTGCACCGCTCACAATCACACACACTGCACAGCTCAGCTCACAATCACACATACACTGCACCTACGTATACTTGTATTTGTGTGTGTGTATGTGTGTGTATATATATTTATATATATATATATATATGTGTGTGTGTATATAAAAATACATATATACGCGGCGTGTGTGTTTGTGCTTTAGGGTGCACACCCTAATGCAACAGGCTGCGCACGCCTATGCTGTCCCATACAGTTTTATTAACTCCAACTGCATAGTGTATGCTCAGCTGCCCACTGTCCACTATCTTGTTTACAGTACTCAGTCATTCTGTGGCTGAGACCCTCATGCTCTGGCTAGTTAAAAGTTGTGAAACATCACACAGCAGGTCTGAAATTGTGACTCATTCTGATTTTAATTTGGTTCAATCTGTAATGATTGCTGCTTCTGTAAACCATGCCGGCTACTTTTTGGCTCCATATTACCACTGCAGATTAATCATATTGCCAACTGCTAATTAAACAAATAGTTTATCAGTGCCCTGCTTTTTTAACCCTATGTACACTGTACACCAATAGTTAATAATGTATCAGGAGTAGCTGACATGTTTCATAACAGCAGCAACATTTACTAGAAAGCTCAACTTATCATAGAAGGAGGCTATAAGGGCTAGAGCCCAAACCTTGGACGGTAAATCCTCAAATCTCTTACCTGAGGTGTTGCTGTTATTAGTCCTGGATCTTGCTGACAGCCACAGACCATGACCCCACTGTTTGAGTGAGCAGCACATAGAATTATAGAATGTGTTGCATGTGGTGAGGGTCACAATCTGAAGTTCACTGAAGTTTATCAGAGCAGTTGGAGGGATATTAGAGAAGAGGTGACTGCAAGAAGGCCTGGACTTCAAAGAGCCAGCAGGCTGCATGCGGCTTGAGCAGAAGGTGTCCATGTGCAGGGGATCAAGGGGAACCTGTCACATCCTGTTCTGCGGAGTTGTCTGGCCTTGGCTTCTGGTATCCAGTACTCTTTTTACAATTCTTGTTTAGTTTTTCTTGTTTTTTCTGGTTTTGTATTCCATGTCTGGTTTTCTTTATGTTGGGTTTTCTGAGTTAATTCCTTTATTCCGTTACAGGAATTCCCAGTCCCCTGGATTCCTTTATATGTTTGTTTTATGTTGCCACACCCTTTCCTTTTCCATTAATCCTTTTGTTCCAGTTGGTTCCTGCAGGCAGTTGTTCCAATTCATCTGCCTATTTCTTGCAGGTAAGTGCTGTGTGTGTTTTATTATTATTTATTTAGTCATGCATATCTAGGCAGATAGGAACCCACCGAAATTGGAGTACTTTGACGCACTGGTGTGCTGCATACATCTTGGCCATTTAGGTATGTCTAAATCTCCAATGTTTTACATATATGGTACTTAGTTATGTCTCCTCTTGTCTTGTGTTCCCAGTTCATGTACAGTCCTGCCCTGCCCTGTTCATGTTTTCCTCATGTCTTGTGTACATGTTCTGCTTTCTGTCCTGCTCCAGTTCTGGGTTCTTCTAGTCTTGTCTTGTTATCTTGTTTGGTGCCTGTTCTAGTCTTGCCTTGTTTCTGTACTGCATACATATCTGCTGTACAGAAACAAGTGTTAGAGTTAATAGTGTTAGAGTTTTATTGTCTATATTAGGCTGTTTTATTTTATTTTGTTTTTACTATTGTAACGGAGCTCCGTGTACCCCGACCGAGTACCCTCCGTTGATGGATGCTCCTAGCGCTCTCAGAGGACTCCAAGCACTGCAGACGACACCACAACCACCGCAGACTCCACAACCGCCGTAGCTTAACTGGAGCCGCGCCGTCTTCCTTCCACCCTGGATCGGCTTCTGTCCTCCAGGACCGTGTGGGGAAGACCTCTGCTCCAGGAGAGCGTATCTGGAACAAGCTCTTAAAAGAGCTAAGTGATTAAGAGCTCAGGGGAATATGCAGAGCATAGCAATCCCCAGTGTGATATAGCAGTTCCCTCCAATAACGAGACACGGCTACGTATTGAGGGTCAGAAGAGGTCTCAGGACTGGAACACCCAGCCTGCTTTTTATTAGGATCAGGTACATACAGGACACTCCCAGGGGGAGGATGAAATTGACCAATCACATGCATGGTAACACCCCCACGTCTCCTCCCCTCAGATAAACACATAACCCAATTAAAACATACATTATTTTACCCAAGTTCTGGATGTACCCCAAAAACAGGGGGTACAGCTTTAAATCTGGTATCCCCAAATAGCCCTTGTTCAGGGGAACAGTCTGTCCAAAAATCAGCCCATTCGGATGGATGGTTCGGGAGATACAGGGCTCCAAAGTTTTGACCGACCGCACAGACCAACTAGCCGAAAATAGTTCCATGAGTTTTGGCCTTGCGGTCGGTCTCCGTTCGCACGGTAAAATAGACGCAATTCTTGCCATCCATTCGCATCTTTGTGGTCGCTAGAATCCCCATACTAAGTTAAGTATAACTACCGAACGGCCGGTCGTTCGGTAGTTTCCGTGCGTAATTCTGGATGTCTGGAGGTCTTAGCGGTATTCGCCTGTTTGTGCTTCCGATTTCAGTTCCATGCGTTCACAGGCAAACACCGCTGTTCGCACGCAAGATGGCCGCGAACACGTGGAAAAGTCCCGAAATGGCGGCCACCTATTCAGAGCACAAAGAATTCGCATGAAATCATGCGAACGGCTGTATTCTCCAGTAATGGCATTCTCATGCACTATATTCGCCTAAATCCCCTGGCTGTTAGGTTATATTAGCAGTCCAAACCTACAGCATAGATAAAGGGAAAAAGACAGTCTAATACAAGTCCATATGCCTGAATACAGGGTTTGCAGTGCAATATAGTCCAGGACCATAGTCGCAGGGGAGGAGGCGGGCAAGCAGGCCTCTCCAGGACAAAGTGGCGAAGGGCACCTCGTCACACATCTCCCCTTTGGGGGGAAGACTAACCAGGCACCTGACCTTCTGTCGGTCAGTGCCTCCGTTAGTCGATCCACCAACCCACAATAAACAGATGTCCGAGTGGCCCCCCCACAACATCAAAGTACAGGAACAGCCTACCCACAACACACAGTTACTGCACCTGGGTATTTGGCTGTGGTAATGAGGCCACATGCCGAGGGTACTTGAAGGGCAGAGGCCAACTGCACTCTGCCCAGATGCCAGCTCTTCTGCTGGGGTAGCCTGCAGGACATCAGGCTCTGGACCAGGGACAAAGGTAGGGCAGAGGCCGACTGCACTCTGCCCAGCTGCCAGCTCTTCTGCTGGGGTAGCCTGCAAGACATCAGGCTCTGGACCAGGGAAAAAGGTAGGGCAGAGGCCGACTGTACTCTGCCCAGATGCCAGCTCTTCCACTGGGGTAGCCTGCAGGACATCAGGCTCTGGATCAGGGACAAAGGTAGGGCAGAGGCCGACTGCGCTCTGTCCAGCTGCCAGCTCTTCCGCTGGGGTAGCCTGCAGGACATCAGGCTCTGGACCAGGGACAAGGGTAGGGTAGAGGCCGACTGCGCTCTGTCCAGCTGCCAGCTCTTCCGCTGGGGTACTGAGACCATAGTCCGGCTCAGTAGTCAAGGGAACATGGACGTCAGGAGGGGTTAGCATCGCCTCCGTTAACCCTGGTGCCACGCTAGGGGTTAGCTGGGGAGGGGAATTTGTACTTACCCCCTCCTCTGGGTGTCCCGGTGAGGGTAGTTGGGGATCTGGAAGGGCTGTCCAGCATCCCTGTAGGTCAGGCACAGAGACCACGGTCCCATCTGCGCCGTCTGGAGGATTGCTGTCTCCCCTTGTTGGGGGAAGCTGCCGCTGGGGAGAGGGGGTGCTGTGCTCCTCTCCTGGAAACACAGGCTGCCGCTGGAGAGGGAGACCGCCTGTCTCCACTCCCTTACCATGGTCCTGTTGCTGTAGAGAGGGACCAACTGTCTCTGCTCTCTGTAGGACACACTGCTGCTGGGGGGGAAGAACGGCACCTTCGGCCCCCTGGGGTACACACTGCCGCTGGAGAGGGAGACCGCCTGTCTCCGCTCCCTTACCATGGTCCTGTTGCTGTAGAGAGGGACCAACTGTCTCTGCTCTCTGTAGGACATACTGCTGCTGGGGGGGAAGGACGGCACCTTCGGCCCCCTGGGGTACACACTGCCGCTGGAGAGGGAGACCGCCTGTCTCCACTCCCTTACCATTGTCCTGTTGCTGTAGAGAGGGACCAACTGTCTCTGCTCTCTGTAGGACACACTGCTGCTGGGGGGGAAGGACGGCACCTTCGGCCCCCTGGGGTACACACTGCCGCTGGAGAGGGAGACTGCCTGTCTCCACTCCCTTACCATGGTCCTGTTGCTGTAGAGAGGGACCAACTGTCTCTGCTCTCTGTAGGACACACGGCTGCTGGGGGGAAAGGACGGCCCCTTCGGCCCCCTGTAACTCACGCTGTTGTTGGGGCGCAGGGACGGAATACTTTGCCCTCACTGCCCGATATTCGGCTTCCATCTGCAGATACTCCGCCAGTTCTCTCCTTATTCTTGGTACCATTTCCTCGGTTAGAAGGGACCCGTAGATATCCAACCGCCGCTTCAGCATAGCGTCAAACTGTACGTGACTATACCAATAGTCCAGTTTGGCTGGGTGTTCCCAGGATGCTGTTCCTCGCCCTAGGGAAGCCATCCTGTTGTAGCCAGGGGCGCTGCCCAATGGCTAGCGTTGCCCTCAATTGTAACTCCAAACGTTACCCGTGTCTCTGAGCTGCTTCTCCTCGCACTAGGATGCCATCCCACCGCTGCCACCAATGTAACGGAGCTCCGTGTACCCCGACCGAGTACCCTCCGTTGATGGATGCTCCTAGCGCTCTCAGAGGACTCCAAGCACTGCAGACGACACCACAACCACCGCAGACTCCACAACCGCCGTAGCTTAACTGGAGCCGCGCCGTCTTCCTTCCACCCTGGATCGGCTTCTGTCCTCCAGGACCGTGTGGGGAAGACCTCTGCTCCAGGAGAGCGTATCTGGAACAAGCTCTTAAAAGAGCTAAGTGATTAAGAGCTCAGGGGAATATGCAGAGCATAGCAATCCCCAGTGTGATATAGCAGTTCCCTCCAATAACGAGACACGGCTACGTATTGAGGGTCAGAAGAGGTCTCAGGACTGGAACACCCAGCCTGCTTTTTATTAGGATCAGGTACATACAGGACACTCCCAGGGGGAGGATGAAATTGACCAATCACATGCATGGTAACACCCCCACGTCTCCTCCCCTCAGATAAACACATAACCCAATTAAAACATACATTATTTTACCCAAGTTCTGGATGTACCCCAAAAACAGGGGGTACAGCTTTAAATCTGGTATCCCCAAATAGCCCTTGTTCAGGGGAACAGTCTGTCCAAAAATCAGCCCATTCGGATGGATGGTTCGGGAGATACAGGGCTCCAAAGTTTTGACCGACCGCACAGACCAACTAGCCGAAAATAGTTCCATGAGTTTTGGCCTTGCGGTCGGTCTCCGTTCGCACGGTAAAATAGACGCAATTCTTGCCATCCATTCGCATCTTTGTGGTCGCTAGAATCCCCATACTAAGTTAAGTATAACTACCGAACGGCCGGTCGTTCGGTAGTTTCCGTGCGTAATTCTGGATGTCTGGAGGTCTTAGCGGTATTCGCCTGTTTGTGCTTCCGATTTCAGTTCCATGCGTTCACAGGCAAACACCGCTGTTCGCACGCAAGATGGCCGCGAACACGTGGAAAAGTCCCGAAATGGCGGCCACCTATTCAGAGCACAAAGAATTCGCATGAAATCATGCGAACGGCTGTATTCTCCAGTAATGGCATTCTCATGCACTATATTCGCCTAAATCCCCTGGCTGTTAGGTTATATTAGCAGTCCAAACCTACAGCATAGATAAAGGGAAAAAGACAGTCTAATACAAGTCCATATGCCTGAATACAGGGTTTGCAGTGCAATATAGTCCAGGACCATAGTCGCAGGGGAGGAGGCGGGCAAGCAGGCCTCTCCAGGACAAAGTGGCGAAGGGCACCTCGTCACAACTATTTCGACTGGTTTAAGTTGATCCTGCAAGTTACCCTGTGATCCTGAGACCGGCTGACTTTATATGCCTACTTGCCACTACAACATTGTAAGTGTGCCTTATCATTAAAGTATAACTTTTTACTAAGATACTCTGCACTATTTTGTTTTTTTATTCCCTTCCATGTACCATATGATGACTTACTTATCCTGAGACATCCATCGCTCTATGAGATATGCCTACAATCAATTTTGGTTTGTGAGTGTGAATCATTATATATACTTCCACTCTTGTTTATAAATTTACAGTATTACGCTATGTTTGTTCCTGTTATTATTGTATTGTAGATCCATTGTTTTTTTCATATCTGCTGCAGAGCCTCCCTATCCAGTTCTGGGAGGTCTGCACATTTTTCATCTGCTCCTAGATCCACAGAAGCTGCATCAGGGCCCTGGTATGTGGCTGCACAAAAGCTGGTGCTCAACACCAGGGGGCGTGTGGTTACCCTGCACCAGGCCCTGATAATTCACTTCCACGCTGAAGACCCTTATCTTTTCATCAGGCACTCAGGGGTCCTGGTCTCCATACCACCACCCGTGACAGAACCTGGTTCATTCTGTGATAACATGCTCCACATATGCATCCTACAGCTCATTTTTGAGCAGTGAGAGGAAAGGGTGTCTTATAAGTATAAATTCCACTGCTATAACCAATGATTTTAACTTATACATTTCATAAAAACAGGAACATTTACTAAAACGCTAACAGTTGTAATAGTAGGAGCACTACTGAAGACGAGAGCAGAAAGAAAAGATCTGGAGACTCAAGGAGAGCTAGAATTAAATAGAGAGGTCTGATTGGGTTCATGTCTTTGTATTGTATTGGGTTCTTTCTGTTAGATGTGTATCCCTGAATTGTTCCTCGCTCTGTATAATGTATGGATGTCTCTTTTTCAGTGTTTTCAGTCAATTGGTCAAAGATACCATTATCTATATATTACTATAGCTCCCCATTCCTCTCTGCTCAGTGGACATGTCACTCGTATGCTCATCTCTGATAATAAGTAATGTATCTCTTTCTGCTGCTCGAGGACACAGTCCATCTATATGATGGGCCTAGAGTTGTCTTTTTTGTCCCTCATCAATGTTTTTTGACCATCTTTTTCAGCCTTACTTGATTAAAATGTGTGTGACTAATTTCAGTCCATCATTAATCTATATTGGAAAGGAATTGAGAGAAACAGGTTTAATGAAAAGTGAAAGTAAAAAAAATAAAATAAGTAAAATGAAGCAAACAAAAATTAAAATATTACCTCTAAAGAAAGGCTAATGGCTGGCGGGCTGGTAGCTAACAACTATACAATTGTATTTATTTATGTATTTATAAAATATTTTACCAGGATGGATACATTGAGATTTCTCTCATTTTCAAGTATGTCCTGGGTCCTCAAAAAGTTGCATTGTTACATTTTATGCATGCACATTTTGCACAGTGCACATACTCACAGACAGATTAAAATAAGAATTGGATGTGAGCCCAGGGACTGAGGTGACATACTGGCATTTACTTTAATATTATTAAGACCCTGCAAAAAAAAGTTAAAGGACCACTATAGTGCCAGGAAAACAAACTTGCCCCCACCCTCAGGGTCCCACTCCCGCCGGGCTGAAAGGAGAGGAAGGGGGTTAAACACTCACCTTTCTCCAGCGCTGGGCTCCCTCGGTGCTGGGGACTCTCTTCCCCCTTCGGTCGTCATCGGCTGAATGCGCATGCGCAGCAAGAACCATGCGCACATTCAGCCAGTCCATAGGAAAGCATTCTCAATGCTTTCCTATGGATGCTGGCGTCTTCTCACTGTGAAAATCACAGTGAGAAGAGCGGAAGCACCTCTAGCGGCTGTCAATGAGACAGCCACTAAAGGCTGGATTAACCCAAATGTAAACATAGCAGTTTCTCTGAAACTGCTATGTTTACAGCAAGCAGGGATAATCCTAGATTGACCTGGCACCCAGACCACTTTATTGAGCTGAAGTGGTCTGGGTGCCTTTAGTGGTCCTTTAATGAAACACTGCAGTGCTTTACAGGGAGAAGCACTACAGTAGTATGTAAGAATATAGATACAATGTCCTAAATTAGATGCTCATATTGTTGCTAATCCGTTAAAACATTCTTCTTTATTGTTTAAAAATATTGCATTATTTTGTTGCAAAGCAGTATATTGGCATGTAGACATGCAGAATTATGAAGGACATCATACACTGCAAACAATGTGTTTCATATAAACAAATGTACTTAAAGATGAAAAGCTAAACCACTGCCAGTGCTACTTAAGCATCTTTGCATGGGGGATTGATTGCCTGGATAATTGGTTCTAGTGTGAGACTGGTTAGGTTACTGCTGTGCCTAGCCATGTCCAAACAACCCCTAAACGGCAGACGGTATTTACATTTTGAAGTCAGAGCAGTAGCCTTTGGATGTGAGGCCAAAGTTGGCATACTTACTGGCGTAAAGGGGCTTTAGACTTTGAAAAAGCCTGTATACAGGTGAAATGCGTTGGTGTGTTAGTAATATTTTAAGCTACTTTTTAATGTTATCATTTTGTTTATTAATAAAACTATTTATTTTTTTATTAATTTCTGGATCTTCTTATCTGCATCCTTGAGGATTTTACCTTGAGGACTCCGTATTCCTTGGTGGGGAACATACCACCTATGCCGTTTAGGATTGAGCAATACTTATTTGCTCTTCCTTTTATGAGTATATCTCCTTTTATTTATTATTTTAACATTACAGGGAGCACTAGGTTTTGTTTTTATATTTTTTCTTATATTACTGGAGCACTATCTACTGACATACCAGAATACATCGAATGAATGTACCGCTACTACTGCTGCTAACCTTACATCGCTAACCACTGGCCTAAAGACGCCTCCTCATATAGGAACAGGACCATCTACATATCCACAGACTGGGATTTTACCATCCAGGTGCAGTAATCTGAAATTGATCTTGAGCTCTAGAAAAGTGTAAGTGCAATCTTTTTTATTTGCCATATTTGATACCCTAAAATACTACACTATAGTTGGGTTTTGCCCCTTCTATTTTTCATATTGCTCCATTGGAACTAAGGACTTCAGTTGAAAGCTTTGCTTCCTGTCATTCTCTTATTTGAGGTTTTGCATGCCTTATAATATCTTAGGCATCCCACAACATTTTCCTTATTCCTAATCCCATGCTTCTTGCTGTATTTTTGTCTATAAACATAATTTAGGGCCAACATATTTACATTTTTATTCTTTCTGTACATTATTGGTGACATTTTGGTGACATAGGTCCCAAAACCTGATCCTTGAACAATAACAGCCAATAATAATTAAACATTATTTCATTTTTTTATTGTACAATGTATTTTGTGATGAAGACACACTGACTCTTTTTTTTCTTCTTTTTTTATGTTTAGTAGGTAGTTTATACTCGATTTTTTTTAATTTCTTTTCCCAATGTATTTTTATTGTACCTCCTATCAATTAGTTTGACATTTATATGGTTTGCTTGAATTTCAAAGTCCCCTGCTTTGTTTCAATAATACTTGAATTTCAAAAGTCCTCTGCTTTGCTACAGTAATGTACTATTATTGTTGTTTTTATTTTAATTGTTATTAAATACTATTGCAAAAATGTATTTCATTTCAAAGGAATGTAATGATTCAATTTAATTGCATAAATATTTGAAAACAGTTTTTTTTTTCTAGTGCAGAATTTATATACACAGCAGTAAATAGCATATATTCTTCAGAGAATAAAAACCAGAAGAAATAGTTTACTTAGAAATTATTTTGAGAAATGCATGAACTACTAGAAATGAGTGATGTAGAAGAGGCAGCAAAAAATGTATTTCCCGCTGAAGAGCAGGCTATTAAATATGTATGAACTTTATGCCATCTATTCTGAGAATCAGTATGGACCTGCATTCTATAATATGTCTAATTACATTGCTGTTACCTCTGCTGTGTACATTTTCCTATTACAAAAGTTCTTCATTTTTCAAAACAGATTTCCCTAATCTAAAATACAGTATTTAATTTTTTTTTTACATTTTTTGCTCCATTGGCAGGTCGATGTGCAAAAAGTAAATAGAAGATTTAATTAAAGGCTTCTAGGTATAAATGATGCTTCTTTCATGAACTTTTTTTTTTTTTTTTTTTTTTTTTTATTATTCCATGATCCTTTTTGACTCATAGTTTCTATTTTCCTCTGATCTATATAGAAAAAAAAAATATTTTACTTATTTCCCATGTTTTATGCATTTTCTAAAGCTTAAATATTTAATTAAAGCAAGAAAAAAAGTGTGATGGCTTTTTTTCCCCTGAAAATAATTTTGTTATGGGTGAATATTCCTTGAATGTTTTGATGCATTAATGCATAAATATGTGAGATACAATATGTGTACCCCCTTTAACAACAGTCCTCCATGTTCCTGAATTCTCCACCCTCCCTCTCTTTTTGTGTACTTCTAGGGAAAGCAGTGTACCAAAATAGCAGCTGACACTTGTCACAAGGAATAACTATCAGTATTATTTACTAAAGTTAGAATTGTCAGGAATTCAAAGTGAATTTTCAATTAAAAACCAAATCAGCTAAACTGAAAACATTCTTTAAATCAGCTATGTTTCCAGTTTAGGCTACTCTGGCATAAAATTAACGTTAATACCTGACAGTTCACAATTTTAAATAATCATGTTTATGTTAATTTATCCCAGGCTGGCATTATTTCTCTTAAAAATGCTTCCCTGCTATGCATCTTTTTATCACCATAATTTGTTTTAAAAATATTTTTGCATCAATTTACTGTAAATTGTGTTCCACTAAACAGTGATTATCTGCTCCTTTAGACTCCAGCTGCTGTGACATGAAAAACACATACAGACACACATACAATAAAATGCAAACAAAACACACAGGCACATAAACACAGACACAGATGCAGTAAAAAGTGAAGTAGTAAAAAAAGGAAAATTAACAAAACTAAAGCAGAATTTTTTCTGCTTTAAAAAAATCTTTTTATATGTCATGCACTCTAATTTTCATAAAATGCATAAGGAAAATGAAAGACTACATTTCCTCATGTATAACAGTTAAGTTGACAAAGCAAATAGCTTAAACAAGATCTTGTTTCAGTTGCCAAGCAGATTACCCACAATCCATCAATAAAATGAATCTGTTATCTAACACTAAGAATATAACTTGAATATACAACAATCCATATAAATATCTCACAGCACTACGGACAAATATCACTTTTAATTTGTATATAAATACTTAACTTTTGATGTGCTGGAAATGATTGTGGCTGCCTTCCCCGGGGCCTTCCTGTTTGGTCTCTTGCATATACTTACATGTGAATATCTCGCTATGGAAATGAGGGAGGGGCACTTTGTAGATAGTGTTGAATCAATGGATATGTGAGGAGAAAACAGGAAAAAAAAGAGAAAATAAAGTGTAATATCATCTGACAGTTGGGGAAAGGAGTACAAAAAAAACTCTTACAAGATTCAGGAGCTATAGATCAGCTCCAGATGGTAGCCTGGGTGGTACAATCCCCACCAACGGATCTAGTGGTCCTGTAGGGCCATGGTAAATGTTATATCTGGATCTGATCAGAGAAGAAATTGTGCGTATCTCCAAACTTGAAAGCAATGGGTCACTGTTGTAGACTTGCTCACGGTGACTAGAGAGATATCAGCTAAACCTCACTGATGATGCCTAACAAGGTTGAAACGATCATCTGGGGTTGCTGTGTCTCTCGTGCAGAGGGACCTTGCTGGCATTTCGGATCTGTACTGCCCTATGGGTGGGACCAGTGTTATATGCTTCAGATATGTTCTCTCTGGAATGGCACAAGATGAGCCAAGACCAGCTTGAGATCTGAGCAGGGACCCACCAAAGGGCAGGCTATTTCAGCTGCTGTCCATTCTCAGTACACTCTTGCGCCTTGTTTTTTGCTCACCATTGTAGACTTTTATGCAAAAAATAAAACAGCAAATAGTGCTCACTGGTGTAAAATAAAACCTAAAAGTAAATAAAATAATATGTACTTACAAAAGGGGAAGAAAACGTTTTTTTGCTCAATTCCAATCGCATAGGTGGTATAATCCCCATCAAGGATATAGCTGGAGTATTCCTCTTGATAAAATCTTCTTACATTTTTTTGAAGAGGGTCCTAAAAATCTTTTCTTATGAATACAAATATTAAAACACGTATGCGTTTAACCAAGTTATACGTTTTTTCAAACATGTAAATATATATGAAATCTAAAAACAAACAAAAAACTAAATATTGTAACACCATTTTGTGAATAAGCCCCAAATACATAGATTTGCACTTACAAGCAGAAGCAATGAAGCAATTAACAGGGACCCTCCCTTTGACATTTTGTGGGTGAAGGGGTGAGGGGATCAGAATCTCTCTCCTTGGATATTAAAGTGTCTTTTTTGGCATGAAAGGAAAGTTTTAATACTTAAAAATGTTTCTCCAAAATATTGTATTTCTCAATTTAAAACAAATAACAAACTCAGTTCCTACACATTTCATCTGTTTGCAATACTAACTTCATCAGGGTCCAGCGATAGCATAAAACATAATAAAACAATATGGTAAAGGAAAAATGCAGTATGAACAGAGGAGAGTCAATAAGCTCGTTGAAAATAAAAAAAAACACAAAAAAGAAAACAAAACAAAACAAGAAAGCAGCAGGGCATGCAAGTAAATAACTGCATATGTGTATTTATATAAATTGATTCAATAAAAGTGAAGCAATAATATTGAAAAATAACTATATAAGACATTACAATGTGTATTTATATAAAGTTTTGGTAGTGTGTGAGAAAGCCAGAATCTACATTAAGTCCTTCATTCCGGTTGTTGAAAAGTGTGATCATTTTCATTTCAAATATCTTTCGATCATAAGAGTCTTTGAAATTCCCTTTAAGAACTTTAATCCTGAGGGTTTTTTTTATTATATATTTTATTTTTATTTTACTTTTCTTCAAAGTTACAAATTCTTACGAGTAGTTTTGATAAAAGAGTAACATTTCTCAAATCGTGTACCATGAACAGAGTATTACAATGCAGTTAGTTATTTAACATTTACAATAAAAATAACATATAGAAATGCAATCTAAACTTATGAATGAATAGAGTAGAAGGGGTTCTATGTTGGATTTAATCCTGAAGTTTTGGATAGAGTGACCAGTCTGGGTGAAGTGATGACCAATAGTGGTACAATATCCATTTTCCTTGTGATTCTTGATTGAGTGTCTGTGTAGATTCATTCTGAGATGCAGCTTAAGGCCAGTTTCTCCACACTGTACACTGTATCATGTACACCACATTTGCAGATATGCACGAATATGATCCCTTAATGTTGTATAATTTGTTGTTGTGTCTGGCTGTATTATTGCCACATATATATGTTGACACAGTTTGCAGAGTGATTTGCTGCATCATAAAGTGCCATTCTGTGTGAGCTCCTGTTCTGTGGTCAATTTGCTGCGTACCAATCTCTGTCTCAGGTTGGGAGGTTGTTTGAATGCTAGCATGGGTGGGGAGGGTTCAGGAAATATTTCTTTGAGTGTGGGGTCCTCTGAAATTAATGTCTGTAGCTCTTTAATAATTTTAAGTACTCCTTCTAGAGTTGGGTTGTATGTAACTACTAGAGGGATTCTTGTTTTGTTTTTCTTTTCTTTGTATTGTAGGAACCTTTCCCATGGTGTTTTTAGGTCAGATTTTATTTTTTTAGATATTGTCCTTTCCTTGTAGCCCTTTTGCCTAAATGACTCTGACAGTGTACTCAGGTGCTGATCTCTGTCTTTTGTGTGAGAGCAAATGTGATATCTGATAGTCTGGCTGTAGCTGATACCTTGTTTGATGTGATGGGGATGGAAGCAGGAATTGTGGAGGTAGCTGTACTTGTCTGTTGGTTTTCTGTATACAGATGAATGAAGAATGCCATTGGTGACAGTTATTGTGCAGTCCAAGAAACTTACTTGAAAAGTTCCTTTTAAGGTTTATTGGCAGGTGGAATGAATTAAATGATTTATGTCTATAAGGCTTTCTTCTCCTTCTGTCCATATTATGAACATATAATTGATGTAACAATAATATGTTTGTGGGGCTGTGTACATAATATGGTTTGTGGGGCTGTGTACATAAAAATCTGTTTTCTAGGTCAGCCATGAAAATATTAGCGTATTGGGGTGACAGTTTTGTACCCATCGCTGTCCCTGTCATTTGTAGGTAGTCATTGTTATTAAAACTGAAATAGTTGTGTGTGAATATATATATTCTAAATCATATTTGTGTGTTGGTTTGTGGGATGAGAGAAATTTAGTGCAGGCCTTAATACCATCCTTATGTGAGATGTTACTGTATAAGGATTTCACATTCATTGTTACTAGTGTTTTCAGGTAGTTCATTTATCTGTTTACGTTTATTGAGAAGATCTTTAGTGTCCAGTATAAAGCTCTCAGTCTTAATACATAGGGGCTTAAGAATGTTTTCTATTAGGCCAGATATTTGTTCCGTGAGTGTTCTCATACCTGTTATAATGGGCCATCCTGGGTTTCCTGGCATGTGGATTTTGGGCAACATGTAGAAGATTCCCATCAGATTTCCTAATTCTTGCTGTATGTGTTTTGGATTTGATTTGATACATTTTGTGAGTTTAGCTGTATATTCCTTGGTGGGGTCCTTGCCCAGTTTTTTGTAGTAGTTTACATTAGACAACTGTCTGTTCCCTTCTGTATTGTAGTCCTGGGTGTTCATGACAACTACTGATCCACCCTTGTCAGCTGGCTTGATGATGATGTTTTTATTATTCATATAGTTATCCAAGGCACTTCATTCCATAGGTGAGAGGTTGTATGTGATTTTTTTCTCTTGTGTGGTAACAAGGGATGCCACGGTCAGGTGAAAACTTTCAAAGTGGCTATTCAATTAGATGTTACGTCCTGCTTCAGGTGTAAAATCTTTTTTCTTTTTCCTACCATTATTATCCTGGTTGAGAGTGGAGTTTTTTTTGTCATAGAAGAATTCCTTAAGTCTCATTCTTCCAAGTCTGAATATAACTGGATGTGATCCAGTTCTGTTCTAGGACAGAATGTTAGCCCCTTGGATAAGACTGATTTCTCAGGTATTGATAGGTGATAATTGGAGAGGTTAACAATCCCAGTATTGTCCATGGAATGTTTTTGGTAGTTAGCAGGCTCAATTTTGTTTGGGTCATTGGTAGTTCCGGTGGGAGTTAGTTGGTTTTCAATGGTGCAGTCAGTTGATCTTTCATTTGGGCTTTCCTGGTGCAGCGTGAGGCCTGCCAGTTTCTTATTCTTTTTCCTGATGAGACTCTGTTGTTGCTTCCTGTAGAAGTAGTCCATTTCTATTCCCATTGCTTTGGTTTTGGATGTGACCTGTTGAAGATCTTGGAATATGGACTGCTGATGGCAGAGTAATTTTTGTTTTCTGCCATATACCTGATGAATTAGGTTGTTGCATATTTTCTAACTGGTCCATCTGCAGAGATTCTCAGCGAATAGTGAGTTGTGGGTAGTGGAAAGTGAGTTCTTAATTTGGAGTCCATTTGGGATTAGATTAATTTTCTTTTCTTTTTTTTCCTGTTTCTTTCCATCCGCCCCTACCCAATCCCTATCCTTATTATCCCCATAGTAACCCTTTTAGTCTCACTTTCTTATCTAATCTTTATTTGGAGTGAGAAAGCCCTTTCGTCTCTTTGATTAAACTAGTATCGTCATCAATTTTATTATACGCCCATTTGACCTATCCGTTCATTCCTTATTTGATTACATTTGTCGTCGGACATGGAAGATGGGTATATGGGAAAGCCCCTTGCCACCTCATTACATAACATACTATTCATCTCTCTGTCCCCCTCCTTGTTTCATTCCATTTACCTGGATGAGAGACCCTCTATGATAATTTTTATTTAAAAATTCTAATTTATATATCCAAGTATCTCAATATTCTATTTGCTTGTAGCGGTTTTCTAAGCTCACTAAAATGTCTCTTTCCATTTTTGCTTGCCATATTACTTGTGCGATCAGTTCTCGGATGGATGGGATTTGTAAATTTTTCCAGTTCTGTGCTATCATTACTTTGGCTGCTGTAATGATGTGTAAAATTAACATTGCATCCTTTATATTCATTTTTGACTCATTTAAATTTAATAAAATTGTTTCCAGATCCATTGTTAATTTATAACCTGTCATGTAGTGAATTAATGTAATTATATATTTCCAATAAGTGTATATTGGTTGGCAGTACCACCATATGTGTAATAAGGTGTCCTTATCAATGTTGCACCACCAACATCTATTGGATGTATTTGGATATATTTTATTTAGATGATTCAGTGTCAAGTACCATCTATTCGAAAATTTAAACTGTAAATCTGTCAAATTTAAGCAGTGGACGTGTTTATATAATTTATTAAAATATTTTTTCCAAACTTCCTCATCTATTTTTCAAATGCTCCAGAAAGTTTATAATATCTTAACATATATAAGACTTTTACAGATTTAGACAGAATATTTTTACTGTTTTTTAGTTCGGAAGGTTGAAGAGTAATCCCGTCTATTTTACACTCTCTATTCTAATCATATAAGCTGAGACAAAACCTTTAATTTTAACTTAGTTAAAGATTTCATTTGGTGGGATACAGAATCCCTCACTTATTTGTTAAAATGGCTTTATTTTATAATCCTCTGTTATATCTATGATTTTATTTATTCCCTTGCTCTTCCGAGAATTGATCTTAATATTATCTAGCATATCATTAATCACTGAGATTGGTAGTGCATCTATTATTCTATTCTCTAGTCCAACTTTCTTTCTAAAAATATCCCACCAACCTGCTAGATATCTAATTATATGTGATTTGGATCTTGCCTCAGCTATATAGTTTTTGTTGAGATCTAAAATCCAGAATAAAGATGATAAATTCTCTACCTGTGTGCTGTCTTTCTCTATTGAATACCATTTTTCCTTTTCTGCAGATGTATTCCGTGATAACATTATTTAAAACAGTCTACTGGCCTGATAACATTGATGGATTTCTGGGCAACTCAAACCTCAATCTTGTCTTATCCTGGCTAAATTTTTCATTTTTACTCTTGTTTTTTTCCCATCCAAGACAAATTTTAATACAGAGGCATGTAACATTAGTAACCAGTTTTCAGGACAGTAAAGAGGGATCATTCTCCATAAATAAAGCCATTTTGGTAAGATATAAGCCCTTAGTATATTGATTCTGCCGACCACGATCCCGTAATATTTTTATTGGTTTGTTTTAATAAGGGTAGAAAATTAGCTTCTATTAACTCTTTTTTTACTTCTGATTTAATGGTTATACTCAAGTATTTAAAAACAAATGTTTTTCCTTTGGGAGTCCAAATTGTTTTATAAGGAGATTAACTGATCTCTTACTCATGTTCTTGGCTGTAACTACTGATTTGTCTAGATTTATTTTGCAACCCGATACTCTAGAGTACTTATGTATATATTTTAACACTTCCGGAATGGAGGTCTCTGGCTCTTCAAGGATCAGTAGCATATCATCTGCATATATATTTAGTTTAACCTGCCCCAAAGGATATCTATAACCTGTATATTTCTTTTTGTCTTATAGCAATGGCTAACGGTTCTAATACTAATATGTATAACAGTGGGGAGAGGGGGCATCCCTGCCTTATCCCATTGTTAATGTTAAAAATGTAAGAGTTAAATCCAGATCCCAAGACTTTTGCCTGTGGAGAATCATAGAGAGCAGATACCACTTTTAGAATTGTACCTGTAAATCCTAATTGTTTTAATGTGGCTGACATAAAGGCCCACTCTACCCTATCAAACACCTTCTCTGTGTCTAGTGAACTGATCATAAGTGAAATCCTTTTGGTCTCTGTGACCTCCAAAATGTCTAATACTTTCTGAATATTGCTAACTAGTGATTTCGCGAACACAAATTTTTTGGTTCGCGAACGGCGAACGGGAACTTCCGCAAACGTTCGCGAACCGGCGAACTGGGCGAACCACCACTGACTTCAATGGACAGGCGATTTTTAAAACCCACAGGGACTCTTTCTGGCCACAAAAGTGATGGAAAAGTTGTTTCAAGGGGACTAACACCTGGACTGTGGCATGCCGGAGGGGGATCCATGGCAAAACTCCCATGGAAAATTGCACAGTTGATGTAGAGTCTGGTTTTAATCCATAAAGGGCAGAAATCACCTAACATTCCTAAATCGCAATGGATATGGATTGACACCTGACATATGACATATTGACACCTTGACATATGGATTGACACCTTGACATATGGATTGACAACTGTCCTCAGAGACCCTGATACACACTGACAAGGAGCAGAATAGGGACTGTTCCCCCTACATCGGGTCACTTGGCAGATATGGATTGACACCTATCCTAAGGATCCCTGCTACACACTGACACAGAGCAGAATAGGGACTGTTCCCCCTACATAGGGTCACTTGGCAGATATGGCGTGGTCGTGGGAGGAGGAGGATGACTTTCACCTCTTCCCCTGTTAGATTCCCGTTGTGCTGTGACATCACCCTTATACGCTGTGTAAAGCATACTATTTAATTTATTTAGCAAATGCTGCATCCTTTCCAACTTGTAATTCAGTAACATTTCCGCCACTGTCTGCTTATACCGGGGGTCTAGTAGCGTGGACACCAAGTACAGGTCGTTCTCCTTCAGCCTTTTTATACGAGGGTCCCTCAACAGGCACGACAGCATGAAAGACCCCATTTGCACAAGGTTGGATGCCGAGCTACTCATTTCCCGTTCCTCCTCCTCACACAGAGCAGAATAGGGACTGTTCCCCCTACATAGGGTCACTTGGCAGATATGGATTGACACCTATCCTAAGGATCCCTGATACACACTGACACAGAGCAGAATAGGGACTGTTCCCCCTACATAGGGTCACTTGGCAGATATGGATTGACACCAATCCTAATGATCCCTGATACACACTGACACAGAGCAGAATAGGGACTGTTCCCCCTACATAGGGTCACTTGGCAGATATGGATTGACACCTGTCCTCAAAGCCCTTGATACAAACTGACACAGAGCAGAATAGGGACTGTTCCTCCTACATAGGGTCACTTGGCAGATATGGATTGACACCTATCCTAAGGATCCCTGATACACACTGACACAGAGCAGAATAGGGACTGTTCCCCTTACATAGGGTCACTTGGCAGGTATGTGTTGACACCTGTCCTCTGAAACCATGATACACACTGCCACAGAGCAGAATAGAAACTGTTCCCCCTACATATTGTCACTTGGCAGATATGGATTGACACTTGTCCTCAAAGCCCCTGATACACACTGACACAGAGCAGAATAGGGACTGTTCCTCCTACTTAGGGTCACTTGGCAGATATGGATTGACACCTATCCTAAGGATCCCTGATACACACTGACACAGAGCAGAATAGAGACTGTTCCCCCTACATAGGGTCACTTGGCAGATATGGATTGACACCTTTCCTCAGGCACCCTGATACACACTGACACAGAGCAGAATAGGGACTGTTCCCCCTACATAGGGTCACTTGGCAGATATGGATTGACACCTATCCTAAGGATCCCTGATAAACACTGGCACAGAGCAGAACAGGGACTGTTCCCTCTACATAGGGTCACTTGGCAGGTATGGATTGACACCTATCCTAAGGATCCCTGATAAACACTGCCACAGAGCAGAATAGAGACTGTTCCCCCTACATAGGGTCACTTGGCAGATATGGCGTGGTCGTGGGAGGAGGAGGATGACTTTCACCTCTTCCCCTGTTAGATTCCCGTTGTGCTGTGACATCACCCTTATACGCTGTGTAAAGCATACTATTTAATTTATTTTGCAAATGCTGCATCCTTTCCGACTTGTAATTCGGTAACATTTCTGCCACTGTCTGCTTATACGGGGGGTCTAGTAGCATGGACACCCAGTACAGGTCGTTCTCCTTCAGCCTTTTTATACAAGGGTCCCTCAACAGGCACGACAGCATGAAAGACCCCATTTGCACAAGGTTGGATGCCGAGCTACTCATTTCCCGTTCCTCCTCCTCACACAGAGCAGAATAGGGACTGTTCCCCCTACATAGGGTCACTTGGCAGATATGGATTGACACCTATCCTAAGTAGCCCTGATACACACTGACACAGAGCAGAATAGAGACTGTTCCCCCTACATAGGGTCACTTGGCAGATATGGATTGACACCTGTCCTCAAAGCCCCTGATACACACTGACACAGAGCAGAATAGGGACTGTTCCTCCTACATAGGGTCACTTGGCAGGTATGGATTGACACCTATCCTAAGGATCCCTGATATACACTGACACAGAGCAGAATAGGGAATGTTCCTCCTACATAGGGTCACTTGGCAGATATGGATTGACACCTATCCTAAGGATCCCTGATACACACTGCCACAGAGCAGAATAGAGACTGTTCCCCCTACATAGGGTCACTTGGCAGATATGGATTGACATCTGTCCTCAGGGACCCTGATACACACTGACACAGAGCAGAATAGGGACTCTTCCTCCTACATATTGTCACTTGGCAGATATGGATTGACACCTATCCTAAGGATCCCTGATACACACTGACACAGAGCAGAATAGGGACTGTTCCCCCTACATAGGGTCACTTGGCAGGTATGGATTGACACCTGTCCTCAGAGACCATGATACACACTGCCACAGAGCAGAATAGGGACTGTTTCCGCTACATAGGGTCACTTGGTAGATATGGAATGACACCTATCCTAATGATCCCTTATACACACTGACACAGAGCAGAATAGGGACTGTTTCCCCTACATAGGGTCACTATGTGCCTTTTTTTGGTTTGGTTTTTGAAGCCACAGTGCAGCACCAGAGGGCCGAAAGATTAGGCATGTACACATGCCTGAAAAATCAGGTATTGTTGCAGAAAAATTGATGTTTGTTTCACAGGCAGAAGTGCCCTAAAACATTGCGGCTTGAACCCTAGTTGGTGGCGGATAAGTCATGTATGTCAACCGGCATTCAGAGCTAAAATAGAGCATCGTGTGGACCATTTTTAGCCCAAGGCAGCTCATCTCATCAGGCCTTTTTTAGTCGAATGTATCGCCCAGTGTCAGTCCCTTCGGGATCCATCCCTCATTCATCTTAATAAAGGTGAGGTAATCTAGACTTTTTTGACCTAGGCGACTTCTCTTCTCAGTGACAATACCTCCTGCTGCACTGAAGGTCCTTTCTGACAGGACACTTGAAGCGGGGCAGGCCAGAAGTTCTATCGCAAATTGGGATAGCTCAGGCCACAGGTCAAGCCTGCACACCCAGTAGTCAAGGGGTTCATCACTCCTCAGAGTGTCGATATCTGCAGTTAAGGCGATGTAGTCGTATGACTTCCACCTCTTCCCCTGTTAGATTCCCGTTGTGCTGTGACATCACCCTAATACACTGTGTAAAGCATACTTTTTAATTTATTTTGCAAATGCTGCATCCTTTCCGACTTGTTGTAATTCAGTAACATTTCCGCCACTTTCTGCTTATACCGGGGGTCTAGTAGCGTGGACATCCAGTACAGGTCGTTCTCCCTTAGCCTTTTTATTCGAGGGTCCCTCAACAGGCACGACAGCATGAAAGACCCCATTTGCACAAGGTTGGATGCCGAGCTACTTATTTCCCATTCCTCCTCCTCAGTGATGTCAATGAAGGTATGTTCTTCACCCCAGCCACGTACAACACCACGGGTACTAGATAGGTGACAACGAGCACCCTGGGATGCCTGTTGTGGTTGGTCTTCCTCCTCGTCCTCAAAGCCACATTCCTCCTCTGACTCCTCTTCCTCACAATCCTCTTCCAGCGTTGCCGCAGGTCCAGCAAGCAATGCTGATAAAGCTGTTTCTGGTGGAGATGGTGACCACAACTGTTCCTCTTCCTCTTCATGCTCATCTATGGCCTGGTCCAGCACTCTTCGCAGGGCACGCTCCAGGAAGAAAACAAATGGTATGATGTCGCTGATGGTGCCTTCGGTGCGACGGACTAGGTTTGTCACCTCCTCAAAAGGACGCATGAGCCTACAGGCATTGCGCATGAACGTCCAGTAACGTCGCAAAAAAAATCCCAGCTCCCCAGAGGCTGTCCTAGCACCCCGGTCATACAAATATTAATTAATGGCTTTTTCTTGTTGGAGCAGGCGGTCGAACATTAGGAGTGTTGAAATCCAAAGTGTCGGGCTGTCGCAAATCAAGCGCCTCACTGGCATGTTGTTTCGCCGCTGGATATCGGCAAAGTGCGCCATGGCCTGAAATGGCCACACACCTTCCTGGCCTGCTTCAGGACGTCCTGTAAGCCTGTGTACTTATGCACAGCATTGTACGATCAGATTACACACATGTGCCATGCACGGCACATGTGTCATCTTGCCCAACTTCAATGCCGCCAACAATTTTTTTCCGTTGTCACAAACCACTTTGCCGATATCCAGTTGCTGCGGAGTCAGCCACTTTTCCACCTGTGCGTTCAGGGCGGACAGGAGTGCTTGTCCGTTGTGACTCTCTGCTTTCAAGCAAGTCAAACCCAAGACGGCGTGACACTGCCATATCCGGGATGTGGAATAGTACCTGGGGAGCTGGGGGGGTGCCGTTGATGTGGAGCAAGACGCAGCAGCAGAAGAGGACTCAGCCGAGGAGGTTATGGAAGAGGATGGAGTAGGAGGAGTAGAGAAGGTGGCAGCAGGCCTGCCTGCAAGTCGTGGCGGTGTCACCAACTCCTCTGCAGAGCCATGCATTCCATGTTTGTCAGCCATCAGCAGGTTTACCCAATGCGCAGTGTAGGTGATATACCTGCCCTGACCATGCTTTGCAGACCAGGTATCAGTGGTCAGATGGACCCTTGCCCCAACACTGTGTGCCAGACATGCCATTACTTCCTTTTGCACAATTTTTTTTTTTACTTCCTTTTGCACAATCGAGTACAGGTTGGGGATTGCCTTTTGTGAAAAGAAATTTCTGCCGGGTACCTTTCACTGCGGTGTCCCAATAGCTACAAATTTTTTAAAAGCCTCAGACTCCACCAGCTTGTATGGTAAAAGCTGGCAGGCTAATAGTTCGGACAAGCCAGCTGTCAGACGCTGGGCAAGGGGGTGACTTTCTGACATTGGCTTCTTACGCTCAAACATGTCCTTGACAGACACCTGACTGTGGGCAGATGAGCGGGAACTGCGCAAGGCGGGAGACGGAGTGGCGGATGGTTGAGAGGGGGCAAGGAGGACAGCAGTGGTTGACGTGGCTGAAGATGCTGGACCAGGAGGAGGATGGCGGCTTTGAGTTTGCGTGCTGCTTGTACTCATGTGTTGATCCCATAGGCGTTTGTGATGTGCGATCATGTGCCTACGCAAAGCAGTTGTACCTAGGTGGGTGTTGGACTTCCCACGACTCAGTTTCTTTTGGCACAGGTTGCAAATGGCATCTCTGTTGTCAGAGGCAGACACACAAAAAAAATTCCACACTGCTGAGCTGTGCAATGATGGCATTCTGCTGGTGGACACAGCATGCGTTGATTGGCGTCCTGTCGGGCTGACCCCGGGTGCCGTCATGCTGTCTGACTGTGCCACTAGCTCCTTGCGACGACCTCTCCCTGCTTCCAACTCGTCTCCTCCTCCTCTCTGTCTCCCCATCTGAACTTTCATCCTGTTCTTCTTCTTGCCGAGGGGGCACTCACGTGACATCCATGGATGCATCGTCATCATCAACCGCTTCACTTGTATCTGACAACTCAGCAAAGGAAGCAGCAGCGGGTACAACATCATCATCATCACACCGTACGTCCATGTGTGTAATGCTGCCTGCCGGAGACATATCCCTGTTATCTACATCCTCTGGCAATAATGGTTGCACATCACTCATTTCTTCAAAGGGATGTGTGAATAACTCCTCTGACATACCAAGTAAAGCGGCTGTGGTGCTAGTTTTGGTGGTGGCGGCAGGCGGGTGAGTGGTATCTTGAGAGGTGCCTGAAGCTAAGCTGGAGGAGGATGGTGCGTTAAGGTTCCGAGCGGAAGCTGTAGAAGATTGGTTGTCCTGTGTTAGCCAGTCAACTATGTCCTCAGAACTTTTCAAGTTCAGGGTACGTGGCCTCTGGAAACTGGGCATTATTCTAGGGCCAAAGGGAATCACAGCACCACGACCACGATGGCCCCTGCGGGGTGGCCTGCCTCTGCCTGTCATTTTTGGGGGGATTAGTGGTAGTATGCATGCAAGCTACTGTGAGACCAGATATGAGTGGCACTGTGCAGTGGCAGAGGTTGGCAGAGTACACGCTGTAGGCCTGACACACCCGCTTGAAGACAACTAACTGCTATTCAATCTATAACAGTGAAAAAAAAATTCTTTGTAAAGGCACGCTATAGAGACACCAGATATGAGTGGCAAAGTACACTTGCAGAGGTTGGCAGAGCACACGCTGAAGGCCTGACACCCGCTTTAAGGACACTGACTGCAATTAGCTTACAGTGAAAAACTTTTTTTGTTTTTAAAGGCACACTATAGTCACACCAGATATGAGTGGCAAATGCACTTGCTGAGGTTGGCAGAGTACACACTGAAGGCCTGACACCCATTTGCTTGCTGACAACTAACTGCTATTAGCTTACAGTGAAAAACGTTTTTTTTGTTTTTAAAGGCACGCTATAGTCACACCAGATATGAGTGGCAAATGCACTTGCTGAGGTTGGCAGAGTACACGCTGAAGGCCTGACACCCAGACGCTTGCAGACAACTAACTGCTATTAGCTTACAGGGAAAATCTTTTTTTTCAAATTTATATTTTATTGTTTTTCAGCAAGCATAAAATGGGATACAGAATGAAGAGAGGGAAGGTAAACGGGGGGTTACAGAGATTTACAGCTCATTTATGAACATATTGGCATTGTCATTTAAACAAAGGTGGACACTTAGAGGTAGTTACCACATTGATACATCATATTTTATCAGTTCCATCGTTCATGTGACTAAATCACAGTTCTGCGTTGCGTGCCATCACTTTGTGGAGTGAGCGAGTTAGAGCTGAAATATGAGTCAGGGTAGGGGGTGTAGAAGGGGTGGGGAGGGTGGGGGGATTGGTAGAGATAGTGGGTTATTGGGGGGGGGGGTTGAGAGTACGTGAAGAATACCTTGCGCTTAGTTTCCTATGTGTTGCGCGACTACCATTCTTCGGTTAGTATGGTCTCAATTTACCTGGGGCATGCCGGAGGACTTGGGGAGATGGTTGGTAGTGTTTCTGCGTGAATGTCATCATGGGTGTCGGGTTCAGAATTCCCACTCGTGTCGTGTGGCTCCCCTTCCCACTGACCCCATCCCGTGTCAAATGCCAATTTCTTTTGCGGAGACATAATAGCCATTCTCTCGTATGTCTTGTATTGGGAGAGTCTATTCTGGAGTTGGGCCAAAGATGGGCAGGTCTGGGATTTCCAGTTTTGCGTCAGCAGATTTCTTGCTGCTAATATAGTGAGGGCTGCGATTTGTTTTTGTGTGATGGAGAGGTTGTCAGGGAGTATTAGCAGGAGACAGGAGATTTTTGTCAGGTGGAATTTGGGGATCTGCAGTTGGTCTAGTGTAGTTGATACTGCGGTCCAAAGAGGCCTGATATCACTACATGACCACCACAGGTGCTCCAGAGTACCCACATTGTCATTGCACCTCCAGCAGGTGTGTGATGTGGCGGGGTATATGCGATGAAGCCTCTGGGGGTCATGTACCAGCGGTATAGAAGTTTTCTGTGGGCTTCAATGTGCGTATAGCACTTTGTCCATTTGGAGAGGCCATTGAGGGCTCGGAGCCAATCTAGGTCTGTCAATGTTATCCCACAGTCCATCTCCCAGTGGTTTTTATGGGGATGTGATGTGGTGGAGTAGAGTTCTTGCCAAGCCTTGTAGCTCAGTGTGAGTGTTTTGGGTTTCGTGGGTGCCGTCCAGCATCTACTCAGAAGTATGGAAGGGGTAATTCTGGTTGTGCTTGGTGTGGTATGCAGTGGGGACGTGTGTGCTTGTAGTGCACTTTTGATTTGTAAATAGGAGAATATCGCTTTGTTCGGGAGTTGCCACTGTTGCTGGAGGGTTGGAAACGTGATAATGCCCTTAGTGTCCAAAAGCTGTGACAGTGTCGTGATCCCTGCTGTGTTCCATATTTTTAGGGGGATGTTGGGCACTATAGCTCGTAAGACGGAGAGTGGGGATTTGGGATGTAGTGTGTCCCTGTAGCCCACCTTGTCCATGAATGCGTCCCATGTGGATATTGTAATTTGCGTGGTCGGGAGCAGGTCAGTGTGTTTGGCCCTAAATTTCCTCGGTGTCCATAGGTGTTCTATTAGGGATGCATCCGTGAATTGTGCCCTCTCCATGTCCACCCATTGGAGCGTCCCTGGGTGCGCATGTAAGAGCACGCCTGCAGAAAGTATCGCGGCTTTATGGTATAATTGGAGGTTTGGGAGTCCCACTCCTCCAAGTCGTGGTGCTGTTTGGAGAAGCCCCAATGACACCCTCGGTTTTTTCCCGTTCCATATGTAGGTGCCACATAGTTTTTGTAGGGCTTTACAGAATTGGGGGGTAATCCCTAGTGGTATCATACGAAAGATGTACAGGATGCGTGGGAGGATCATCATCTTGTACGTGTTAATTCTCCCTAACCATGAGATATTAGTGTGTTTCCATCTGCCCATTTCTACCTTGCATAATGTCAGTAGGGGTTTATAATTCAATTGTGAGGTAGTAGAGATTGTGGCGGCTATTTTGACTCCTAGGTACGTGATTGAGGTTGACTTCCAATCAAACTGGTGGGAGGTTTGTAGCGAGGTTAGCAGAGGTTTGGGTAGATTTATTGGTAAGGCTTGGGTCTTGTCTTGGTTGAGGCGGTAGTAGGATATATCTCCAAAGTGATGTAGGAGGTTTAGCAATGGGGTGAGGGAGCGGTTCGGGTCCGACAGTGCTATAAATATGTCGTCGGCGAACAGGGCTAGGCTGTACGGTGTATTGTGGATATCGACTCCTATTATGTCGGGGTGAGACCGGATTTTCTGAGCTAGGGGCTCAAGTGCGAGTATGTATAGAAGGGGAGACAGAGGACAACCTTGTCGGGTACCATTTGTGATGGGGAAGGCAGTGGATAGGAAACCCCCGTGCGAGACTTTCGCTGCTGGGCGGTGGTACAGGGCCATAATGCTAGTGACAATGGGCGCTGGGAAGTGGAAGTGTGTTAGAACTCTGGCCATGTAGGTCCAATTGAGGCGATCAAAGGCCTTCTCCGCGTCTAACGCGAGAAGGAGGCCAGGTGACCTTCTGGACTCTAACGTCGAGATCATATTCAGAATTTTTCTGGTATTGTCTGAGCCCTGTCTGCCCTGGACGAACCCTGACTGGTCATTATGAATTATTTTATGGAGGAGGGGGGCTAGTCGATTGCTGATCAGTTTTGCATACAATTTGGCATCCCCATTGAGGAGGGAGATGGGTCGATAGTTTTTGCAATGTGTGGGAGGTTTGCCGGGTTTGGGGAGAGTGGAGATATGTGCCAAGAGCATTTCGTCAGGGAGCGCTCCTTTAGTGGTGCATTCATTGATTAATTGGAGGAGTAGTGGTGCTATGGTGGGAGAAAATGTTTTATAATATTCGTTTGTGAGGCCATCTGGGCCTGGTGATTTGTGAGCTGGGAGTCGGGAAATCGCTATTGTGAGTTCGTCCAGGGAGAAGGGTCGTGTTAGGGGTACGATGTCTTCTTCTGTCAGTTTAGGTAGGTGGAGTGAGGACAGGAAACCATCTATTGTATCTGGTGTCGGCTCAGCGACGTTAGGGTCATGTTTCAAGTTATATAATTCACTATAGTATTTGGCGAACTGATCTACGATAATCTGGGGGTTTGTTACCTTCGAACCCTTAGAATCATGGAGGAAGGCGATCCTGGAGGCGACAGTTCTTTTCTTTAGCTGTGACGCTAAAATAGCCCCAGCTTTGTTGCCACTCATAAAAAAATTGTGTTTAAGCTTCCTAAGTGTGTATGTTGTTTTGGCTAGTTCGATAGTGTTTAGCTTGTTATGAAGGGCCAGAAGTTCTGATTTAGTGGTGGGATTTGGGTCCCTTTTGTTATGGTGAGTTAGAGTGCGAATATTTTCTAAGAGGTTAGTGTATTCAGCCATTCTCCTCTTTTTAGCATGGCTAGCATGTTTGATGAAACTGCCTCTTATGACCGCTTTATGTGCTAACCAGATATTTTCAATTGAGGATTCGTCGGTTTTATTTTCTGTGATATAGTGTTGTAAATCTTGTGTTATTTGGGACACCACTGATGGGTCTGCTAAGAGGGACTCATTGAGTCTCCAGGAGCCTGAGCCTCTGTTGGAGAACGTCTCGCTAATGCTGAGTGTTATGGGGGCATGATCCGACCATGTCATTACTCCAATTGTGGCTCCCTCTATCCGGGCCATTGACATAGAGGAAATAAGGAATCTGTCTATCCGTGAATAGCTGTTGTGGGCTGCCGTGTAGCAAGTGTGGTCTATATCTGTTGGGTGTAGAATGCGCCACGGGTCTACCATGCGTGCTGCGGCTAGTGTGGAACATATCTTTGTTGTAAGTGCGTGCCTGTGTTTGAGTGTGCAACTCTTGACTTGAGCTGTGGATGAGGAATCCAGGGTACTATCTAATAAAAAATTTGTGTCGCCTCCAATGATCACCTCCCCGTGTTTATACATATCAGTTAGCGCTAACATTCTTAGCAAAAATTCATTTTGGTTACCGTTGGGGCTATACACATTAATGAGAGTATAGGGAGCATTGTTCAACATACACTGTATAATTAGATAACGACCTTTCTTGTCACTGATCTTCCTAACCAAAGAGAACACCACATCTTTGCCAATCACTATGGAGACTCCCCTTTTTTTGGCCGAGTAGCATGAGTGGAAATCGTGTGGGTACCATTTGGAAGTGAATTTGGGTCTGGAGCCCCATTTAAAATGGGTCTCTTGGAAAAATGCCACTTGGGCTCCACTCCTCCTTGCCTCTTGAATGGCCAGGCGTCGTTTATTCGGGGAGTTAAGCCCTTTAGCATTGAGGGACATTATTTTAATCACCATCTAATCGGTGTTTGGCGCGCTGCGCCGGTGGTTCGTAAGGGGTAGCCGAGTCTGTCGACCTCTCTTTCAGGCTATACTGAGGGGTAGTCGTGGTTTTTGTAACCTTGATAGGTCTGGGCGGTGTGTAATAATGTGCAGGAGTTAGATTATGTCTGCACGAGACTCTCATTGGGGTGGTGGGATAGGGGTGGAAAGTAGAACATGGGGTTAAACTATATACATCATTCCGAAAGTCACATTCTGGTGACATGTGGTTGCCGAAGGCAACGGAGAGGAAAGGCTACTAAGGCCTTGGGGGTGTACCACACGAGGTGTAACACTAAGGTCTCAGTGCACTTGAGAACTATAAGAACGTAGAGCATGGTGCATCCGGGTGTTACTCACCCGTAGCGGCTAGGCTTATAGCCTATAGTTAAACCCTGGTAAGGTGACATAGGTGAACAACAGTATAACATAAATATAACACATGAACGGTATAAACCTGTATTCAAAGTCCTTAATAAAGGGCGACCTGGCAGTAGGCGGGTAGTCTCAGGTCGGTGCCTCTCCGGGATCTGTGCGTGCTTGGGAGGCTCTAGACACTCGCGACCAGTCCTTCTGCAGTGCCTTAGGTGTTTGGGCTGAGGCTTGTTTCTTCTTAGGGCTGGTGGATAGGAAGGGTACGTCCCAATCTTGCAGTGCCTTTTTACCGTCTTCAGGAGTCATGATGGGTCTGTCGATGCCATTCCTTTTAACAAGCAGTTTTGTGGGGAAGCCCCATTTGTAAGGAATATTTGCGCTCCTCAGCGCTTCCGTTATTGGTGCAAACGTGCGCCTTTTGGTCATAGTCGCTGCGGAAAGGTCCGTAAATAGTTTAATGTCTCTGTATTGTTCCGGCCACTTGTTCGTGATCCTAGAGGTTTGCATGATCCTGTCTTTGACAGTGAAGTGATGCACTCTAGTGATTGTGTCTCTAGCAGTTTCAGGTGGGAGATGTTTAGGTTTGGGGAGCCTGTGAGTTCTGTCGAGTATGAGGTCAAACTCCGACAGTGATGGGATCAGGATTTTAAACAGGTCTTTAACATACCTGGATAGGTCCTGTTGCGTTACCGTCTCAGGTATACCCCTTATTCGAATGTTATTCCGCCTGCTCCTGTCTTCTTGGTCGGCCATTTTGTCTTCTAGGAACTTAAGCTTGCGTTCGAGTTCTGTGTAGGCCTCAGCCATCACATTGTGTGCATCCACCAATTCTTCTGTCCTGTCCTCCAGGGAGGCAGTGCGTTCTCCTATGCTGTGGATGTCAGCTTTGATGTCTGCTGTCATTTTTTGCATGTCAGCTTTGAATGAAGTTTGCAGCTCCTGCATGATTAGCCTGATTGAGGCATTGGTCGCTGGGCTGTCAGGCGCAGGTGGATATTCCCTTGTGTCAGAGCCCTGGGTAGGAGAGTGCCGGCCGTCGGCGCCATCTTGGATTTTCGGCTCCGCGGTTTGGGGCCGTTCCAGGTGTAAATTTAAGGTTTTCTGCTTAAATTTTTTTGATGCCATTTGTGCTGGGTGTTCACCTGCGGCTGGGTGTGTCTGTTTGCTCGTTTTCTCGGGTTTAACTCGCTGTTATTGTCGGTTTATTGCCGCGGACCGGGAGAGCTCCGTTTCTGCACGTCCGCTCACATGTGCAGTCAGGCCACGCCCCCGTGAAAATCTTTTTTTGTTTTTAAAGGCACACTATAGTCACACCAGATATGAGTGGCAAATGCACTTGCTGAGGTTGGCAGAGTACACGCTGAAGGCCTGACACCCAGACGCTTGCAGACAACTAACTGCTATTCAATCTATAACAGTGAAAAGTTTTTTGTTTTTAAATGTCAAGCTTAAGCTATTGTGACACCAGATATGAGTGGTGGCACTAGGCAAGTGGGCACAGTATCCAGCCTGACACAGAAGCTGGCAGGCAGGCAACTGCAATTACATTACACAGAAAAAACAAAAAAAGCAGACTGATGTTCTAGCCCTAAAAAGGGCCTTTTGGGGTGCTGTTCCTATAGCAGAGATCAGATGAGTCCTTCAGGACTGTAGTGGACACTGAATACCCTAGCCTAGCTATCAATTTCCCTATCTAATGAGCAGCAGCTACACTTTCCCTCTTTTCACTAAGAATGTAGCTTCAGAATTAATCTAAAATGGATGCTGGGAGGGAGGTGGGAGGGTCTGGAAGGGAGGGTCTGCTGCTAATTTGCTGGAATGTGTCTGCTGACCGTGAGGCACAGGGTCAAAGTTTGCTCAATGATGACGAATAGGGGGCGGATCGAACCGCGCATGTGTTCGCTCGCCGTGGCGAACGCAAACACGCTATGTTCGCCAGGAACTATTCACTAGCGAACAGTTCGGGACATCACTATTGCTAACTGCTGGCCGGCCTGGAATACTACCTACCCGATCGTTGTTAATGAGATCTGGTATGACAGATTTCAATTGTTCCGCAAGAATCGACAAAAATATTTTGATGTCTGTGTTTATCAATTAAATCGGTCTAAAATTACATCTGGATCTTTATCAGGTTTTGGAATTGGAACGATATTTGCTCTCAATAACTTTCCAGGGCATCTTCCTGTACTTATCATGTAATTAAAAACATTTGTGAGTTCTGCTTTTAATTGATCTTTCATAATTTTATAAAATATATTCGTAAAGCCATCTGGGCCCAAAGCAGTTCTTTCTTTGAGCTTATCTATTGCTTTAGTAACTTCTGTTTCTGAGATAGGTTGGTTCATTGATTCTAATTGGTCGGGCAGCATTTTGGACATCTTTATATTTATATTTTCAAATAATTATTTAATTTCTTCATCACTACCAAATAAATAAATCCTCTGGTAGGTTATATAGATCTTTATAGAATTTTTTGAATGCTCTGACTATTTGTTCTGGGGCCATAATGTATGTGTCTTTATCCCTAATTCTAGATATCATTCTTTTATTTTGTATAATTATTGCCTTTTTGGTACCATTTAGATTGAAAAAATTCTAAAGTTTTTGCTATTTTATAGGATATTTGCAAATGTATGTTCTGTTCTATTTCTGATATTTTCTTTCCTATTTCTGTAGAAGGTGTTATTTTATTCTATTTCTGATATTCATTTAGTGCTATAAGAAATATCCAATGTCCCCTTATTTTTGTTTTCCAAGTAAAATAGTTCAGTTATTTTTTTTATCTGTTCAATATTATAGTTTTTATATAATATATTATCGTTAAATTGCCTGTCTTTACAAAACTTGTAAAATGCCTCTTTGTAATCCAGTATGATTGGGTTAAGGTCTGACCATGTTATATCATGTATTAAAATCTTTTTAACAAGGTATAGCATGGCCACATCCCCTAGAATAAGATCAATCCTGGAGTAGGAATTGAATGTTTTTGAATAACATGTGAAGTCCAATTCCAATGGATGACACGTTCTCCAAATATCCCTAAGATTATATTGATTATATTGATCTTTTTTACATTATAGTTCTTCCTATCTTAAAAAGTGTATATTACACAGTTGAAATCAACCATAATTAATAGTACCTCCTGTTTAGTTTAATCAATTTTCTTCATAATCTTTGTTATAAATTTTATAGTAGACCTATTAGATGCAGAAATATTAGCTAATGTAAAACGTTTATTATTTATTTTTCTCACCATTGTGATATATCTTCCTTCTTTATCAAAATCTTGGTATTTAATGTTTATGGATATATTTTTTGGAAAACATAAAGGCCACCCCCTCTTTTTTTTTCAAGAACCTTGCTTATAATAAGCGGATAATTAATAGAACTTATATTAATTTTGGCCGTTTTTATCCAATGTGTTTCTTGTAATGCACAAGCTTGTATTTTTTTTTTTTTTTTTTAATCAGGAAATTCATAATTAGGGATCTTTTAAATGGTGAGTTAATCTCACGGGCGTTCAATGATGTTAGCTTAATTTAACAATTTCTGCCAGCTCAAAGGGCTTTCTCTCTCCAATTTGTACATCAGGGCTCTCATAGCATAGGGTATATAATTTAAAAAAAAATACACACATAAACAGGCTGGTCCTAAACAAGGGAATCAGCCTAATGCACAGTTTGTGTATGGCAAACACTCCCTGCCATACTGTATCTCGAGCTATGTCCCCCATTGCTCAGATAATGAACCCACATATCCTGTAGACATGTGCAATTCGTTTCGGTCCGTATATGAATTCGGACAAATTTCGGGCAATTCAAATATTCGGGTACTTCCGAATGCCCGAATTGCAGAAGTGCCGAATTGCTGAGGTCCCAAAGTTCCGAAATTCCCACGCTGTGTAATTTGACTCATAACACTCTGATTGGTGGTTTAAGTAACCAATCAGAGAGTTATGAGTCAAATTACACAGCGTGGGAAAATTCCAAAGAACCTTCCCACGCTGTGTAAAATGACACAGAGCACTCTGATTGGTGGATTTCAAACCAACCAATCAGAGTGCTGTGACAGGTAAATGTAGAGACTTACCTGTCAGTCTCTTAATTTACCTGTCAGAGCACTCTGATTGGATGGCTTAAACACACCAATCAGAGTCCTCTGAGCCTAATTGCAGGGTGGATTAAGGCTTTATGAGCCTTCCCCCGCCCTGCAGAGCTCAGTCTGCGCGGAGCCCTCGCCGGGTGAAGATGGATTATGATTAGTTTGCGCCCCTTTTTTTTTTTTTTATTGCGTCGGTTATTATGGATTTTTTATTTGGCCTTTTTTTGCAGCTGAAGAAAGAAGATTTTAGAAGAAAGAAAACATTGAATAGTAAGTTTTATTTTATTTTTTTACAGGTACTTAGTTAAAGGTCCCCCCTCATTATTTTTAGGGTGAGGGTGGTAGGTAGGGGGTTTATTTATTTTAGGGGGGAGGGGGTGATAAGGGGTTTGGGGAACCCTAGTCACCTGGGGGGTAAAAAAAATGTTTAGGGCCCCCACCCGCCGCTCAGGGGTGGGGGCCAGGGTGGAGGACATTAGGTCCCTCCCTTATTAGTATTTAGGGCCCCCACTCGCCGCTCAGTGGTGGGGGACAGGGGGAGGACATTAGGTCCCACCCTTATTCCAATTTAGGGCCCCCACTCGCTGCTCAGGGGTGGGGGCCAGGGGGGAGGACATTAGGTCCCCCCTCTTATTAGTATTTAGGGCCCCCATCCACCGCTCAGGGGTGGGGGCCAGAGGGGAGGACCTTAGGTCCCCCCCTTATTAGTATTTAGGGCCCCCACCCGCCACTCAGTGGTGGGGGACAGGGGGTAGGTCCCACCCTTAGTCCAATTTAGGGCCCCCACCCGCTGCTCAGGGGTGGGGGACAGGGGGGGAGGACATTAGGTCCCACCCTTATTCCAATTTAGGGCCCCCATCCGCCGCTCAGGGGTGGGGGCCAGGGAGGAGGACATTAGGTCCCCCCCTCTTATTAGTATTTAGGGCCCCCATTCACCGCTCAGGGGTGGGGGCCAGAGGGGAGGACCTTAGGTCCCCCCTTATTAGTATTTAGGGCCCCTACCTGCCGCTCAGATGTGGGGGCCAAGGGGAAGGACATAAGGTTCTTTTTTTTTTTCAACAGTGAGCAGCTCACAGGCTGCTCACTGTTTGCTAGACTAGCCCCTACTCGCGGTATAGCAAGTAAGGGCAAAATTTTTTTAGTATTAGTAAATTTGGCTGAAAGACCAATTTAGGTCTTTTAGCCTTTTGGTAGATAACTCCCTAATACCGTGGGAATTAGGGAGTTATCTACTAAGCGGCTGCAAGAGAAGTGCCGAAGTTCCGAATTGCGAAAGTCCAGAATTTCGGTGCCGAACCAAACCGAAAATTTTCCCCATGCACATGCCTAATATCCTGTGGGTAAGTGTGCTGGGTTAGAAACGCCCGAGTCAATACTAATGGGTATTACACTAGACCAAAATAAATAAATAAATATATAAATATAGCAATACAGAGGAGAAGGGAAAAAGAAAGGAATGGCAGCACATCCCCGTCACTCTGCCAAAGAACCCTTATGACATTACATTATAGTGTTCTAAACATCACTTAACCTCCCTAGCGGTATTCCCGAGCGTGACTCGGGGTTAATTTTCGCTGCCAGAAGCGGTAACCCCGAGTCACGCTCGGGGTAGATAAGATTTACTTACCTCCGCCGCGATCCGCTTCGGGAGGACTGCCTCACAGCCCAGGCAGCCCTCCCACGGCAAATCAGGCCCCCGGGGGCCATGTGATCGCTCTCAAAGAGCGATCACATGGCCCTCTATAGCTGGCTGTGGATCTGCCAGCAGGGGGACTGTTTGAAATATCAGACAGTCCCCCTGCTGGTGGGAAGTATAAAAAAATAAATAAAAGACAAGTGTAAAAATAAATTAAATATATTTTTATATATATATAATATGTATATATATTATATATATACATATTATATATATGTAACGTCATACAAAGTGTATTTTAATATTAATATAAGTATATATATTAATATTAAAATACACTTAGAATGACGTTACATATATATAATATGTATATATATTATATATATAATAGATGTACATATATATATATATTATATATAAATACGTATAATTAAAATAATAAAATAAATAAATAAAATATTGAAACAAAATTTAATATAAATTATATATGCATATGTAATTTCATTCTAACTGTATTTTGTTATTTATATATATATATATCGGTAACAAAATACACTTAGAATGACATTCTATATATATCTATATATATATAAAATACAAATAACCGCAAATATATACATATATAGAGATAAATACATATAATTACATAAAAAATTACATTAGTATATACGTAGAATTTAAATACCTATAAATGCATATATATTAAAATTCTACATGTATATTTAAATAATCTTTTAACGTAATTATGTGATTTGATTAATTAAAATTTGATTGACATGCCTGACATGGAGGCGGAACTGGGCGGGTAATTCAAATGCAAAAAAATGGTTCCGCTTTTGGTACAAAATTCCTGACATAATCATACCGCCAGGGAGGTTAAATGTGAAGTGTATATTATGTGCTTCTCTTCCCAGAAAAAAATAGAAGAAAAACTATTCCAATTTGTAATCGTGTAGAGCAGGGGTAGGCAACCTTTGGCACTCCAGACGCTGTGGACTACATCTCCCACAATGCTCTTACAGCCATAATGCTGGTAAATCATCATGGGAGGTGTAGTCCAAAAAATATCTGCATTGCTGAAGGTTGCCTATCCCTCGTGTAGAGGTCTAATTGACCCCTATACTATTTTTTCCTCCAATTTATTCCCTTACCATCTTGTGCCATTTATCTAATTTTCACCCTAATATATAATGGAATAATAGCAGTAACTCCCAAACTATACAATATACCTCAAACTACGACAGTCGAAAATATTAAAAATTATTTTGAAAAATTGAATAAGTTTCAGCTAACAGAATTAGAGAGAGAAGCAGTAAATAAAGAAATAACTATGGAAGAAATTACAAAGGCCATAAGTAACTTAAAACCCCGGGTCCAGATGGATTCAGTAACTTATTTTATAAAACATTCAAAGAGCTAGTTAGCCATTATCTGAACCAATACTTTCAATAGTGCTGCCAATAGAGGATTCCTCCCAGCAGAGATGTTAAAAGCTAACATCTTACCAATTTTAAAACAAAAACCCTACTGATGTTAAGAATTATCGTCCAATATCTTTGACTGACGTCGACACTAAATCGTATGCCTCAGTTTTGGCTGCCAGATTAAAGAAACTTCTACCACAGATTATACATCAAGATCAAATAGGATATGTCCCAAGTAGAAATTCCTATTCCAGCATCAGGAGAATCATTAAAATTCTGGATGACGCTACAAGGAATAAGGTCCCAGTTTTGGCTCTGTCGATTGATGTTGAAAAAGCATTCGACAGAGTCAACTGGAGTTACCTAGAAGCCGCATTGTCACGCTATGGCCTTGATGGCTGGATTAAGAAAGCCATTATGGCCCTTTATGTGAACCCATCGGCACGTACCAGAGGACCGAACATTATTGCCCCATGGTTCCAACTGAGAAATGGGACACGTCAGGGGTGTCCGCTTTCACTATTATTGTATTTACTTTCTATTGAGCCATCAGCTGAAAACATTAGAAACAATAAAAAAATCAATGGCTATAAAACATCTGACACAGATCAGAAAATAAGCCTGTATGCTGATGACATCTTAATCACAATAACCAATCCTAGTATCTCATTAGATTCGCTTATGTTAGAAATTGCCAGCTACAGTCAGATATCTAATTACAAATTAAACACAAACAAATCCATTATTTTGGATATCAATCTGGATAGGAAAATTCAAAATGAGATCAAAGATAAATATGATTTTGTATGGGTTGAAAATAGTATGGAATATTTGGGTGTCAAATTGACCAGAGATGTAAATAAAATTATGGAGATACATTTTTTAGACGTATTACAAAATCTTAATGCAGGAGGAGCCCCTAGTTTGGATTGCTTAAATTGGAACACCATCAAATCTCATAAAAGAGTGTATCCTAATACAATTTTAACACATTTATTAAACAGCTGGTATAAAATAAAAAAAACTGTTAAAAATTGAAAATAGAGCTCCAAGTTACTTAGAGCTGAATTTTGTTGAACAACAGGTTGAAGACATACACCTTAATGAATGGAAAAAGGCAGGAATCGTAAGGCTGACTCAGCTACTGACAGAAGGAACAATTACAACTTTTGTTCAATTAACACAAGAGTATAGCCTACCATCAAAGGAGCTGTTTAATTTTTTAAGACTTAAAAGTTTTCTGACGACTCATTTAATTGAATCAAAATCCAGTTTAAGTAATATGATTAATACATAATTTAGCTCACATAGAATACTCAAACCACTCTTTAAAGCTCTGTTATTAAGTTATTAACATTTGTAATAAAGAAAAAATACCAACAGCTATAGCTGCCTGGAAGGAAGAACTAAACATAGATATAGATATCAAACATTGGGGTTCTTCAGTGGTGGAAGTCTCAAAGATCATACATTCGCTTAATTTACTAGAAACCCACTTCAAAGTTCTAAATAGATGGTACTTAGTACCAGATAAACTGAACAAAATGTATTCCACAATAAACCATCAATGTTGGAGATGCGGCTTAGCCACAGGTACTTTTTAAACATATATGGTGGGAGTGCAATAGACTGAGCAACCTGTGGTCCAAAATCCAAAAGTTTATGTCTGTAGATCTGAACCTTGGGTTGAAACGTTCCCCAAAAGTCATCCTGACCCACCTAAATTGGCCAGTAATGTCTTATGAGTGTAAAATTATTCTTATCCATCTTTTTCTAGCTGCCAAAATTGTGATTGCGAGATGTTGGAAAAGTAACACAGATATCCCTTGGGATAAAGTTTGAGCTCAACTCAAGTTTTTAGATTAAAATGGAACTTATGCTGAGTAAACAAAAATTAAGCAAAAAAGTAACTGTTTGGATGAAGTGCTGGGAGTTGATAAATAGATAAAGCACACATTAAATAAAGTGCCTGTCAAAACTAATTTCTTCTATAAAACTAAAGTGCAATACTGTCTAGACTGTTTATATTTTGGACAGTACAAGATTTATAATCTTGCTTGTCTTGCGCCTACTCCTCCCTCTCGACAAACTGACTTAGTTTTTTAATTAACTTTTTGTTTTTTTTCTTTCTCCCCTGTTGCATTGTCTTGTATTTGTGGAGATGTAACTTAAATGTTGAATGTTGTTTGTTTGTTTTTTGAATTTTTAAGGAAAATATACATTGCTATATTCATGAACAGAAGAGACGTATCCTGTATAGAAATGTCTTGTATTGCTTTTTATAAAAATGCTCAAATAAAGAATATGTAAAAAAACAAAAAAAAACAATAACTGCCCAACCCGAGACAGAGATCTAAATGCCGGCACCCAAGCCGTCCTTTCTACTTACCCGGTCGCCGGCGATCCCACGCCGGTGATCGTGGTCTGGGGACTCAAATGGGAGCCCAGGGAGTCCCCCTCCTTCCTCTCCAGCCACCCTGGGCCATGTGATTGTGAGGTCCCCCTGCTCCCTGAAAATAGTAAAAAAAATTGTTAAAGTTACAGTTTAAAATAAAATATATACTTAGATCAAATATATATTTATTATATATATGATCTAAGTATATATATATATATATATATATATACACATATATACATACATACACATACACTGTCTAATAGTGATGTACCGAACTGTCCGCCGGCAAACAGTTCCCGGCGAAATTAGCGTGTTCGCGTTCGCCACGGCGGGCGGACACATGCGCAGTTCGATCCGCCCCCTATTCGTCATCATTGGGCAAACTTTGACCCTGTGCCTCTCGGTCAGCAGACACATTCCAGCCAATCAGCAGCACTCCATCCCTTCCACACCCTTCAACCTCCCTCCCAGCATCCATTTTCGATTCATTCGGAAGATGCATGCTTAGTGAGAGGAGGGAAAGTTTAGCTGCTGCTGATTAGATAGGGAAATTGATAGCTAGGCTAGGGTATTCAGTGTCCACTACAATCCTGAAGGACTCATCTGATCTCTGCTGTAAGGACAGCACCCCAAAAAGCCCTTTTTAGGGCTATAACATCAGGCTGCTTTTTTTTTTTTTTCCTGTGTAATGTAATTGCAGGTGCCTGCCTGCCTGCCTGCCAGCTTCTGTGTGAGGTTCACATTGGATACTGTGCCTACTTGCCCAGTGCCACCACTCATATCTGTTTTAACAATAGGTTAAGCTTTACATTTAAAATAAAAATTTTTTTTCACTGTAATAGAAGAGCAGTTGCCTGCCTGCCAGCTTCTGTGTGAGGTTCACATTGGATACTGTGCCCACTTGCCCAGTGCCACCACTCATATCTGTTTTAACAATTGGTTAAGCTTTAGATTTAAAATAAATAATTTTTTTTCACTGTAATAGAAGAGCAGTTGCCTGCCTGCCAGCTTCTGTGTCAGGTTGGATGCCTTGCCCATTTGCACAGTCAGTGCCACCACTCATATCTGTTTTAACAATTGGTTAAGCTTTAGATTTTAAATAAATAATTTTTTTCACTGTAATAAAAGGGCAGTTGCCTGCCTGCCAGCTTCTGTGTGAGGTTCACATTGGATACTGTGCCCACTTGCCCAGTGCCACCACTCATATCTGTTTTAACGATTGGTTAAGCTTTAGATTTAAAATAAATATTTTTTTTTCACTGTAATAGAAGAGCAGTTGCCTGCCTGCCAGCTTCTGTGTCAGGTTGGATGCCTTGCCCATTTGCACAGTCAGTGCCACCACTCATATCTGTTTTAACAATTGGTTAAGCTTTAGATTTTAAATAAATATTTTTTTTCACTGTAATAGAAGAGCAGTTGCCTGCCTGCCAGCTTCTGTGTGAGGTTCACATTGGATACTGTGCCCACTTGCCCAGTGCCACCACTCATATCTGTTTTAACAATTGGTTAAGCTTTAGATTTAAAATAAATAATTTGTTTTCACTGTAATAGAAGAGCAGTTGCCTGCCTGCCAGCTTCTGTGTCAGGTTGGATGCCTTGCCCATTTGCACAGTCAGTGCCACCACTCATATCTGTTTTAACAATAGCTTAAGCTTTAGATTTTAAAGAAATCATTTTTTTTCACTGTAATAGAAGATCAGTTAGTTGTCTGCAAGCGTCTGGGTGTCAGGCCTACTTCAGCGTGTGCTCTGCAGACCTGTGCCAGCATGCTTTGACAGTTGCCAATCATATCTGGTGTCTCTTTAGCGTGCTTTTACAAAGAAAAAAGGTTTCCAGTGTAAGCTAATAGCAGACAGTCAGTGTCCTTCAAGCGGCTCTGTCAGGCCTTCCTTCAGCGTGTGCCCTGCACAACCCTGCCAGCGTACTTTGACAGTTGCCACTCATATCTGGTGTCTCTATAGCGTGCTTTTACAACCAAAATTTTGTTTCCACTGTAATAGAAGAGCAGTTGCCTGCCTGCCAGCTTCTGTGTGAGGTTCACATTGGATACTGTGCCTACTTGCCCAGTGCCACCACTCATATCTGTTTTAACAATTGGTTAAGCTTTACATTTAAAATAAATATTTTTTTTTCACTGTAATAGAAGAGCAGTTGCCTGCCTGCCAGCTTCTGTGTGAGGTTCACATTGGATACTGTGCCCACTTGCCCAGTGCCACCACTCATATCTGTTTTAACAATTGGTTAAGCTTTAGATTTAAAATAAATAATTTGTTTTCACTGTAATGGAAGAGCAGTTGCCTGCCTGCCAGCTTCTGTGTCAGGTTGGATGCCTTGCCCATTTGCACAGTCAGTGCCACCACTCATATCTGTTTTAACAATTGGTTAAGCTTTAGATTTTAAATAAATATTTTTTTCACTGTAATAGAAGAGCAGTTGCCTGCCTGCCAGCTTCTGTGTGAGGTTCACATTGGATACTGTGCCCACTTGCCCAGTGCCACCACTCATATCTGTTTTAACAATTGGTTAAGCTTTAGATTTAAAATAAATAATTTGTTTTCACTGTAATACAAGAGCAGTTGCCTGCCTGCCAGCTTCTGTGTCAGGTTGGATGCCTTGCCCATTTGCACAGTCAGTGCCACCACTCATATCTGTTTTAACAATTGGTTAAGCTTTAGATTTTAAATAAATATTTTTTTTTCACTGTAATAGAAGAGCAGTTGCCTACCTGCCAGCTTCTGTGTGAGGTTCACATTGGATACTGTGCCCACTTGCCCAGTGCCACCACTCATATCTGTTTTAACAATTGGTTAAGCTTTAGATTTAAAATAAATAATTTTTTTTCACTGTAATAGAAGAGCAGTTGCCTGCCTGCCAGCTTCTGTGTCAGGTTGGATGCCTTGCCCATTTGCACAGTCAGTGCCACCACTCATATCTGTTTTAACAATAGGTTAAGCTTTACATTTAAAAGAAATAATTTTTTTTCACTGTAATAGAAGAGCAGTTGCCTGCCTGCCAACTTCTGTGTCAGGTTGGATGCCTTGCCCATTTGCACAGTCAGTGCCACCACTCATATCTGTTTTAACAATAGGTTAAGCTTTACATTTAAAAGAAATAATTTTTTTTCACTGTAATAGAAGAGCAGTTGCCTGCCTGCCAGCTTCTGTGTGAGGTTCACATTGGATACTGTGCCCACTTGCCCAGTGCCACCACTCATATCTGTTTTAACAATTGGTTAAGCTTTAGATTTAAAATAAATAATTTGTTTTCACTGTAATACAAGAGCAGTTGCCTGCCTGCCAGCTTCTGTGTCAGGTTGGATGCCTTGCCCATTTGCACAGTCAGTGCCACCACTCATATCTGTTTTAACAATTGGTTAAGCTTTAGATTTTAAATAAATATTTTTTTTCACTGTAATAGAAGAGCAGTTGCCTACCTGCCAGCTTCTGTGTGAGGTTCACATTGGATACTGTGCCCACTTGCCCAGTGCCACCACTCATATCTGTTTTAACAATTGGTTAAGCTTTAGATTTAAAATAAATAATTTTTTTTTCACTGTAATAGAAGAGCAGTTGCCTGCCTGCCAGCTTCTGTGTCAGGTTGGATGCCTTGCCCATTTGCACAGTCAGTGCCACCACTCATATCTGTTTTAACAATAGCTTAAGCTTTAGATTTTAAAGAAATCATGTTTTTTCACTGTAATAGAAGATCAGTTAGTTGTCTGCAAGCGTCTGGGTGTCAGGCCTACTTCAGCGTGTGCTCTGCAGACCTGTGCCAGCGTGCTTTGACAGTTGCCAATCATATCTGGTGTCTCTATAGCGTGCTTTTAAAACCAAAATTTGTTTTTCACTGTTATAGATTGAATAGCAGTTACTTGTCTTCAAGCGGCTCTGTCAGTCCTTCCTTCAGCGTGTGCTCTGCAGAACTGTTCCAGTGCACATTGCCAATCATATCTGGTGTCTCTATAGCGTGCTTTTAAAACCAAAATTTGTTTTTCACTGTTATAGATTGAATAGCAGTTACTTGTCTTCAAGTGGGTGTCTCAGGCCTACAGTGTGTGCTCTGCAGAACTGTTCCAGTGCACATTGCCAATCAAATCTGGTGTCTCTATAGCGTGCTTTTAAAACCAAAATTTGTTTTTCACTGTTATAGATTGAATAGCAGTTACTTGTCTTCAAGCGGGTGTCTCAGGCCTACAGTGTGTGGTCTGCAGAACTGTTCCAGTGCACATTGCCAATCATATCTGGTGTCTCTATAGCGTGCTTTTAAAACCAAAATTTGTTTTTCACTGTTATAGATTGAATAGCAGTTACTTGTCTTCAAGTGGCTCTGTCAGTCCTTCCTTCAGCGTGTGCTCTGCAGAACTGTTCCAGTGCACATTGCCAATCATATCTGGTGTCTCTATAGCGTGCTTTTAAAACCAAAATTTTTCACTGTTATAGATTGAATAGCAGTTACTTGTCTTCAAGTGGTGTCTTAGGCCTACAGTGTGTTAAAGTTCACATTGCCAATCATATCTGGTCTCACAGTAGCTTGCACGCATAGTACCACTAATCCCCCAAAAAATGACAGGCAGAGGCAGGCCAGCCCGCAGGGGCCGTCGTGGTCGTGGTGCTGTGATTCCCTTTTGCCCTAGAATAATGCCCAGTTTTCAGAAGCCACGTACCCTGAACTTGAAAAGTTCTGAGGACATAGTTGACTGGCTAACACAGGACACCCAATCTTGTACAGCCTCCGCTCGGAACCTTGACGCACCATCCTCCTCCAGCTTAGCTTCAGGCACCTCTCAAGATAGCACTCACCCGCCTGCCGCCACCACCAAAACTAGCACCACAGCCGCTTTACTTGGTATGTCAGAGGAGTTATTCACACACCCATTTGAAGAAATGAGTGATGCGCAACCATTAT